>NC_065578.1:19899633-20215383 GCF_024542745.1 Macaca thibetana thibetana | reverse complement strand
CGTGGCTAGGTCTTGCTTCTCTGCTGGCGTGGGGGCTCCCCCAGAGTGTCTTCTCCCTCCTTCCTTACCTTCTGACCAGCCAAATTCAACCTGTCCGTTCCTTCTACTTTCAGGAAGAACACTAGGTCCCTGCCCTTTTCCCTCCTCCATCTGACAGGTGTATATGGGGCCGCCTTGGGACGGCCAGCTAGAAACAACCCCGTCTAGGCTAGTGGGGGACACCAGCTAGAAACAACCCCGTCTCATTGCTGAGTGCTTTGGGCAAAAGCAGCGGGCCGTGGGAGCCAAGGGTGGGAAGTCAGGGAAGGCGAGTCTAATGATGGGTGAGCATTTCCAGGCCACTGGGTGTCCCAGGCGGAGGTGCAAGCCATGCTAGGGCCTGCAATGAGGGTCAGGGGAGCCTGGCCTCCTGCTGGTGCTGACTGCCCTTCAGCTCCCAGAGAAACTGGCCTGAGGCTGAGTGGTGCTGCATGGGCCCGGATGGAGATCAGCAGCTGCTGTTAGATACCATCTGGCATTATTTTCCTGCTCTGAAGCCAGGAGGCTGAGGGTGATGTTGTTTGTGCATTATAATTTGGTTTGTTCCAGCCCGGTTCTCAGCCTGAGGGGCCCCCCAATGCCTCAGCCCCCTACTGTGGCCATGATGCCAACTGTCTGTGCCAGGAATAGCGGAGAAGGCACAGGAGCCCTGAACACATCAGCCCAGCATGACCACCAGGTTCCCCCCAGGCTTCCTATCACCATTGCTTCTGCTCCCTTCTTCCAAGCAAAGGAAGAAAGACCTTTTTTCCCTCCCAGTTGCACAGCTGCCAAGGTGGGGGAGTTTAGCAGACACAGCAGCTTGCAGTACACAAGCCCTGGGCTTAGATTCAGAGGACTGTAAGCCCCTTGGAGCTGTAAGTGCTGGAGTATAGGCATGAACCACCACGCCTGGCCAAACAGCCTCTGTGTTCTAAGTACCCAAAGTTCAATTAAGATCTTTAGGAAATATATGGTTTCTCTCCTTATGTTTTTACAGATATTTCTGATTAAATTCTAATGTGAATTTGGCTGCCTTCCTTGTAAAATGGGCTTGGCTCATCCACTCACCCCTGCTGTGTGCCAGAACACAAATGAGACATAGCCCTTATCCTCACAAGGGACTGTGGTTCTTTTTTTTTTTCTTTTTTTTTGAGACAAAGTCTCGCTTTGTCGCCCAGGATGGAGTGCAGTGGCATGATCTCAGCTCACTGCAACCTCTGCCTTCTGAGTTCAAGCCATTCTCCTGTCTCAGCCTCCCGAGTAGCTGGAATTACAGGCAGGCACCACCGCGCCCGGCTAATTTTTGTATTTTTAGTAGAGACGGGGTTTCACCATGTTGGTCAGACTGGTCTCGAACTCCTGACCTCATGATCCTCTCGCCTTGGCCTCCCAAAGTACGGGGATTACAGGCATGAGCCACCGCACCCGGCCTGTGGTTCTTAACTTTAAGTCACGGAGTCCTTTGAGAACAGATAAAAAACCATGGACTGTCTCCCAGAAAAAATGGGCATATATACATATGTTTAAAATTATGTCTGACATTTAAAGACGCCCTGGCCGGGCATGGTGGCTCAGGCCTGTAATCCCAGCACTTTGGGAGTCCGAGGCAGGTGGATCACCTGAGGTCAGGAGTTCAAGACCAGCCTGACTAATATGGTAACACCTCGTCTCTACTAAAAATACAAAAATTAGCCAGGTGTGGCCGTGTGCACCAGTAGTCCCAGCTACTCGGAGGTTGAGGCAGAAGAATCACTTGAACCCGGAAGGTGGAGGTTGCATTGAGCCAGGATCACACCACTGTACTCTAGCCTGGGTGACAGAGTGAGACTCTGTCTCAAAGAAATAAAATAAAAAATAAAGAAGTCCTGGCCCCCTGAAGCGTGTGTTCTAAGTAAGAATCTCTTCCTGGCCTGCCACAGGGTTGTGGGAGAATAAGTTGAGGCAAAGGATGAGATTTCATTCAGTAAACTCATTTGCACAGCCCAGTACAAGTATAACACGTTATATTCATTATTATTGTTATTATTCCTTTGTTATTAGCAATGTCACTCAGGTCCCCAGCACTAAATCAATTTGATTCATTCTACTCTGGGACAGAGAATGTCTTGTTCCCTGGTGTCTGGAAATGTGGTTTTCTTCCCATACTCCAGGTAACTTAGGGTAAAGCACGCCAGGCTTCACAGTGTGGTTCTAGGCTAGCCCTACTGGGGTACAGAATGGTTCCAGGCTAGTCCCCAGCAGAATCTGAACTCAGAGCTGTGAATCAGACACTTCCATTACTTCTGGGGGCCTGAGGACCTTCCCCTTCCTTTCTAGGACCCTCACGCCAAAGGCTGTTTGGGCCTGAGCCGCATTTTCTACCCGTTTCTCCCACTGAGATGAAGCTGAGAAGCATTCTTCTCTCCCAGTTTCAAACCTATTTGATTTGGTTGGTTTGTGACCCACAGTACTCCTTGGCTGCAGGTGTGGAAAATGGAGCTCATTGGTGTGCCCCAGAGGGTGTGAGTCACAAGTAGAATGTCCTAGTCGGTTAAAAAAGCCATCTCCATGGAGATGGAGCTAGGCACATGTGTTTAAGATAGGAGTTCGCTAAAGCAGTCAGGATGGAAAATGTGAAAATCCTGGTAGTCAACACATCTTATCTCACAGTCATGGGAACTTCCCTGCACAGAACACCTGCATTCCCTAAAGGGCCAGGGTTGTGTTGAGGAGTACACGGGGATTTCTCACCATCTTATATCTGTACCTTGATCAGAGAGTTCCAGTTGTCTGCAGTTTATGAAGCTCTCGTTCACTGTGTAAACACTGACAGTTTGTAAACTTGTCGATTTTCCCAAGGACTTTGCCAGCAGGTCATGCAGTCAGGTGGTTCTAATGGTGGAGCCCTGTTTGAAGATCTCACAAGCACAGCTCCAATTTTTGTAGTCATAGAAATGTTAAAGATTAGCCTCAGAGGTTACCTGCCTAAGGGCCTCCTGCCAGGAGGACGGCAGACAGGACAAGGTAGAAAGAAAAGAAACTCAGGGTTATTGGGCAAGCAGGTACAAGAGGCACAGATCCATCAGCTCTGGGAGGGGAGGCTGTTGTCTGCATTTTAGAGAAAGAATGGAAAAAGGCTGGAGGTCCCAGAGCTGGTGCCTCCTGGGGACGCTGATCCAGGTCTGTTCATTCTTAGCCCAGGGCTCTTCCCAGCTCACCTAGCTGCCAGGCAGGCAGGGATGCACCGGGACCCCCGGCCCCCAAGTCCACTGCACCGCAGGTATTTTCTTCCCAGCTCCGCAGGTATTTTACCATCAGCCATGGGGGGAAGAGTTACCCAGAAACTGAGAGCCAGTTGTTAACTGTTTTGTTTTTGTTTTTGTTTTGAGACAGAGCTTCGCCCTGTTGCCCAGGCTGGAGTGCAGTGGAGTGATGTTGGCTCACTGCAACCTCTGCCTCCCAGGCTCAAGTAATTCTCATGCCTCAGCCTCCCAAGTAGCTGGGATTACAGGTGTGCACCCCCACACCTGGTGGCTAATTTTTTTATATTTTTAGTAGAGACTGGGTTTCACCATGCTGGCCAGGCTGGTCTTGAACTCCTGGCCTCAGGTGATTCTCCTGCCTCGGCCACTGAAAGTGCTGGGATTACAGGCATGAGCCACCACGCCTGGTGCAGTTATTAACTGCGTTACCAGCACACCACTGCCTTCAGGACCTGCCTTCCTCACAAATTCACCTGTCCTTTGAGGTCCTTGTTCCCCAGGAACTGAGTTGCCCTTTTAAACCCAAAGAGATGAGTGAACCTGGGTTTTAGACCTCCACAGTGGCTAGTTAACTATGTGACCTCAGGACAGTCACCTTACCCCATCTGCAAATTCAGCATCTGTTAAGTGGGGGTTTATGGCTACCTCTCTCACAGGGGGTGTCATCGGTATTTACCAATGGGCTATAGACTGGTCTTAAGTTGCAGATCAATTTTACTTTAT
This sequence comes from Macaca thibetana thibetana, assembly GCF_024542745.1. Lineage (NCBI taxonomy): Eukaryota > Metazoa > Chordata > Mammalia > Primates > Cercopithecidae > Macaca > Macaca thibetana. Next base: position 20,211,397 of record NC_065578.1, on the reverse strand, counting down.
TGATTGATTTTTCCGCATGAAGGCCATATGTGGAACCTCTCTCACCTCCTTTGTCTTGCATTTTGTCCTTTTTCAAGAAAATAAAAGAGAATTTGGAATTGGACAGGCCAAGGAACATACATGGGAGACCCTGAGCAAAGAGTAATGGCCAACATTGATGGATTGCTTGCCAAATGCCAGACATACCCTTCTAAGTGATTGACATGTACAGGCATTTTTGCTATAGCAGTATATGTAGTTCCTTGTGTTCTGTAAAATCATACACTAGAAATAGCAGTACAGGTGGAGAAAATAGAACAAGAGCAGAACAAAAGTTAGGCAACTTTACTTGAGGATATTGTGCTAAGCGAAATAAGCCAATCACAAAAGGACAAATGCTGCCTGATTCTACTTCTGTGAGGTACCTAGAGTAGGCAAGTTCATAGAGACAGAAAGTAGAATGGTAGTTTCCAGGGGTGGGGTTTGGAGCCAGTGGGAAGTTATTGCCTAATGGGTAGAGTCTCACATTTGCAAGATGAAATCTGTGGGGCCAGACGTGGTGGCTCACGCCTGTAATCCCCTCACTTTGGGAGGCCCAGACAGGTGGATCACCAGAGTTCAGGAGTTTGAGACCAGCCTGAGAACAATATGGTGAAACCCCATCTCTACTAAAAATAAAATTAAAGAAAAAAATTAGCCAAGGGTGGTGGCGTGTGCCTGTAGTCCCAGCTACTTGGGAGGCTGGGACAGGAGAATCGCTTGAACCCGGGAGGCAGAGGTTGCAGTGAGCTGAGATTGCACCACTGCACTCCAGCATGGGCAACAGAGCAAGATTCTGTCTCAAAACAAAATAAATAATAATAATAAAAAAAAACAGTCCGTGGCTGGATAGTGGTGGTGATGGTAGCACAGCAGTGTGAATGGACTCAATGCCCCTGAACTGTGCTTTTTTTTTTTTTTTTTTTTTTTTTTTTTTTCTGAGGCAGGGTTTCATTCTGTCAACCAGGCTGAAGTGTAGTGGTATGATTTCAGCTCACTGCAGCCTCGACCTCCCAGGCTCAAGCAATTCTCCCACCTGGGACTGCAGGCACAGGCCCCCATGCCTAGCTGATTTTTAATTTTTTTTTTTGTAAAGATGGGGTCTTGCCATGTTGTCCATGCTGGTCTTGAACTCCTGGGCTCAAGCGATCTGCCCACCTCAGTCTCCCAAAGTGCTGAGGTTACAGGCATGAACCAATGCATCTGGTCTTGAACTGTGCTCTTAAACATGGTGAAGATGGTGAATTTTATGTTATATGTGTTTTAACACAATTTTTTTTTTTTGAGACGGAGTCTCACTCTGTTGCCCAGGCTGGAGTGCAGTGGCGTGATCTGGGCTCACTGCAACCTCCGCCTCCTGGGTTCAAGCGATTCTCCTGCCTCAGCCTCCCGAGTAGCTGGGACTACAGGCATGTACCATCACGGCTGGCTAATGTTTGTGGTTTTGGTAGAGACAGGGTTTCACCATGTTGTCCAGGCTGGTCTCAAACTCCTGACTTCAGGTGATCTACTGGCCTCCGCCTTCCAAAGTGTACCACAATCTTTTTTTTTTAAGTTGTGCAACTTTGTAACCAGAATCCTAACAAAACAATAATTGGAACCTTAAGGAGTACCTCAGCATGGCTGGAGGCTGCCTTGGGGAAAGTGCCAGCTGGGAAGTGCTAGCTGTGGACACCAAGACCCTGCAGATAAGACAGGGAGCTCTGGCCTAGCACAGTGGCTCAAAGTGCTGGTAATCCCAGCACTTTGGAAGGCCAAGGCAAGTGGATCCTGAAGTCAGGAGTTCGAGACCAGCCTGACCAACATGGTGAAACCCCGTCTCTACTAAAACTACAAAAATTAGCCAGGCATGGTGGCACGTGCCTGTAATCCCAGCTACTCAGGAGGCTGAGGCAGGAGAATCACTTGAACCCAGGAGGCAGAGGTTGCGGTGAGCTGAGATTATGCCACTGCGTTCCAGCCTGGGTGTCAGAGTGAGACTCCGTCTCAAAAAAAAAAAGACAGGGAGCTCTGAGCAAGCGCCTTTAGGGTCACAGAGAAAGTGCAACCTGCTGGAGGCTGAGAGTTACAGGTCTGGAAGGAGCTTCTGTGAGGAGAGGAAGCCCCAGGCGCAAGGGCTTATTTTCAGTCATCTTAAAAGAGCGGACCAGGCTGGGCACGGTGGCTCATGCCTGTAATCCCAGCACTTTGGGAGGCTAAGGCAGGCAGGTCACTTGAGGTCAGTAGTTCAAGACCAGCCTGGCCAAGATGGCAAAACCCTGTCTCTACTAAAAATACAAAAATTAAGCAGGCATGGTGGTGGGTGCCTGTTGTAATTCCAGCTACTCAGGAAGCTGAAACAGGAGAATCATTTGAACCCTGGAGGCAGAGGTTACAGTGAGCCGAGATGGCACCACAGCACTCCAGCCTGGCGAAAGAGAGAGACTCCGTCTCAAAAAAAAAAAAAAAAAAAAGTAGGCTGGGCGCAGTGACTCACACCTGTAATCCCAGCAATTTGGGAGGCTGAGATGGGCAGATCACAAGGTGAGGAGATTGAGATCATCCTGGCTAACACGGTGAAACCCCATCTCTACTAAAAATATAAAAAATTAGCTGGGCATGGTGGGGGGCGCCTGTAGTCCCAGCTACTCAGGAAGCTGAGGTAGGAGAATGGCGTGAACCCGGGAGGCGGAGCTTGCAGTGAGCCGAGATCATGCCACTGCACTCCAGCCTGGGTGACAGAGTGAGACTGTCTCAAAAAAAAAAAGAAAAGGTAGAGCTGACCAGCCTGCTGTGTGCATCAGCTGAGCTGAGGGCTTTTCCTTTCTTGCTGAAGGTTGGCGTTCAACCCTTCCCAATCCCATGCCTGAGAAACATCACCTTCAGACCAATGCAGCTCACACGTTATCCTGCTGTCATCCTGAATTTACCAATCATGTGGAAGCTCACTGATGTTACAGAAGCCCATGTTGAATAGAACAGACAGCATAAGCTTGTTCAGTCCTCACAAATGCCTCAGTGAAGTGGATTCTGTTATTGTGGTGATCCCCACTTTTCAGACAAGATCCTGAGGCCCAGAAGCGTTCATTAACTTACCCAGGGTTATACAGCTAGCAAGGAAGAGAGCTAGAAGATGAGCCCAGGCAGTTTGGCTGCAGATTCTACATGCTCAACTGTTTCAGGCCTGTCTGAAGCTCAGTCTCTTCATCCATGAAGCAGGGATAATAGTGCCTACTGCTTGGACTCTCGCGAGGACCGGTTGGAATCGTATGCATGAATCATTTGCCACGGCTCCTGGCACACAGGAGACGCTTGCTGAATGGTAGCGGTAGCTGCTGCATCTTCTCATTCCATCCTCGTTGCATTTCGAGTTAAATTTTGGTGTTGGACTCCTTAGAATTCTACCTACAGCATCTCTGACAAAAGTCCTCCAGGCTCTGCTTGACTCTCTGCCCAGTGCACTGTCAGATGGCGCCAAGCCCAAGCTCTTTCCTTTGTTTCCTGTAGAAGCCCGTCCTGGAGACCTGGGCTATGAGGAGAAGCAGCCCCACAGGGTCACATTGTCCTTTTCCCTTGCAGACCTTGGCACCCGCCATCAACTGGTTACCTTTTCTCAACACCATCTTCTACCCCGTGGAGATCAACGAATCCGAGCCTATTGTGGTCTATGACAAGGAATACCTTGAGCAGGTCTCCACTCTCATCAACAACACCGACAAATGGTAAGGGAACCCCCAGTGGCCTGGGCATGCCTCTCACAGGCAGCCCTCTTCTTGAGCAGGCTGGGCAGGGGTGGGGATGACAGTCTGACTCAGGAAAGTGGGACCTGGGCGGGCTTTTATGAGAGGCAGCAGGACATCCTGGTTACGGCTGCAGATTTAAATCCCAGCCTCTTTCCAACTACTAGCTTTGTAGCCTTGGGCAAATTTCTTACTCTTTCTTAAGTTCATTCTCCTCCTCCATAAAATGGGGATACAAATAGCACCTGTGGCCGGGCACAAACACCCGTAATTGCGGGACTTTGGGAGACCAAGGCAGGAGGATCACTTGAGTCCCGGAGTTCAAGACCAGCCTGGGTAACATGGCAAGACAGTGTCTCTACAAATAGCCAGACATGGTGTCGCATGCCTGTCATTCCAGCTACTCGAGAGGGAGGCTGAATGGAAGGATCGCTTGAGCTCAGGAGGCAGAGGTTGTAGTGAGCTGTGATTGCACTGTTGCACTCCCGCTTGGGAAACAGAGTAAAACCCTGTCTCAAACAGAAAAACCTAGCACCTACCATTTAGGGGTGATGTGAGAATCAAGTGAAACAATCCATATGAGGTGATTTAATACAGTCCCTAGCATGTAATGGGACTCAGTAAATGTTGGCTATTATTTTTAGTTAATACTTATGATTTTCTTTTTTTTCTTTTTTTTTTTCTTTTTTTTTTTTGAGATGGAGTCTCACTCTGTCAGCCAGGCTGCAGTGCAGTGGTGCGATCTCGGCTCACTGCAACCTCCGCCTCCCAGGTTTAAATGATTCTCCTGCCTCGGCCTCCCAAACAGCTGGAATTAGAGGTGCCTGCCACCACGCCAGCTAATGTTTGTATTTTTAGTAGAGATGGGGTTTCACCATGTTGGCCAGGGTGGTCCCTAACTCCTGACCTCAAGTGACCTGCCCGCCTCAGCCTCCCAAAGTGCTGGGATTGCAGGCATAAGCCACCACCACCCAGCAGTACCTAGAATTTTTTTTTTTTTTTTTTTTTTTTTTTTTTGAGATGGGGTCTTGCTCTGTCCCCCAGGCTGGAGTGCGCCTCCTGGGTTTACGGCATTCTCCTGCCTCAGCCTCCTGAGTAGCTGGGACTACAGGCGCCCGCCACCTCGCCCGGCTAGTTTTTTGTATTTTTAGTAGAGATGGGATTTCACCATGTTAGCCAGGATGGTCTCAATCTCCTGACCTCGTGATCCGCCCGTCTCAGCCTCCCAAAGTGCTGGGATTACAGGCTTGAGCCACCGCGCCTGGCCAGAATTTTTTTAAATTTTTTTTGAAAACTACCAAAAACATAGGAAAAAAAAAATTATTTTATTTAACTTATTTTTTTCCTAACTCCCCAAACTTGTTAAAATTTTTTTAATGAGTTGGGGGTCTCATTATGTTGCCTAGGCTGGTCTCAAACTCCTGGGCTCAGGCAATCCTCCCACCTTGGCCTCTCAAAGTGCTAAGATTACAGGCATGAGCCACCTCACCAGGCTCTGAAAAAATTTTAAATGACTCCTGTTGATCTTGTGGTGTGTGTGTGTGTGTGTATATGTAGAGAGAAAGCATGGGGGAGGGCAGAAGAGAGGAGGGAAAGAGAGATGGATTTTCTAATATGTGGCCTTTTTTTCCCATTATCATCACTAAATGTCTAGTCTCCTTTTCCCTTGACCTGTATCCTGAACATTTTCCCCCTCGTCATCTCAAAACCTCTGCAACCATCATTGTTCATGGCTGCATAGTATTCTGTCATGTACAAATACAGTTCTTTACTTCCTCCTTCTCATTGTCGGGCATTTTGGTTGATTCTGATTAGAGGTTAGATGTTCACTACAGTCCCAAGGTGACTTCTTAGCAATGGTGGCAGCAGCCACAGATAGGTTCCCTGTGCGCTGGGGGTGGGGCAGTGGGAGCTGTCATCGTGGAAACCTTGGCCTGGCTGGGCTGTGTTTCTTTTCCTACCCCTCCTATTCTTAGCCTGTCTGGCCTTCTGGCTGGGGCACCTCCAAGCTGTAGAAGTGGTAGTCACCTCTCCATCCCAGCCCTGTAGCATACACCATTGGGGTGGGTCTCCATGCTGGGGCTTCATAGCTTCCAGACAGAGCAGCTAGGCAACAAGCATTTATTGAGTACCTGTGGTATATAAGTGATTGCACTAAACACTGAGGCGTTTCCTATAGTAGAAGACCCAGGCCTTTCCCTTGAAGAGCTTACATTGCACGTGTTAGGGAGCAGTAACCCACCAAGCCTGGGCAGGCTGGAAGGGGCCTGGGGTCACAGGCCGAGTTTGAGAGCCCCCTAGGGGCTAGCGGGGGAAGGGCCACGATGCTCCCTGCCTAGGCGCCCCTGAGTCTCTCTGGCCTCCTCTCCCCGCAGCCTGCTTAACAACTACATGATTTGGAACCTGGTGCGGAAAACAAGCTCCTTCCTCGACCAGCGCTTTCAGGACGCCGATGAGAAGTTCATGGAAGTCATGTACGGGACCAAGAAGGTGAGCCTGCTACTGTGTATGCCTGAATATGGGCTGAGCGCCTACTTGATGCCCAGGCGTCTGTGGGAGCACGGGAAGGGACCTTAGCCAGCTGGGCGTGGGCAGAAGCTTCCAGAAGGAGTGATTATGCCAAGTAAAGGGTAAAGAGGAGTCCTAGCCACTTAGCCAATTTATAGCCAAAAGTAGTTGCCAGTAGTGATGATAGATGCTCTCCTTGAACAACTTGTGATCCTCACAATGCCTGTGCGGTGGCTACTATTATTATTCCCACTTTGCACAGGGGACCCCCAATAGTATTACTTTTTCCCCAGAAATGTAAAACACAGAACAGTGCCTGGTTCTTGGAAGCACCACGCGACTGTTCAGTGTTTCTGTTTTCCTCCCAGTTTGTAGTCTGGGAAACCCCAGGCCAGGTGGGCTCTACCTGCCGTCAAATGCCCCCCCACCAGGACCCCTGAGGGTCCATGCTTCTAGAGGCTTCAGGGACCTTCCCTGCCCTCTCACAGGGGAACCTAGCCCCAGTGGAAAGTTTCACAGCCACTTCTACCTTCTCCCCAAGAAGTATCTGTCGCCCTCTCACTCATGCAGCCAACTAATAGTTACTCATTGAACCTCTGCCACCATATGCCAGGCTCTGAGCCCAGTGTGGGAATACTGAGACAGGTGAGCTGGGGTCTGTACCCCAAGAGCCCACACCGTCTGAGGGAGGTGATAGGAACTGACCAGTTCTCATATGTGCTGATGGGGTACATCAAGCCCGGGCCCCAGAGAGCGGCTGGAAGAGGCCCCAGCTGCAGAGCAGTAGAGGCTGGTATGCCCAGCTCACCTGGCACACCTTCCCCAACCCAGATAGCAGCTAGCAAGACCCTAGCAATCCTCCCCAGAGAGCAGGCAGAGCTGACTCCAGCTGGACCCCACCCATGCAACCCTTCCCAGAGTCCAGTCCAGATGAGGATTGGCAGAGAATGGCAGGATGTGGGCTCCTGCTTTGAGCCCTGGAATGTATCCCACACGTCCTCTCTCCCGTCCCCATGCAAACCTACCTCTGGCAGCAAGGGGACTGAGGGAGAGGGCAGCTGGGAACAAGCCCCATTTCTAACCAGAGGCGCTTCCGAGGGCACCACCAGACCTTGGCCACAAGAGCCATGCTGTCCTGCGGAGGGCAAAGTGGGAACAGGGGTTTGCTGCCCTGCCCGGCCATCTCGCCTTCCTGCTCGTCGTGCATCTACCTTGGACTGGCCCTGGGTAGAGATGTGGCCATAGCCGGGATTCTGTTCCTTGCAGAACTTGGCCTCCCAGGGGACTTTCTACAGAGAGGTTTGATCAGGACCCAGGATGACGGTTCCAGAGATTGTTCTGTCTGTGGAACATACACCCACATCATCTCTCACCTTCCCAGGTTACAGATGACGAAACAGGCTCAGGGAGGTGAAGGGACTTTCTTAGTCACCCAGCAAGAAAGCAGCAGGGGCCTGGTATGGTGGCTCACGTTTGTAATGCCAACACTTTGAGAGGCCAAGACAGGTGGATCATGTGAGCCCAGCCTGGAAAACATAGCAAGACCCTGTCTCTTTATTTATTTATTTTTTAATATTTATGTGTTTATTTTAAGAAAAGAAAGCAGCAAGCTTGAATGAAAATCCCAGGTCTGATGTTCACAACTTTGAGACACTTTCAGCTACTCACTTACCATAATGATAATAATAACCAAAGATAGAGTTATTGGATATCTACCTTTTATAGGCATTATAAATTCCTACAACAGCTATTATCCTCTTCCATTTTACAGATGAGGAAACCGAGGCTCAGTGAGGGAAAGGGACTTGTTCAAAGTTGCTTATAAGTGGAGAGGAGGCTATCAAACCCAACATATCTGATTCCATAGCCCTAAGCTCTGTAGCACTCAGCCTCTGCTCTGCAGGAAACGAAAGTTAAGGTCAAGCTTCCCTGTGGTTGCCAAGGGCTGATATGGAGGAAGAGGGATGAGGAATTATTATTTAATGAATATAGAGTTTCAGATTTGCAAGATAAAAAAGTTCCGAGCCAGGCACATGGTGCATGCCTGTAGTCCCAGCTACTCTGGAGGCTGAGGCAGGAGGACTGTTTGATCCCAGGAGTTCAAGGCTGCAGCGAGCTATCACTGACTACACCACTGCACTCCAGCCTGGGCAACAGAGTGAGACCCCATCACTTTTTAAAAAATTAATTAATTAGTCAGTTATGGAGTGAGCTTCCCTGGGCCACCTTCGAAGCATAGGGTGCTGCTCGAATGTGGCACTTGGAGCAGGTGGGACACAGGGAGGCCTCAGGAGAGGCAAGGGCAAGTGGGAATCCTGAAGTGGGAGGCTCTGAGCAGGGATCTCTGGATACCCCAGGGCTGATGGGTGAAGGCCTCTGCTTGCCTGTTTCTTAATCTCCAGCCCTCTCTACTCCCCCACTGTGACAGTGTCTGGGCCCAGGCCAGGTCCCTCCTGCTTGTGTTCAGCCCAACTCAAAGCCACCTCCTAGCTGTGTGACCTTGGGTAGTCCTTATACATCTCTGAGCCTCAGTTTTTTAAAATCTGCAATTGGAGATCATTCCTGACCTCACCTCACAGACCTCACCTTTGTGAATGGCCTCCATTTGGGAAAAGCGTAGAATATGGAAAGCAGTATGGTGTGTGCGTTTGTTCATCCTGGCAGGGAGGGAACCTGCCGTGAGGAAACAGCATGGAATTTGGAGTCAGAAGATCCGTGTTTGAATTGGTTCTTCTAACCACACTTTAGGCAGATTGCTTCGTTGGGGCAGGGGCTCAGTCTCCCATCTGTAAAAAGGGGCAACAGATCCCTGCCTTGCATAGCCAAGGGCCGCCTGAGATTACACGGGGGATCCCTGTGAAGTATGTTCTGACTGCTGAAGCACTGCACGCAGCTGTTTCCCATCAGCTGTCACCCATTTGTGACTTGAGACTTCCAGCAGGGAGGAAGGAACGCCTTGCTGAGGGCTCCTTGTATTACAGTGAGGAAGAGGTTTAAAAAAAATGCAGCCAGGTCAGCGTGGAGAAGGCTGCCTTGCTGCTCCTTATCTTCCCAGACTTGACTCATAGATCACCTCCAAGATGCAGGCTTCCTGACCGGTCAGATCGATCTGACCCTTGCCCCTTTTGGAGATTTTTCTCACCATCCTGTAGGACTTCCAGGACTTCGTGACCTGTAGGCAGAGAGCGTGGCTCTGAAGGAAGACATTGGAGCTGGACTTTCTGAGTTCAAATTCTACCTCAGGCTGGGTACAGTGGCTCATGCCTGTAATCCCAGCACTTTTGGGAGGCCAAGGCTGGTGGATCACCTGAGGCCAGGAGTTCAAGACCACCCTGGCCAACATGGTGAAAGCCCACCTCTACTAAAACTACAAAAAATAGCCAGGTGTAGTGGCACACACATGTGATCCTAGCTACACAGGAGCCTGTGGCAGGAGAATTGCTTGAACCTAGGAAGCAGAGGTTGCAGTGAGCTGATACCGTACCACTGCACTCCAACCTAGAAGACAGAGCAAGACTCCATCTCAAAAAAAAAAAAAAAATTCCACCTCAACCACTTACTCCCTGGGTGATCCCTTTGGCCAAGTGATTTAACTTCTCTGTGCCACAGTTTTTTTTTTGTTTTGTTTTGTTTTTGTTTTTGTTTTTGTTTTTGTTTTGAGACGGAATCTCGCTCTGTCGCCCAGGCTGGAGTGCGGTGGCCGGATCTCTGCTCACTGCAAGCTCCGCCTCCCGGGTTCACGCCATTCTCCTGCCTCAGCCTCCCGAGTAGCTGGGACTACAGGCGCTCGCCACCTCGCCCAGCTAGTTTTTTGTATTTTTTTAGTAGAGACGGGGTTTCACCGTGTTAGCCAGGATGGTCTCGATCTCCTGACCTCGTGATCCGCCCGTCTCGGCCTCCCAAAGTGCTGGGATTACAGGCTTGAGCCACCGCGCCCGGCCTGTGCCACAGTTTTTTATCTGCAAAAAGAAACAAAGAGGCTGGCCGTGGTGGTTCACACCTATATTCCTAGCACTTTGGGAGGCTGAGGCGGGCAGATCACCTGATGTCAGGAGTTTGAGACCAGACTGGACAACATGGTGAAACCCTGTGTCTACTAAACGTACACAAATTAGCCAGGCATAGCGGCGGGCACCTGTAATCCCAGCTACTCGGGAGGCTGAGGCAGGAGAATCTTACCGTAAGCAGTATATGCGGTAGGGCCCGACACACAGTAAGCACTCAGTCCACTGCTTCACTTTACTGCGATTACTGCTTGGATGGTGCTATTACATGTCTGTTTCTCTCACTGGGTGTTCTGGGCATTTCAGTTGAGACCCGGGAGTGCAGGCTCACTGTTGATTGATCTCTAGCTTCCAAAGACCCAGCACAGTCAGGTTGCAGGGGAACTGCCTGTAGAACACTGGATGCGTAAATGAATGAAAACTCGTGTGAAGGAATGGGTTTATCCAGAGAATCTCCAGAGAAGACGACGCATAAGAAAGTCTGTCTGTGATTCAGCCCTCACAGCCTGGAGCCTCCACGGAGCCTCAAATTAGAGTCCCCCTAGTCCTGACCTCCTGTGTGGTCAGCCTCAGCCAGACACAGACCACGTGTCTAGCTTTGGGCTTCTCAGCTGAAGGAGGGCAGTGCGGGGAGGGAGGGAGAGGCTGAGGGCAAGGCATCCAAATGGACATGTAGTTGGGAAAACTAAAAACAACGTGGGTGAGATGAGAAGAGGGGCCCTTCCTTCTTTCTTGCCTAAAAGAAATTTTTGTAGCTAAGGCATAATTTACATACAATGAAAAATGCAGTGTACATTAAGTATACAGTTCAGTGAGTTTTTGGTTTGGTTTGGTTTTGAGACGGAGTCTCACTCTGTCACCCAGGCTGGAGTGCAGTGGCGTGATCTCAGCTCACTGCAGCCTCCACCCCCAGGGTTCAAGCGATTCTCGTGCCTCAGCCTCCCAAGTAGCTGGGGTTACAGGTGCCCACCACCACACCCGGCTAATTTTTGTATTTTTAGTAGAGACGGAGTTGCACCATGTTGGCCAGGCTGGTCTTGAACTCCTGACCTCAGGGGATCCACCCACCTCAGCCACCCAAAGTGCTGGGATTGCAGGTGTGAGCCACTATCCCAGCCTTTTTTGTTTGTTTGTTTGTTTGTTCGTTTGTTTTTGTTTTTAATTGAGCCAGAGCCTCCCTCTGTCAGCCAGGCTGGAGTGCAGTGACCTGATCTTGGCTCACTGCAACCTCCACCTCCTGGGTTCAAGCAATTCTACTGCCTCAGCCTTCTGTGTGCTGGGATTACAGGTGCATGCCACCACACCTGGCTAAGTTTTGTATCTTTAGTAGAGACGAGGTTTTACCATGTTGGCCAGACTGGTCTCAAACTCCTGACCTCAAGTGATCCATTCGCCTTGACCTCCCAAAGTGCTGGGATTACAGGCACGAGCCACTGCACGTGGCCTCAATGAGTTTGACCAATGAAGTCACCCATGTAACCATCATTACCACAATCAGGATAGAGAATATCCCCTTCTGCCTTGGGCGTAGCATGCTAAAAAAAAAAAAAAAAAAAAAAAAAAAGAGAGAGAAAAGAAAAAAAAAGTATAAAGATTTTAGAAAGATAGAGAACATTCCCATCACCCATTTGTTTAGCACCCTCTGAGCAGCAGGTGCCCTCATGCTTCTTTCCCGTCAGCCCCCAGCCCCCAAGGCTGGTGCCCCTGGGTGCGGATGGAATTATACACGATGTGCCTGGCTGCTTTTGCTCTGCTTAAGTCTGTGGAATTCATCCATGCTGTCGTATGTATCGGTAGCTAGTTCATTGCTTTTTGTTGCCAAGTAGTATGTTGCTGTATAAAAATACCACATTTTGTTGATCCATCTGCCTGCTGATGGGCATTTGGGCTGTTGTCAGTTTAGGGCCATTATGAATCAGGCTGCCTTGAGCGTGGGTGGTTGTTAACCACCTGTTCTTTGGGGTTAAGAGGACATCGCTTCCTGTGTCGCACGAGGGATTTATGTGAGCAGGGCCACCACATGTGGTCACACATACTGCCCACAGAGGGATGCCTGGCCGGGGAATGACTGGGGCTGACATTAGCCGGGCACATGTCCCTGGGCCATGCCCAGGAGGTTGCAGCCCACAGATGCCTATTTCCGGTTTGCACAGAGGTGTCGTATCAACTGTGGGGCTTGTAGGCGAGACCAAGAAACAATCAAGGCATTGCAGTCCCACGGTGATCTGGGCGTGGTGCTCACGCATGCCTGTAATCTCAGCACTCTGGGAGGTCAAGGCAGGAGGATCACTTGAGCCCAAGAGTTCTAGACCAGCCTGGGCAACATAGTGGGACCATGTCTTTACAAAAAAAAAATTTTTTTTTGGTAGAAAAAGTTAGCCAGGCATGGTGGCAAGCACCTGTCGTCCCAGCTATGTAGGAGGCTAAGGTAGGAAGATCACTTGAGCCTGGGAGGTCGAGGCTGCAGTGAGCTGTGATTGCACCACTGCACTCCAGCCTAGGTGACAGAGCGAGACCCTGCCAAAAAAAAAAAAAAAAAGTCCTGCGGCATTGCTGTGGTGCTCTCATTTGAGAAGATCTTCAATGGCACTGGAGCCCTGGCCCTGGGGAAGTTTTTTCTGTGGCTCAGGTAGACCAGTCACTCCCCACGGCTCTTTGCCTCCAGGACTCCTGGTCTCCCCAGGAGGCAGGACGAGCTGGGGGTAGGTAGGAGCATGGGATGTGGGGTCAGGCACCTCTTGTCCCAGTGGCACTTGTCACTCGTGGGGCACCCTGGGCCAGCAGCTGCTCTGTGCCGAGTGTGTTTCCCCATCTGTCAAACGGTTTGTAAGACCCGAGGGTCACTGATTGGCTCAATGGGACACCGCTTGTGAAGTCCCAGCACAGAGCCTGGCATTCAGGAAATGGCAGGGGGTAGCAGTGAGGGGTATCAGTGGCCTCTTGGTCTGGTAACTAAAATAACTTTACTGGGCCAGAAAGCTCTCCCTGAACTTCCAGAACGAAACGTGGGCCCCACATGATACCACCTCCTGGAAAGAACGGGAAATGAAGGGCTGGGGTCCAGTGAGCTCCCCAACTTGTGTTTTCCAGACCTGTCTTCCTCGCTGGAAGTTTTGCGTGAGTGACACAGAAAACAACCTGGGCTTTGCGTTGGGCCCCATGTTTGTCAAAGCAACCTTCGCCGAGGACAGCAAGAGCATAGTAAGTGCCTCCCCCGTGGACATTGGCTGTGAGGTCACAATTGTTATGGCCCTGCGCAGACCTGTCAGTTCACACTCCAGCCCAGCCTGGGCCTTTCCTGCTCCCGGGCAAAGGGCTCTGGGACCACAGCCGCAATGCAGAGGCCCCACTTCCTCGAGCCCTGGGTGATGGGAGTCTCACAACGGCAGCTCTTCAGTGCCAGGCCCTTCATCTGCACAAGCTCACGTGAGCCTCCCAGGAGCCTGCAAGGCTGTGACAGCCATCCCCACTTCCAAGGGCTGTAAAGGACCCAGAGAGAATGTTGGCAGAGCAGCCCTGGCCCAGAGGGTGATGTTTTTCTTATTCTGTGGGTGATAGGTTTGTTCTAGACAGGCAGAGGAGTGCCATGGCAGAGCACGGTGGACACAGCCTGGCCTAAGCTCAGATCCTGGCCTCTGGCTGGGTAGCCTGGGACAGTTCTTACATCATTTGCAATATGGAGACGGGGGCATTCCTCCCACAGAGAGAGATTAAATGATATGTCACATACTGAGCACCACCACAAAATAAGGGTTCAAGCAATGGGAGCGGTCATTTTATTGTTACAATCTTGATGACAAATAGTATTCATTATGTCGATGTCATCTGCAGCCGGAGGTGAGCCAACCACGGTTCACATCCATTACAGTGACTGGCCTGTGAGCAGCTGGCGGGGTCTGAGTTGGGGTCTGCTGGCCCGTCTGCTCTTGTTGCTGCACAGCTCTGCCTTCCCCTTCTCTAGAACCTTCAACCTTCCATCTTCGAGCTCGTCTGCTCATGACATTGTCACCCCCGAGAGCACCTGTCCATCTCCAGCCTGACATGGCATTTCTGAAGCTGCTCCTTGGAACATGAGTACTCCAGATCTTAAAGCCCGATCCATCAAAAAGGAATGCTGTGGTCCAATCAGGCTGGGAGAGGCTGTGTGTTCTCCCCTCTCTGGAAGAATTGCAGTGCCTATTTCCACACTAAAGGCTCTGAAAACGCCCGTAGCAGAGACTTTTCCAACATTCCTGAAGCTCGGCCTCAGCTTACTGGAGCATGGAGCCCTGTGTGTGGAAGGCCAGTCCTGCCTTGCAGGGCGTTCACATTAGGAGCGTGGTTTGGAAGCACAGCTGTGGCTCCCCTTCTCACCCAGCCTGACACTTGGAAAATTGAGTTTAATCTCTGACCCTGCATCATTCTTCTGCACGGGGTGCTCGTTGCATTTACTTGAGACCAGTGCCCAGACCTTACTGCTGTGATGTGTATCTCCTCAGGCCACTGAGATAATCCTGGAGATCAAGAAGGCGTTTGAGGAAAGTCTGAGCACCCTGAAGTGGATGGACGAGGAAACCCGAAAATCAGCCAAGGAAAAGGTAAGGCTGGCCAGGCGCGTGGAGAGGGAGTGCTGCGGCGTCCAGCACAGATGGAGGCGGGCGGGGGAAGGGGAGGCCAGTTCTCTTTTTTTTTTTTGAGGCAGAGTTTCGTTCTTGTTGCCCAGGCTGGAGTGCTGTGACACGATCTTGGCTCACCGCCACCTCTGCCTGCCAGGTTCAAGCGATTCTTCTGCCTCAGCCTCCCAAGTAGCTGGGATTACAGGCCTGCACCACTACACCCGGTTAATTTTGTATTTTTAGTAGAGATGGGATTTCTCCATGTTGGTCAGGTTGGTCTCGAACTCCTGACCTCAGGTGATCCACCCGCCTTGGCCTCCCAAAGTGCTGGCATTACATGCGTGAGCCACCGCGCCCGGAGAGGCCAGTTCTATCCGGGAGCACAGCCTGGATGCTGTCTCGCCTTCAGGGGGTGAGCGGTCTAGGCCTAGCAGGATTCGGGGTAGGCCTCAAGCACATGATTGCATGGAGGTCTGTAGAAGACAAACCTCGCTGAGTGTACGGGGAAAAGGTGCAGGAAGATGCAGCACGTCCCGTGGGGCGGGAAGGCTCTGGCACCCTCAGTGGGGTGGGAGTCAGCAAACACTTCCTTTGGGAAAGTGACATTTAAACAGAGACCTAAGGGATAAGTGGAAGTTTGGCAAGGGGGAAACCTTTCCAGAAAAAGACATGAAAGCCCAAGGCAGGCAGGGCCTGGCTCCGGTTCCCCTTGGCCCACCAGACTGTGAGCCCAGCACCCAAGGAGCTCAGGCTGGCCTGGTCGGTGTTGCCAGGCACTCACTTCCTCTATCTGTCCTGTCCAGGCCGATGCCATCTACAACATGATAGGATACCCCAACTTCATCATGGACCCCAAGGAGCTGGACAAAGTGTTTAATGATGTGAGTAACTGCTGTCCTGCCCCCTCGCGTTCCCAAATGCCGCCTCGGAAAAGGGCCGAGGCAGGGCTGGGTGCAGACGGGGTGCTGGAGGCAGCATGCTTGTCAGAGCACAGAGGGGTGATGTGGTGTGGGGTTTGGGGATGGGTCAGGCATGAGGAAACCTCTTCTTCTTCTTAATTTGGCTCCTGGGTCAGCTGAAGGCCCTGCCTCCCCGTAGCCACCATCAATCAGGCAGTGCCCACCGGTCAGTACGGAACCCGTGCTGTGTGCCCCCTGGAAGTGGTCAGCTCCATTTAATGTGTAGGAATAATGGAGGAAACAGACCCCAGAAGGTGCAGGGAGAATTGGTGGCCCTCGGACATCGGGGTGGGATATGAAGTGGAAAAACCCTCACACCACCTCCTCCCTCCCTGGTCGTGCTTCCAGTTGCCTCCTATCCCCATGGTCCTCCCCCACCTCCCCAGAAACCCGGGCCTCTGATTTTGACTTTGAAATGCTAATGGGAAGGAAGCATCATAAACCCAGGTGCATTTTCCAGCTTGGTTTGGGCAGCAGAAGTGGTGGATACATCTCTGCTTGTTAGAACTTTTGACAAATCACTCTGTTAGGCGGATTGTGCTTCTGCCTTAAATTATGAAGTTTTATATCTTCTTGTGATTGAAATACGTGAATTCAGGCATTAAAAAAAAATTTTTTTTTGAGACAGGGTCTCATTCTATCACCCGGACTGTAGTGTAGTGGTGCTATCTCAGCTCACTGCAACCTCAGCCTCCCAGGCTCAAGTGATTCTCCTGCCTCAGGCTCCCGAGTCGCTGGGATTACAGGCGCGTGCCACCACCACCTGGCTGATTTTTGTAATTTTAGTAGAGACAGAGGGTTTCACCTTGGTGGCCAGGCTGGTCTTGAACTCCTGACCTCAAATGATCCGCCCGCCTCGGCCTCCCAAAGTGCTGGGATTACAGGCGTGAGCCACCGTGCCCAGCCTGAATCCAGGCGTTTAAAAATCTAATAACCTCTCATCATGGTTATATTTAGAACCTAAGACTATAAAAACTCCTGCTGAGATCATGAGACTCATTCTGCAGTCTTTTCCTTGAGAATCATTTAAGATGCTCCAGGGTATCATGATGCAGAATCCTTGGGCCTCTGGAGGCATCCTGGGCAGAGCCCAGGATCCATGTCGTGTCCCTGAGGCTCCAGCGTTTTACCAGAGCCAGGGAAAATTTTGCACCTGGCAAGAGCTGAGCCAGGCACAGTGACTCATGCTTGTAATGCCAACACTTTGGGTGGCCCAGGAGGGGGGATCACTTGAGCTCAGGAGTTTAAGACCAGCCTGGACAACATAGTGAGACCTCATCTCTATAAAAAATAAAAAATTAGCTGGGCATGTTGGCATGTGCCTATAGTCCCAGCTACATGGGAGGCTGAGATGGGAAGATCGCTTATGCTCAAGAAGTCAAGGCTGCAGCAAGCTGTGATTGCACCACTGCACTCCTGTGTGGGCGACAGAGCAAGACCCTGTCTCAAAAAACAGAATAAAAGCTACAAGGCTGGGCCGAGTAGTGAAAAGGGTGTACAGTCATGCCCTTGACATTTCAGATAGATTTCTACTTTACTTATGAGATCTAGTATGGTAGCTACTAGCCACAGGTAGCTATTTAAATAATTAAAACTTAAATTAGTTTCAATTAAATTTAAAAGCCACACTCACCACATTTGAAATGCTTAGTAGCGGCCGGGCGTGGTGGCTCACGCCTGTAATCCCAGCACTTTGGGAGGCCAAGGTGGGCAGATCACCTGAGGTCAGGAGTTTGAAACCAGCCTGGCCAACATGGTGAAACCCCGTCTTTACCAAAAATACAAAAATTAGCCGAGCGTGGTGACACGCGCCTGTAATCCCAGCTACTCAGGGAGGCTGGGGCACAAAAATCACTTAAACCAGGAGGTGGAGGTTGCAGTGAGCCAAGATCATGCCATTGCACTCCAGCCTGGACGATGCAACAAGACTCCGTCTCAAAAAAAAAAAAAAAAAAAAAAGGCTTAGTTGTCTGCCATACTGGACAGCGCAGGCGTAGAGCGTAGGACATCCATCATCGCAGGAGGTTCTATTAGACAACATGGGAGATATTTCTTACCTGGGCCCAGGTGCTGCTGTAGGGACATCCTGCAACAGTGTCATTCCATCTAGTGTCCCAGGGTGAAGGCCAAGAGAAGAACTGACCCTGTAGCCCCAAACCCTGCATCCCAGTCTCCAGCCTGCAGATTAATCCCCTAACCATGGCAGCCCTTGGCTTCCTGTCTTGGAAGATGCCTGTCACCGAGGGCACACCGTGATTGTGACTCCGCTTCCTCTTTTCCAGTACACCGCAGTTCCAGACCTCTACTTTGAGAACGCCATGCGGTTTTTCAACTTCTCATGGAGAGTCACTGCCGACCAGCTCAGGAAAGCCCCCAACAGAGATCAGTGAGTTCCCCCAGGCCCTGCCGGGAAGGTGCCAGCTCCCCGCCTGTGGGCAAGCCTTGGGACGAACTGGCTTTCATTGCACCCTTACCGTGCACCCAATCAGCTATCATGAGAGCCGTCTGAAGAGTGGATGCCCTTGTTATCCCACTTTTCAGAGGAAGAAACCAAGGACAAAAGAAGTGTGGCCCAGCTAGGAGCGGGGGTGGGCTTGAGTCTGCCCAGCCTGTGGGCAGGGTGAGCCCGGCCTCTGGAGTGGAGCTGATCTGGCACCGTGTCCCCACTCCACTGCTTTGGGATTTGGAGCCTGTCTTTCATTATCTGCAGAATAGGATGGGAGGAGCTGGCTCTTGGGTCCTCTTAGCAGTCAAATGGGAGGAACTCTGGGGAGCGCCAGACCCCAAGGAGACCCCGGCAAAAGCAGCTTTCCCATAGTTCCTCACTAGCACGAGTGGTGGGGTCTCAGGACAGGGTGCCCACAGAGGCCTGGGGAAGGTTCTGGATGGGCCTGACAGCTGTGTTTCCCAAAGCTCACTGCACATCAGAGTCCTCTGGGGAACTTTTTCAAAGATACAGCCTCCTGGCCGGACGTGGTGGCTCATGCCTGTAATCCCAACACTTTGGGAGGCCAAGGCAGGTGGATCACCCGAACCCAGGAGTTTGAGACCAACCATGGTCAACGTGGCGAAACCCTGTCTCTACTAAAAATACAAAAAATTAACCAGGTGTGTGGCGCATACCTGTAGTCCCAGCTACTCAGGAGTGAGTAGCTGAGGCATGAGAATCACTTGAACCCGGGAGGCGGAGGTTACAGTAAGCCAAGATCGTGCCACTGCACTCCAGTCTGGGTGACAGAGCAAGACTCCATCTCAAAAAAATACAGCTTCCTGACGTTAAATCAGGATAACCTAGAATGAGACCTGGTCTTTGTCCTTTTTTTTAGTGTCTCTTCAGGCCAAGCACAGTAGCTCACGCCTGCAATCCCAGCACTTTGGGAGGCCAAGGTGGGCAGATCGCTTGAGCCTAAGACTTCAAGACCAGGTTGGGTGACAGAGGGAGACGTGGTCTCTACAAAAAATTTTAAAAATTAGCTGGGCATGGTGGCACGAACCTGTAGTCCCAGCTACTGGGGAGGCAGAGGTGGGAGGATCACTTGAGCCCAGGAGGTCGAGGCTGCAGTGAGCCAAGATCATGCTACTGTACTCCAGCGAGACCCTGCCTGGGGGAAAAAAAAAAAATTGTCTCCTCAAAAACATTAAATGTAGTCAGCCCAGTTCTAGTCTTCAGTCCAAGTTCCTTCCATTTCTGAGTGCAAACATTTGGGATAAATCTTAGGGAAGGGTGCAATCAACTTCTCTTTGCCTCTGGTGCCCCCTGGTGGACTCTACGGGTTCAAACATCTCTATTTCCTTCATTTCCAGCCTCCAACCAGGGCACCCCCAATGTACAAGAAGGTGGGCTTGGCCGGGCGCGGTGGCTCAAGCCTGTAATCCCAGCACTTTGGGAGGCCGAGACGGGCGGATCACAAGGTCAGGAGATCGATACCATCCTGGCTAACACGGTGAAACCCCGTCTCTACTAAAAAATACAAAAAACTAGCCAGGCGCGGTGGCGGGCGCCTGTAGTCCCAGCTACTCGGGAGGCTGAGGCAGGAGAATGGCGTGAACCCGGGAGGCGGAGCTTGCAGTGAGCTGAGATCCAGCCACTGCACTCCAGCCTGGGCGACAGAGCCAGACTCCGTCTCAAAAAAAAAAAAAAAAAAACCAAAGAAGGTGGGCTTTTACCTTCAGAACATGACATAGGCTCTGTTGCCAATTTATCTGAAGTATTTTAACTTAGCTTGAATTTCTGTATTTAAATGTCCTTGCCTACCCATTGAAGTATTTGTGGTTATCTGAATGTAAATACGATATTTTAAATTCCTCCATTTGGCCAGATACGCGGCTCACACCTGTAATTCGAATGCCTTAAGAGACCAAGGTGGGAAGATCTCTTGAGCCCAGGAATTTGAGACCAGCCTGGGCAACATGGCGAAACCCCACCTCTACAAAAAATTTAAAACATTAGCTGGACGTGGTAGCATGCGCTTGAGCCCAGGAGGCTGAGGTTACAGTGAGCTACGGTTGTACCACTGCACTCCAGCCTGGGCTACAGAGCAAGACCCTGGCTCTAAAATAAATAAATACATAAATAAAGTTCTCAGCCAGGCACGGTGGCTTACACCAGTAATCCCAGTACTTTGGTAGGCCAAGGCGGGTGGATCACCTGAGGTCAGGAGTTCAAGACCAATCTGGCCAACATGGTGAAATCCTATCTCTAATAAAAATACAAAAATTAGCCAGGTGTGGTGGCACACACCTGTAATCCTACCTACTTGGGAGCCTGAGGCAAGAGAATCGTTTGAACCTGGGAGGCAGAGGTTGTAGTGAATAGAGATTGCACCACTGCACTCCACCCTGGGCAACAGAGTGAGACCCCATCCCAAAATAAATAAAGTTCTCAGTACCTTTTCATGGCTGTGGGGCTCACCTGGAGGAAGCAGAGTGACTGTCTAGGCTCTTAGGGGAAATGTGGTATCCATCTCACTGCACTCCTTACTCACCCTTCCCCTCTGCACCAGAGAAGTCATTGAAATGCCAAATACCTCATGACTATATCCCATTACTTTCAGAACCTTTTTTGGTCTCAGGATCCTTCTACACTCTTAAAAAAATTATTGCCGGGCATGGTGGCTCATGTCTGTAATCCCAGCACTTTGGGAGGTCAAGGCAGGTGGATTACCTGAGGTCGGGAGTTCAAGACCAGCCTGACCAACATGGAGAAACCCTGTCTCTACTAAAAATACAAAATTACCCAGGTGTGGTAGCACATTCCTGTAATCCCAGTTACTCAGGAGGCTGAAACAGGAGAATCGCTTGAACCCGGGAGGCGGAGGTTGTGGTGAGCCAAGATGGCACCATTGCCACCACGCCCGGCCCTGATTGTTATTAAAATTTTATGGAAAATAACTATTTTCAAAAAATTAATGACAAGAGAGGTATCATTTTACTTTTTGCAAATTTCTTTATGTCTGGCTTAATCAAAGACAACTAGATTCTCATGTCTGATTCCACAGTCAGTCTGTTACCATATGTTGTTTTGATATATAGAAAGAATTCTTGGCCAGGCGCAGTGACTCATGCCTGTAATCCCAACACTTTGGGAGGCCGAGGTGGGTGGATCACGAGGTCAGGAGTTGAAGACCAGCATGACCAAGATGGTGAAACCCCACCTCTACTAAAAATACAAAAAATTAGCCGGGCGTGGTGGCAGGCGCCTATAGTCCCAGCTACTCAGGAGTCTGAAGCAGAGAATTGCTTGAACCTGGGAGGCAGAGGTTGCAGTGAGCCGAGATCGCGCCACTGCACTCTAGCTGCACTCCAGCCTGGGTGACAGAACAAGACTTTGTTTCAAAAAAAAAACAAAAAAAAGAATTCTTGCCTCACATAGGAATTGAGTGTGAGGCAAGGGAAAGGGAGGGATGAGGGATATTTTAATAGTCTTTTCTGGTACTTGTGTACATTCTACTGATACTACACCAAAACTTAAAAAGTGATAATTTTTTAAAGGTTAATTGCGGCTGGGCGCGGTGGCTCAAGCCTGTAATCCCAGCACTTTGGGAGGCCGAGACGGGCAGATCACGAGGTCAGGAGATTGAGACCATCCTGGCGAACACGGTGAAACCCCATCTCTACTAAAAAATACAAAAAAACTAGCCGGGCGAGGTGGCGGGCGCCTGTAGTCCCAGCTACTCGGGAGGCTGAGGCAAGAGAATGGCGTGAACCCGGGAGGCGGGGCTTGCAGTGAGCCGAGATCCGGTCGCTGCACTCCAGCCTGGGCAACAGAGCGAGACTCCGTCTCAAAAAAAATAAATAAAAAGAAAAGGTTAATTGCAATATGGAATCTGAAACCATATCCATGAACTTTTTTTTTTCTTTTTTCTTATTTTCACTTTATCACGCAGGCTAGAGTGTGTAATCTCAGCTCACGACAGCCTCAACCTTCCCAGGCTCAGGTGATCCTCCTGCCTCAGCCCCCTGAGTAGCTGGGATTACAGGTGCGCACCACCACATCTGGCTAATTTTTGTATTTTTTGTAGAGACAGGTTTCACCATGTCACCCAGGCTGGAATTTTTGTAATTTTTTGTAGAGATAGAGTTTCACCATGTTGCCCAGGCTGGTCTCGAACTCCTGGGCTCAAGCAATCTTCCCTCCTCAGCCTCCCAAAGTGCTAGGATTACAGGCATGAGCCACCATGCCCAACCTTCATGAACTTTTCATACTCTGTTACACTAAATTCCATTGGTCTGTCCTGTACTTTTACCCAGGTGTGATTTTGTAACATGCATTAGTCATGTGGAAAACAATGGTTCACTGAGTTTTACAGATCTTCCAAATGGTGATACTTTCACTATACAATAACAAAAAAAATCCACATTTGTTAATATCACTGCTGACTTCGTGAGCAAAGCCTTTAATTATTATTGGTAAGGTGTCAAACTTGTGGTGGCCAATATAAGTTTTTCAAAATTTTAATTTTTGCCTGAAACTTCAACATTTTTAAAAAATCTCGGCCGGGCGCGGTGGCACAAGCCTGTAATCCCAGCACTTTGGGAGGCCGAGACGGGTGGATCACGAGGTCAGGAGATCGAGACCATCCTGGCTAACACGGTGAAACCCCGTCTCTACTAAAAAAAATACAAAAAAAATTAGCCGGGCGAGGTGGCAGGTGCCTGTAGTCCCAGCTACTAGGGAGGCTGGGGCAGGAGAATAGCATGAACCCGGGAGGCGGAGCTTGCAGTGAGCCGAGATCGCGCCACTGCACTCCAGCCTGGGCGACAGAGCGAGACTCCGTCTCAAAAAAAAAAAAAAAAAAAAAAAAAATCTCCTATTTTTATCATTAGTAACAGATGGCTTGAGTTGTTTTCCTTGAGGTGATAAGCTCACTTTATTCGTTTTAAAGAAAATGTCTGCCAGATATCCAAGTCTGAAATTCCATAGTTTACCAGTCACCCTGAAAGTACCAACAGGGTTCCATGAAAAAAGCAGAATGCTTTGTATGTGGATTTCCCACTGGTCACATGGAATATGAAAACGTCTTCTGCCAGGTGCGGTGGCTCACACCTGCAATCCCAGCACTTCAGGAGGCCGAGGCAGGAGGATCGCTTGAGGAGTTCAAAACCAGCCTGGGCAACACAGCAAGACTCCGCCTCTATAACATTTAAAAAAAAAAAAAATTAAGCATAGTCACGAGTGCCTGTAGTCCCAGCTACCTGAGAGGCTGCAGTGGGAGGACAGCTTGAGTCCAGGAGTTCGAGGCTATAATGAGCCATGATCATGCCACTGCACTCTAACCTGGGTGTCACAACAAGATCTGGTCGCTTTGAAAAAAAAAAAAGAAGTCTTGTATTCAGGGGTTGAGATGTAATGAAATTAATCATTATGACCGGGTGCAGTGGCTCACGCCTGTAATCCCAACACTTTGGGAGGCCAAGGTGGGCGGGTTACTTGATGCCAGGAGTTCAGCCTGAACAACATGACGAAAACCTGTCTCTGCTAAAAATACAAAAAAATTAACCATGGGTGGTGGTGCACACCTGTAATCCCAGCTAAGGCAGGAGAATCACTTGAACCTGGGAGATGTAGGTTGCAATGAGCTGAGGTCACACCACTGCACTCCAGCGTGGGTGACAGAGTGAGATTCTGCCTCAAAATAAATAAATAGAAAGGAAAGAAAGGAAGGAAGGGAGGGAGAGAGGGAAAGCAAGCAAACTACTTCATCAAGGATGTTCTAAGTGAAAATGGCTAATTGGCTTTTTATTTTGGCTGTGAGCCCATGCTAATGAGGAACTCGGGGCTCAGTGACCACCAGAACTTCCTTGATTCATGTCAGGCTCCAGCAGTTTTACCTACTGTTGCTTTTGTACCATCCATGCAAGTGACACAATGGAAAAGGGAAATCACATCTTAATATTATGAAAATAGTTTTGATTTCAGCCGGGTGCAGTGCCTCACACCTGTAATCCCAGCACTTTGGGAGGCCAAGGCGGGCGGATCACCTGAGTTTGCCAATGCAGTGAAACCCCATCTCTACTAAAAATACAAAAATTAGTCAGACGTGGTGGTGGGGGCCTGTAATCTCAGCTACTTGGGAGGCTGAGGCAGGAGAATCGCTTGAACCCAGGAGGCGGAGGTTGCAGTAAGCCAAGATCATGCCACTGCACTCCAGCCTGGGTGACAAGAGCAAAACTCTGTCTCAAAAAATAAATAAATAAGATAGTTTTGATTTCATAGATCCCCTAAAAGGGTCTTGAGGACCCTCCCCGCCAGGTGTCTACAGACCACACTTTGAAAACTGCTAATAGATACTCTTCAAGCCTAGACAATGGTGACTTTTCAAAATCTTTTTCTTTTCTTTTCTTTTTTTCTTTTTTTTTCTTTTTCTTTTTTTCTTGAGACAGTCTCGCTCTGTCATCCAGGTTGGAGTACAGTGGCGCAATCGCAACTGACTGCAACCTCCACCTCCCAGGTTTAAGCGATTCTCATGCCTCAGCCACCCACGTAGCTGGGATTACAAGTGTGCGCCATCACACCTTGTTAATTTTTTTGTATTTTTAGTAGAGACGGGGTTTTGCCATGTTGGCCAGGCTAGTCCTGAACTCCTGGCCTCAAGTGATCCACCCACCTCAGCCTCCCAAAGTCCTGGGATTACAAGCATGAGCCACTGTGCACTGACATTTCAAAATCTAATGGCCCTTCCTGCTCTTTGTAAGAACCTCAGTATTCCACCGTGTGATGTGACATCATTAATTAACTGATTTATTTATAGACAGGTGTTTTCTAGTTTTCTCCTAAAAAACAGTCCTGCACCCGGGCACAATGGCTCACGCCCATAATCCCAGCACTTTGGGAGTCCGAGGCAGGAGGATGGCTTGAGGCTCAGAAGTTGAGGCTGCAGTCAGCCATGATCACACAACTGCCCTCCAGCCTAGGTGACAGAACTAGACCCTGTCTCAAAACAAACAGTCCTTCTGTAGATGTCCTTGTACTTGTGTGCACTTGGGCCTGGGGTCAAGGAGAGTCTGCATTTTTAATGCCCTTGATCCCCATCCCTAAGCAGTGCTCCACGCAGGCTGTCCCCATCTGCCTCCCACCCTGTGCTGAGGCCTCCCACGTGTGTGTTGCTTGTAGGTGGAGCATGACCCCGCCCATGGTGAACGCCTACTACTCGCCCACCAAGAATGAGATTGTGTTTCCGGCCGGGATCCTACAGGCACCATTCTACACGCGTTCCTCACCCAAGTAGGCTGCCTCTGGGGCCCCACCCCAATTCTTTTCCCCAACCCTCAGTGAACCCCCAGCCCAGTCCCATGGCCCATATGACCAAGCCAGTCTCACCATGTGATCTCTGCCCCAGTGGTCCAGGTGGCTTGGGCGGTCAGAGATGTTGCAGAGGAAGCAACATCCTCACCCACTTTCCTTCCCTCCAGTGAGATCTGGAAGCCCTGCACAGTGGGTATTGGGAGCATCTCATGGAATTAAGAGCCCTACCTAAGGGAAGCGCCCCCCTGACAATGTTATAGCACAGTCAGAGCTGGGGAGTGGGGAGGGTTAAGGCTGCTGTCTCCGTTTGAATCCCATGTCTGCTATTTGATGACTGTGTGGCCCTTGGGCAAAGCAATTGACCCATTCCCAGCCTTGGTCTACTCATGAATAGAGCTGGTCAGTGGTGACCATGGCTAACTCTTTTGCAATGACTGAAGAGGACAGTTCGGTCTGTAGAGCATCTAGCACAGTGCGTGGTGCCCAGTGGGCACAGCCGACCACACAGACTGTGCCCAGCCTCTGTCTGGCTTCAGGGGCCTCGCTGGAGACTCAGGCCATGACCACACCCTTATCCACACAGAGCCCTGTGGAATTTTGTTATGTCTCCAAGCCCAGGAACTGAGGTTCCCATACCTGGGCAAGAGGGAGAGGCCCTCCTGTCAAAGCATCACCTCCATCTTTGTGTCCTTCCCTCCAGGGCCTTAAACTTTGGTGGCATCGGTGTCGTCGTGGGCCATGAACTGACTCATGCTTTTGATGATCAAGGTACGACTTCCAGCTGGGCACGATGGCTCATGCCTGTAATGTCAGTGCTTTTAGAGGAGAATTGCTTGAGGGTAGGAGTTTGAGACCAGCCTGGGCAACATAGCAGGACCTCCATCTCTACTAAAAAAAAAATTAGGGTGGGCATGGTGGCTTATGCCTGTAATCCCAGAGCTGTGGGAGGCCAAGGCAGGCAGATCACCTGAAGTCAGGAGTTTGAGACCAGCCTGGCCAACATGGCGAAACCCTGTCTCTACTAAAAATACAAAAATTACCTGGGCATGGTGGCTGGTGCCTGTAATCCCAGCTACTCAGGAGGCTGAGGCAGGAGAATCATTTGAATCTGGGAGGCAGAGGTTGCAGTGAGCTGAGATTGTGCCATTGCACTCCAGCCTGGGTGACAGAGCGAGACTCCCTCTCAATAAAATAAAATAAAATGTATCTACTAAGAAAGTAAAAATTTAGCCAGGCGTGGTGGCAAAATTTTAATAGTCCTAGCTACTTGGGAGGCTGAGGTAGGAGGCTCACTTGAGCCCAGGAGTTTGAGGCTACAGTGAACTATGATTATGATCACACCACTGCCTGGTACAGGTTCCTTGGGCCTCTTCAGACTGGGCCAGTCGTCTTCCAGGCCCCACTGCCTCTGCTTTCTGTACCCTTCACTTCTTTTTTATTTTATTTATTTATTATTATTGTTTTTTTGAGATGGAGTCTCTCTTTGTCGCCCAGGCTGGAGTGCAGTGGTGTGATCTCGGCTCACTGCAACCTCCGCCTCCCGGGTTCTCACCATTCTTCTGCCTCAGCCTCCCGAGTAGCTGGGACTACAGGTGCCCGCCACCTCGCCCAGCTAATTTATGTATTTTTAGTAGAGACGGGGTTTCACTGTGTTAGCCAGGATGGTCTCCATCTCCTGACCTCGTGATCTGCCCGTCTTGGCCTCCCAAAGTGCTGGGATTACAGGCTCTGCACCCTTCACTTCTAAGGTGTTAGCTTTGGAGACAGAAGGATCTGGGTTCAAATCCTTGCTCTGCCACCTGCCGATTATATGAAGTTTAGCAGGTGCTGTCATTTCTCCAGGCCCCCACATCTTATCTGTAAAAGGAGCGTGATGGTTCCACCCTCCCGTGGTGATTGGGAGGACTGTGAAGTGTGTAGGGAGGTGCCCCGCTCGTGGAAGTTGTCTGGCACTTGGGGTTCCTATTAGGTTTAGCAGGGAGTGGACATTTCTCCACCACTCCAGAGACTTCTCCAGTCCAACTGCAATCAGGGCGTTGAAGTCAGTCCCTCCTCCCCAACTAATGTCCAAAATCCTCCTCATTGCCTCCTACCTTGGGGACTCCCAGGCAGAGATGGAAGAGGCAGAGACCTGGGTGGCCTGGGCCTGTCTTGTGATCCTAAGTCGGCTGGCTCCATCTGCCTCTTCCTAGGCATCTGTTACTCAGGGTCAGTTAGGCAGTGTTGAAAATAGGCCAGGCGCGGTGACTCACACCTGTAATCCCAGCACTTTGGGAGGCCGAGGCAGGCAGATCACTTGACGTCAGGAGTTCCAGACCAGCCTGGCCAACATGGTGAGACCCCCCGTCGCTACTAAAAAAAAAATACAGAAATCAGTTAGACATGGTGGCATGTGCCTGTAATCCTAGCTACTCCGGAGGCTGAGGCACGAGAATCACTTGAACCCAGGAGGCACAGGTTGCAGTGAGCTGAGATTGCGCCATTGTACTCCAGCCTGGGTGGCAGAGTGAGACTCTGTCTCAAAAAAAAAAAAAAAAAAAAAGGAAAAAGAAAACAAAGCAAGCCCCACTGAGCCTCAGGCCACGATGGGACTTTCCCTGGATCTCTCTCCTCCATCCTCTCCCGCCTCTGACCGGCCTCCCCATCCATGTCCCTCGGCACTCACAGGGACCTCGTCTCCCCATGCTGGCTGGAGGACGGGGGTGGACGGATGAACCACTTCTCACCAGGAGGAGGGAGGAGTAGCAGGTCCCCGCTCTGCCACTCCCTCCCTTGACATGATGCCTCCCTCTGACCCACAGGACGGGAGTATGACAAGGATGGGAACCTCCGACCGTGGTGGAAGAACTCGTCCGTGGAGGCCTTCAAGCGTCAGACCGAGTGCATGGTTGAACAGTACAGCAACTACAGCGTGAACGGGGAGCCAGTGAACGGGCGGCACACCCTGGGGGAGAACATCGCCGATAACGGGGGCCTCAAGGCGGCCTATCGGGTGAGAGCCCCGCTCCCCACACACGCCTGGGCCCAGCGCTGGCTCCATCCAGATGCCTGTCTATAGAGGATCATCACGGACAACCGGGGCAGGCGCAGCAGCCATGCGAGCTTCTGTTTCCTCTTCTGCGAAATGGGGGGTGGTGAGGACCAATCATGAGGCTGACTGTGGAGGCCCCCGCCACAAGGGCTTGGCACCAGACGGCTTTGTGCCTTCTGAGTCTGGCCTGACAGAGACACAGGACGGGGCTCGGGCTGGATCCGCCTGAAGAGCCTGCCTGTTCTCACCTTTGCAGGGGAGGCCACCACCAAGTCAGCCCCCTGTGGGTCTGGGAGGCCCCTGGGGACTAAGCAGCCAAGGCAAGGGACACTGGTCATGGAGCCAGTTCCGGGTTCAAGTCCTGGTTCTGGAGTAAGTTGCTGAACCTCCTTGAGCCTCACTTGACTTGGCTCTGATTAGCTACTACCTGCATTATTGGGTTGTTGGGAAGATAAAGCAAGATGATTTAGACACAGGCTGACCCCAGAGAGATACTCAGAGATGCTCCCCGAGTCAGATGGGAGAGGTAACAGAGGCCACGAGAGAAAAACAGTAGGTGTCTGTCAGAGAGAGGAAGACAGGGCTTCCTCCCAACCGCGGCAGTAAGAGCAGAAATCCGTAGAGCTGTCGTTTATTGAGCCGCCTTAAGTGCCAGGCTTGGAGTATTCCTAGCAGCTTTGCTGTTAGGTATTATAATCCCCGTTTTGCAGATAAGCAAACTGAGCCCAGAAATATTGGATATTAGGTTGCTTAAAGTCCACGAGTCAATGAAAGGTATTGAGAATCTACCCAGCAGGGGCTGTGTCTGAAGCTCATCCTGCTCTCAAAAAGCTTATACCCTTAGTGGAGGCTGGAAGGGGAAGAAAGGCAAATAAATACATAATAAATCTGTAAGATAGTGTCAGCTATTGATGAGGCAATGAATATAAACTGGGGCGAAGTAATAAGCAATAACGGGGTAAGAGGAATAATGGGGGGACGCTGGCCACGGCAGGCCTTCTCTGGGGTTATGACATTTGCATTGAGACCTACATGATGAGGAAGAGCCTGGGAAAAGCTGGGGAAAATGGTCTCAGCAAAAGGAAGAGCAAGTGCAGAGGCCACGAACTAGACACAAGCCTGGCACGTCCAATGATGGGAAGATGGGCGGGGCAGAGTGCAGGGAATGCAGGGACCAGACCACTCTGGGCTTGCTGGCTGTGGCTGAGGAAGGAGTTTGGGTTTTGTCCTGGTTATGATAGAGAGACACAATAGGGTTTTAAAATAGAGGAATGACATGACTCAACTTACCCTTTAAAACGGGTCAGCTGGGCTCAGTGGCTCATGCCTGTAATCCCAGCTACTTGGGAGGCTGAGGCATGAGAATCACTTAATCCCGGGAGGCAGAGGTTGCAGTGAGCCAAGATTGGGCTACTGCACTCCAGCCTGGGTAACAGAGCGAGAGACCGAGACTCTGTCTCAAAAAAATAAATAAATAAAAATAAAACAAGAGTCAGCTAGGTGCCGTGGCTCACACCTGTAATCCCAGCACTTTGGGAGGCCGAGGTAGGTGGATCGCAAGCTCAACTTCAAGACCAGCCTGGGCAACATGGTCAAACCCCGTCTCTACCAAAAATACAAAAAAATTAGCGTGGCATGGTGATGTGCATCTGTGGTTCCAGTTACTCAGGAGGCTGAGGTAGGAGGATTGCTTGAGCCTGGGAGGTGGAGGTTGCAGTGAGCCGAGATTGTACCACTGCACTCCAGCCTGGGTGACAAAGGGAGACTCTGTCTCAAAAAAATAAATAAATAAAAATAGAACAAGAGTCAGCTGGGCACCATGGCTCACACCCGTAATCCCAGCACTTTGGGAGGCCGAGGTAGGTGGATCACAAACTCGACTTCAAGACCAGCCTGGGCAACATGGTGAAACCCCGTCTCTACCAAAAATACAAAAAAATTGGCTGAGCATGGTGGTGTGCATCTGTGATTCCTCCAGGAGGCTGAGGTGGGAGGATCGCTTGAGCCTGGGGGGTGGAGGTTGCAGAGAACCAAGATTATGCCAATGCACTCCAGCCTGGGCGACAGTGACCCTGTCTCCAAAAAAAAAAAAAAAAAAACTAAAAAACAAGTCGGTATAACTACAGCCCATGGGCCAAATCTAGCTATGAGGCTGTTTTTATAGATGAAGCTTCTTGGGGGTCACAGCTGGCTCCATTTGTTTCCATGTCTGTAGCTTTTTTTTTTTTTTTTTTGAGACAGGGTCTCACTCTGTCACCCAGGCTGGAGCGCAGGGGCATGATCTCAGCTCACTGCAACCTCCGCCTTCTGGGTTCAAGTGATTCTCCTGCCTCAGCCTTCCGAGTAGCTGGGATTACAGGCATGCGCCACCGCGCCTCGGCTAATTTTTGTATTTTTAGTAGAGATGGGATTTCACCATGTTGCCCAGGCTGGTCTCAAACTCCAGACCTCAAGTGATCCACCCGCCTCGGCCTCCCAAAGTGCTGGGATTACAGGTGTGAGCCACCACGCCCGGCCATGTGGCTGACCTTACTGCTGTAGTAGCAGAATTGAGTCATTGCGATGGCGACCCTTAGCCCACAAATCCCAACGTACTCACTCTCTGGCCGTCCACAGAGAAGGGTTGCCAGCACCTGCTTCCTAAGGTTCACTGAAGTTACTTTGCCAGGAAGGGAATGGAATTGGATCAGCCTGAGTCAGAAGACTGATGAGAAAGCTGTTGTGAGGTTGTCCAGCCAGGAGACAGGGTAGAGCACTGGGAAGTGGGAGCAGAGCAGTGGTCAGTGTTTGATCTGAGAGAAAGAGAAGAATTGAAGAAGCGTTCTGGGTTTGGGGCCTGAGATGATGGATGGTGGTACCTTTGACCATGATGGGGAAGGTGTGTGTGTGTGTGCGCGCGTGCTGCCATTCTGTTTGTACCATGTTAAGTTTGAGATGCATCTTAACTGTCCAGCTGGCACAGTTAAATATACACATCAGGGAAGAGGCTGGAGCAGAAGGCGTAAATGTGAGAGCCATCAGTGCGTAGAAGGTATTTTAAGCCATAGGGCTAAATGAGTGCACATCAAGAAAAGGGCTCCCCTAGGCTGAGCCCAGGCCCAGATCCCCGGAAACTAGTACCTGCCCTGACATGGGGGAGCTCCCTGAGACCTCCATACCAGTCCCCTCCTTCACCACCTGCCATGGGAACCCCTGAGCTTTGGTTTTCTCTCCTCCCAGGCTTACCAGAACTGGGTGAAGAAGAACGGGGCTGAGCAGACGCTGCCCACCCTGGGCCTCACCAATAACCAGCTCTTCTTCCTGGGCTTTGCACAGGTGGGTCCATTAGGAAAACATGCCACACATGGTACATTCTGCCATCTTGATGTTTCAAGAGCCCAGAGAGCCGAAAGGCAAGTTCCCCACAGATTGAGGACTTCCCAAGTCACTGGACCGTGCACCGCACATGTGCCCTGTCATTAGAGAGATGCACAGAAGGGCCAGAAGTACCAGTGAAGGGATTCCTGGATCTGGTCAATGAGAGGACGAGCTGATCACTCAGGACCCTTCTGGTTCTAGGGTTCTAGAGATTTCTTAAACATAAGATGCCCAGCCAGGCACGGCAGCCCACACCTGTAATCGCAGCACTTTGGGCAGCCGAGGCAAGCAGATCACCTGAGGTCAGGAGTTTGAGACCAGCCTGGTCAACATAGTGAAACCCTGTCTCTATGAAAAAATACAAAAAAACATAGCCAGACGTGGCAGTGGCTGCCTGTAGTCCCAGCTACTCAGGAGGCTGAGGCATGAGAATCACTTGAACCCGGGAGGCAGAGGTTGCAGTGAACTAAGTTCATGCCACTGCACTCCAGCCTGGGCAACATAGCAAGACTCTCAAAAAAAAAAAAAAATGCCCCAGATCATGCCTTCACTCGGCATTCATCTGGTAGCCTTCTGCTGGCACTCAGAGCTACCAGGCCATTAGACAATTTGTTCTGCCCAGGAAACGAGAGATCTGGACTAAATCCAAGCTTTTCCAACTGGTGTTTGGACACAGTCCTTTGTTCAGATGGAATCGAATGCGGGTGCCTCAGACAGAGATGCTGCGCTGGCTGAAGGAGAACAGTTTGGAGACAACTGCGTTAGAGGCTGCTGGCATGGGGAGTGGCACACACCAGCCCTACACCAGCCCACTTTCTCTTCCTGACCCACTCAGGGGGTCCTCCTGACTCCCCGGGATCTCAGGATCAGTTTGGGGGCTCATCCCCCTGGTGGTGTTTTTCTGAGTTTTGTGTTTTTGGAGCCGGAGTCTTCCCTCAGTTGCCCAGCCTGGAGTGTGATGGCATGATCTCAGCTCACTGTAACATCAACCTCCCGGGTTCAAGTGATTCTCCTGCCTCATCCTCCCGTGTAGCTGGGATTATAGGATGCACCACCACACCCAGCTAATTTTTGTATTTCTAGCACAGCCAGGGTTTCACCATGTTTGTCAGGCTGGTCTCAAATTCCTGGCCTCAAACGATTCACCCCTCCTTGGCCTCTCAGAATGCTGGGATTATAGGCATGAGCCACCACACCCAGCCTTATTTTGTTTTTTGAGACAGGATCTCACTCGGTCACCCAGGCTGGAATGCAGTGGCACAATCTCAGCTCACTGCGGCCTTGACTTCCCCAGCTCCAGTGATCCTCCCGCCTCAGCCTCCCAGGAGCTGGGACCGTAGTGCACACCACCACGCCTGGTTAATTTTTTTTTTTTGTAGAGATGGGGTCTTGCCATGTTGCTCAAGCTGGTCATGAACTCCTGGGCTCAAGCAGCCCTCCCACCTTGGCTCCCAGAGTGCTGGGATTACAGGTGTGAGCCACTGCACCTGGCCTCCCCTGCTGTTATAATGGGGACAGTCTGGCAGCCCCAGGGCCCCACAGTGACCCTGGCCTCTCTCTCTTGTCCCTTCAAAGGTCTGGTGCTCCGTCCGCACACCTGAGAGCTCCCACGAAGGCCTCATCACCGACCCCCACAGCCCTTCTCGCTTCCGGGTCATCGGCTCCCTCTCCAATTCCAAGGAGTTCTCAGAACACTTCCACTGCTCACCTGGCTCGCCCATGAACCCGCCTCACAAATGCGAAGTCTGGTAAGGACGAAGCGGAGAGAGCCAAGACGGAGGAGGGGAAGGGGCTGAGGACGAGCCCCCCGTCCAGCCTCCAGGGCATTGCTCAGCCCGCTTGGCCACCCGGGGCTCTGCTTCCCCGCACTGGAGGGCTTTCAGCTGGAACCGAGCCCATGGTGTCGGCTCTCAACAGAACCCACCATCTGACCCCTGTGAAGAGCCGGACATCCAGGCACACACGTGCGCCACCTTCAGCGGGCATTCGGGTGTCGGGCGGGTGGCTCATCAGGCCTGGGCCCCATGCTGACAAGCGCCAGATACGCCACAAATACCACTGTGTCAAATGCTTTCAAGATATATTTTTGGGGAAACTATTTTTTAAACATTGTGGAATACACTGGAAATCTTCAGGGAAAAACGCATTTAAACACTTTTTTTTTTTAAGGAAAGAATTGGTATATTTATTATGTTCTGTTTTTCTAAATAACCTGTGGACAAGGGAAGCCCCACTGATTTACCCCCTTTCTTCCCCACTCCCTGTGGGGCTGGGCTGAGGCAGGGATCCCTCTTCCCCACTCCCTGTGGGGCTGGGCTGAGGCAGGGATCCCTGGGCCACAGAGCAAGTCTCCAAATCAGACAGCTGCCTTGGCTCTTGGGATGTGTGATTTCAGCTCCTGTCACCTCGTGCAGAGGCATGGAGACAGGTAGAGGTGTGGAGGTCAGGCAGAGGGAGGAGCCGGCTCTGGGAGGTCCCAGCTCATGGGCACTGCCCCTTCAGCTAGCCTGCCTCTGTCCCCTGAGTCCAACAGTGGGAGCCCTAGCAGGGAAGTTCTGATCCCCAAAGCCACAGCAGGGGACTGATGGCTACGGCAGAATGAGGCCAGGTCAGGACCCTCAAACATCATTTGGGCGTACCAAGCACCCTGAAGCCAGACTGCAGGAGCCCTGCAGGGTGAGACTCTATTGGAGATACACTGCTGGCCACAGGTGTCCCCTCTCGGTCCCACCTTTTCAGGCTGTCCCATGTCTATCTCAGGGGCCCATTACCTCTCTGCAGCAGTCCCCCATCCCAGCCACACCAGGGTCTGTCTGGCCAACCTCTTCCCCAGGAAAGGAGAAAAGAGAAAATAGGCCGGGTACGGTGGCTCACTCCTGTAATCCCAGCACTTTGGGAGGTCAAGGTGGGCGGATCACCTGAGGTCAGGAGTTCAAGACCAGCCTGGCCAATGTGGTGAAACCCCATCTCTACTAAAAAAAATACAAAAATAAGCTGGCTGTGGTGACAGGCACCTGTAATCCCAGTTACTCGGGAGGCTGAGGCAAGAGAATCGCTTAAACTCAGGAGGCAGAGGTTGCAGTGAGCTGAGATCGCGCCACTGCACTCCAGCCTGGGTGACAGAGGGAGACTCTGTCTCAAAAAAAGAAAGAAAAGAGAAAACAGCTCTCACCTCCCGCAGGACCCAAATCCTCTCCCTCTCTAAGCACCGTCATCCACCGCATGGCTGGGCCTGGCTCCCAGGACCAGTCCAGTCCTCTAGTGCCTTATCTGAGGCTGCAGCCACCAGTCTCCACCCCAAGGAGACAGCCCCTGCCCCTAGATGCTCCTTGGCCTCCTCAGTGCAGCCCCCAGGTGTCCTGACGGAAGCACAGGCTGTAGCCCCATTTCCCCGGTGCCTGCAGGGCTAACCCCCACGGCAGCCCAGGAGCTCTGGCCTGCAGGTCCGCGACGTGGGGCATCGGAAGACTGCAGAACTGCTGGACTTACCCTGGGTGGCAGCCCATTGTTGGCCCCTGGGTTGAATCAAGATAGTACTTGTAGCTAGATGGATGGACTCCCCTTTGAGGGATGCTTTTAGCCAGAGGACACTGCGAGAGGAAGGTTCCTCAACCCAGTCTGGCCGGTGGTGTCTGTCCCTTGCCTGAGACCACAGCTTCTCCAATAGCAGATTGACAGGCTCCACCAAGTGGAAGCACCTGGAGCGGTCTCTGCCGTCCAGTGGGGAAGCCAGGCCCCAAGACAGAGGCGGGGGCAGCACGTGCCCTCCACAGCCACCGCTTTTCCACCTCAGCAGCCCAGGCCTCCTGACCCAGCCCTGCCCGGAGAGTGGGTTCCCCTCACCCGGGAAGCTGGAATCCTCCTGCCTCAGAGGAAGCAGACAGCACAGGGACACGCCTGCCACCTCGGGGTCAGCCTCCGAGCTGGTGCAGGGTGTCGAGAGTGGATTGCAGAGGGAGGCCCTGGTCCCAGCACGCAGCAATCCTGGTAGCTCTGCAGAGGAGACAGGAACCCGAGAAGGAGCTGGGGTAGGAGGCGGCCGTAGTCTGCTTGCCACATAGAGGTGGGCTTCTCCCAGCCATGGTGTCCCCTCTGCCTCCCCTCCCCTGACCCTCCTGCCTTCCACATGGAGATGGTCCTGCAGTGTCAGCACCAGCACCGTGGGCCTGGACCCCCTGGACTGAGGCAGGTGTCCTAGGGCTGGGGGTGCAGCCCAAGGGAATGGAGACCACACTCCTGGCTCAGGTCTGCCGGGGCCGGCGGTGGGTTGGGGAAGAAGAGGGCTCAGGCCCAACAGGGGTGGAAGCCCCTGCCACTGCTACTACCCCCTCCAAAGCTTTAAGGAAGATGAAGTGAGACCCCTCCCCTTAGACCTGGGGAGCCATAGGGCTGGCTTCTCTGTGGGTGCGTGGACGTGGAGTTGGGAGCTGGGAATCTATTTTTTGTATTATGTTTTGTGCTACTGTAGTTTTGGTGTGGCACTATTGTAATGGAAATAAAGTACTTGTAAGGAGGGCCATGTGTCTGGGTGTCTGTCCTCCCAGGGTGCTGTGTGTCCTGAGGCCGGCACAGGGCTGCCCACCCTTGTTTCTCCAGGGCTGGGCGCACTTGCCCCTGTGAGCAGGGACCTTGGACCCTGACAAATGCCAGAAGGTTGCTCAGTACCTGTGCCCCCAGCCACCCTTCCTTCACCTACAATTGTGTGAGCACCCCCTGCTGGTGAGAATGATGCACATCACCACCTGGGTCCAAGAGGCCCTCCTGGTAAAAATAATTTTTCTGTTATCTTCGAGCAAGGGAGTTGCCAGGTCTCAGATGCTTGGGCAGGGCAGGAAGTAGAGAAAATCAAAGAAAGGTTCAAGGAGGGCCGGGTGCGGTGACTCTTGCATGCAATCCCAGCACTTTGGGAGGCCAAGGCAGGTGGATCACTTGAGGTCAGGAGTTTGAGACCAGACTGACCAACGTGGTGAAACCTCAGCTCTACTGAAAATACAAAAATTAGCCAGGTGTTCTGTAATCGTAGCTACTCGGGAGGTTGAGGTGAGAGAATCGCTTGAACCTGGGAGGCGGAGGTTGCAGTGAGCTGAGATCACACCACTGTACTCCAGCCTGGGCAGCAGAGCGAGACTCCATCTCAAAAAAAAAAAAAAAAAGAAAAAGCCAGGCACAGTGGCTCACGCCTGTAATCCCAGCACTTTGGGAGGCTGAGACGGGTGGATCACTTGAGTTCGGGAGTTCGAGACCAGCCTGGTGACCATGGGGAAACCCCGTCTCTACTAAAAATACAAAAATTAGCTGGGCACAGAGGTACACGCCTGTAGTCCCAGCTACTCAGGAGGCTGAGGCAGGAGAATCACTTGAACCTGGAAGGCAGAGGTTGCAATGAGCCAAGATTGTGCCACTGCACTCCAGCCTGGGCGACAGAGCAAGACTCTGTCTCAAAAAAAAAGGAAAGAAAAGTTCAAGGAAGAGTCTCTGATGGTCACTATACCTCCTGGGGTTTGCATATGTTCTTCACTCTGCCTGGAATGTTCTTGCCTGATAAACTACCCATCCTTGAAACCCCAGCTCAGCATCTCCTCCTCTAGGAAGCCCTTCCTAACCTCCCAGTCAGTATCAGGAAACTCACACAGGCTTCTATAAGAGTGTATGAGTTTGCTAGGGCCACCCTAACAAAGTACCACAAACTTGGGAGCTTGCATAGCTCCCAGTTCTGGAGGCTCAAAGTCCAAGATCGAGGTGTTGGCGACATTGACTCCTGAGGGCTGTGAGGAAGACTCGGTTCCAGGCTCTCATAGCTTCTGGCAACTGTTGGTGCTCCTTGGCTTGTAGAAGCATCACCCGGACCTCTGCCTTCGTCTTCATATGGTGTTCTCCCTGCAGGCGTGCCTGTCTCTGTCCAAATTTCCCCCTTTTATGAAGACACCAGTCATATTAGATTAGGGCCAACCCTAATAACCTCATTTTAGCTAATTACATCAGCAGTGACCCTATTTTCAATTTTTTTCCTTTTTTTTCTGAAACAGAGTTTCGTTCTCATTGCCCAGGCTGGAGTGCAATGACGTGATCTCGACTCACCACAGCCTCCACCTCCTGGGTTCAAGCGATTCTCCTGCCTCAGCCTCTCGAGTAGCTGGGATTACAGGCACATGATGCTACCATGCCCGGCTAATTTTTTGTATTTTTAGTAGAGATGGTGTTTCTCCATGTTGGTCAGGTTGGTCTCAAACTCCCAACCTCAGGTGATCCGCCCACCTTGGCCTCCCAAAGTGCTGGGATTACAGGAGTGAGCCACAGCAGCTGGCCTTTATTTTTTTTGAGACAGAGTCTTGCTCTGTTGCCCAGGCTGGAGTGCAGTGGCGCGATCTCAGCTCACTGAAAACTCCGCCTCCCGGGTTCACGCCATTCTCCTGCCTCAGCCTCCCGAGTAGCTGGGACTACAGGCGCCGCCACCTCGCCCAGCTAGTTTTTTGTATTTTTAGTAGAGACAGGGTTTCACCGTGTTAGCCAGGATGGTCTCGATCTGACCTTGTGATCCGCCCACCTTGGACTCCCAAAGTGCTGGGATTACAGGTGTGAGCCACCACGCCTGGCCTTTTTTTTTTTTTTTTTTTTTTTTTTTCAGATGGAGTCTCACTCTGTTCTCAAGTGATCCACCTGCCTCCGGCCCCTATTTTCAAATAAGGTCACATTCTGGGGTGCTGGAGTTTAGGACTTCAAGACATGAATTTGGGGGGGAAGACAATTCAATCCATGACACAGAGGTCCCAATTCTCTGGGCTATGGAGGTGCCAGCACCATTTCCACATAGCAGGGCTCAGTGACTTGGCTACATGGACGGGGGGATCGAAGGATGCTGGAGGGCAGATAGCCATAAGCAACATATGACTGAAGTGACTGAAGGGACCACCCCACAATACACCAGTGCCAGGGACAGGACAACCTGGTGGGCTAGGGTGACCAGAGAAGATTTCCTAGACAGGAGAAATTCCAGGTGAGCCTTGACCCAGGATTTACATCCCATGGTAGACAGAGTGATGGCCTGCACAGGCACCCGTGCCAGGGACAAAACTCACCCGGACTCTGCTCCTGCCTTGCTTTAAAAGGAGGGAGTAGACCGGGCGCGGTGGTTCACGCCTGTAATCCCAGCTCCTTGGGAGGCCGAGGTGGGCGGATCACGAGATCAGGAGATCGAGACCATCCTGGCTAACACAGTGAAACCGCGTCTCTACTAAAAATACAAAAAATTAGCCAGGCGTGGTGGCGGGTGCCTGTAGTCCCAGCTACTTGGGAGGCTGAGCAGGAGAATGGCGTGAATCCGGGAGTGAACCGAGATCGCACCATTGCACTCCAGCCTGGGTAACAGAGCAAGACTCCATCTCAAAAAAAAAAAAAAAAAGAGTAGCCAAGCAAGACATTTTTGAGAAAATAGAACAATGAAGTAGCTGGCCCAATCAAAATGTTATAAAGCGATAGTAAATTACATATATGGTATTGGTGTGGGAATAGAGAAATTGAACACTTAGAATGGATTAGACAGCAACAATACTTCTGTGTCTATGTGGGAATTGGTATAGGATAAAGGGGGCACTTGTGCAGTGGCACACGCCTGTAATCCCAGCACTTTGGGAGGCCAAGGCAGGAGGACCGCTTGAGCTCAGGAGTTCGAGACCAGCCTGGGCAACACGGCAAGACACTTGTCTTTACTAAAAATAAAAAATTAGCCTGGTGTGGTGGCACATGCCTGTGGTCCCAGCCACTCGGGAGGCTGAGGTGGGAGGTTTGCTTGAGCCAGGAGGCAGAAGTTGCAGTGAGCTGAGATCACGTCACTGCACTCCAGCCTGGGTGACAGAGTGAGACCCTGTCACAAAAAAAAAAAAAAAAAAAAAAAGGAGGCTGCAACTCCATCTCCTTTTTAAAAAGATAGGGAAGCTGGGTGCAATGGCTCATACCTGTGATTCCAGCACTTTGGGAACCTGAAGATTGCTTGAGCCCACGAGTTTGAGGCCAGCCTGAACATCGTAGCAAGACCCCCGTCTCTACAAAAAAATACAAAAATTAGCGGACTGTGGTGGCATGTGCCTGTAGTCCCAGCTACTCTGGAGGCTGAGGTGGGAGGGTCACTTGAGCCCAGGAGGTCAAGGATGTAGTGAACTGTGATTGCACCACTGCACTCCAGCCTGGGTGACAGAGTGAGAGTCTGTCTCCGTCAATCAATCAATCCATCAATCAATCTAGTAGGAAAGACTAACTAGACTGAGGCTAAAGAAAATAGTTTTAAAAATCATGGAAGAATTTTAATTTTCCTCATTGATATCCTTAAACCACACTTCATTTCCAAATACACACAATAACAAAGTCATACTTAACACCTAACATGGTACAA
This sequence comes from Macaca thibetana thibetana, assembly GCF_024542745.1. NCBI lineage: Eukaryota > Metazoa > Chordata > Mammalia > Primates > Cercopithecidae > Macaca > Macaca thibetana. The sequence continues at coordinate 20,171,075 of NC_065578.1, read as the reverse complement.
CTATCCTGCATGCAACCAAAAACACACCAACCCTTCCCCAGGAGAAGATACAAAATCCCTGGATAATGTTCATTCTTCTCTTTTGATATCCTGTAACCTAAATACCGTAATATAAAGTTAATTATTATTTTATTTAGTTGTTTATTTTGAGACAGGGCCTCACTGTATCACCCAGGCTGGAGTGCAGTGGTACAATCTCGGCTCACTGTAGCCTCCACCTCCTGGGCTCAGGCAATCCTCCCGCCTCATTTTCCCCAGTAGCTGGGACTACAGGTGCACGCCACCACCCCCAGCTAATTTTTTGTATTTTTTGTAGAGACAGGAATTTTGCCATGTTGCCCAGACTGGTCTCAAACTCCTCAGCCTCAAGTAATTGCCTGCCTTGCCCTCCCAAAAAGCTGGGATTATAGGCGTGAGCCCCCGCACCCCGCTTAAATTATTAATACATCTCATGTTAGATGATAAGGGAATAAGAGGGAAGAAAACAAAAATATTTGGTTAATCTATATACAAACATTCATAACAAAATAAGGAAGAAATACTCATAGTTATTACTGTCCTCATTTCTGCAACTGGTCATGTGGTCAGAGCTGGTCTTTATAATTCCCTTCCTCCACTGCCCTTTCTGTATTTCCTTTTCCCTCAGCAAGCACCTCATCTGGTCATGGTTCTTTGCCTGGTGGGGTGACCCAAACCTTCATTCCTGAGATTCCTGGACCATTAATATTCCTGCCTGAATTAGGCTGTTGACACTTTTGTTTATTTTAGTCACAGGACGTGGTACCGATGCTCCTCCACTTACAATGAGGTTATGTCCTGATAAATCCATTTTTTTTTTTTTTTGAGATGGGGTCTCACTCTATCACCCAGGTTGGAGGGCAGTGGTGCAATCTTGGCTCAGGAGGCTGAGGCAGGAAAATCACTTGAACCTGGGAGGCAGAGGTTTTTGTTGTTGTTGTTTGTTTGTTTGTGACGGAGTCTCACTCTGTCACCCAGGCTGGAGTGCAGTGGTGCAATCTCAGCTCCCTGCAAGCTCCGCCTCCTGGGTTCATGCCATTCTCCTGCCTCAGCCTCCTGAGTAGCTGGGACTACAGGCGCCCGCCAACACGCCCAGCTAATTTTTTGTATTTTTAATAGAGATGGGGTTTCACTGTGTTAACCAGGGTGGTCTCGATCTCCTGACCTTGTGATCCACCCGCCTCAGCGTCCCAAAGTGCTGGGATTACAGGCGTGAGCCACCGCACCTGGCCGAGACTCCATCTTAAAAAAAAAAAAAAAAAAAAAAAAAAAACTGGAGAGTTCATATATCCCTGAGATAGGACAGTGAAGGTGTTGCTGAAAGCAAACTGCTTCTGATGGTCTTTATGGACAGGGATGGAGCAAAAGGCATTTGCCAAGTCAGTAGCTGCATACCAGGTATCAGGGAACATGCCAATTTGCTCAAGCAGTTAAACCATATCTGGAACAGCAGTGCAGTTGAGTTACTGTCTGATTAAGTTTTTGATAATCCACTGTCATTCTCCAAGATTCATCTGTTTCCTGCACAGGCCAAATAGGTAAGTTGAATGGGGATGTGATGAGAATCACCACTCCTGTATCTTTTAAGTCCTTGACGGGGTACTCATCTCTGAAGTCTCTGCGAATGCAGGGTGGTTTTGGTTTACTAATTTTGCAAGTAGAGGCAGCCCTCGTGGCTTCCATTTAGCCTTTCCTACTGTAATAGCCCTTACACCACAGGTCAGGGAACCAATGCAGGGATTCTGCCAGTTGCTGAGTGTATCTATTCCAATTATGCATTCAGAGCTGGGGAAATAGCCACAGGATTGATCTGAGCATTCACTGGGCCCACCATAAGTAGGACCTGAGCTAAAACTCCATCAGTCACCTGACCTCCATAAACCTTTACTGTGATGAGGGACCACAGTGACATTTTGGGTCTCCAGAAAAAAAGTGTCAATTCAGAGCCAGTGTCCAATAATCCCTGGAAAGTCTGACTCCTTCCTTTTCCCCAGTATGCTGTCACCCTGGTAAATAGCCACAGGTCCCTTGGGGAAGACTGGGAGAAAGACTAACAGTATATGTTTTTGGCAATGTAGCAGGTCTTTCATACAGCATTTGTCCTCCCTTTCATTCAAGGGATTCTGGTCTCTGAGTCTGAAAATTGCCTCAAGTGTAGAAACTGGTTGAGAGGCCATGAATCTCTGTGTTGGTGATTCAAATTAGACTTCATTCACTCCATAACTCTTCTGCTTATACAGATCAAGTAAGAATTTAATAGGATGTGTGCAGTGGCTCATGCCTGCCTGTAGCCTCAACACTTTTGGAGGCCAAGGAGGGAGGATCAGTTGAGGCCAGGAGTTTGAGACCAGCCTGATAAACAAAGTAAGACCCTGGCTCTACAAAATATATATAAAAATTAGTGGCCAGGGGCTGTGTGCGGTGGCTCACGCCTTTAATCCCAGCACTTTGGGAGGCCGAGGCGGACGCATCGCGAGGTCCAGAGATCGAGACCATGCTGGCTAACATAGTGAAACCTCATCTCTACTAAAAAATACAAAAATATTAGCTGGGCATGGTGGCGGGCACCTGTAGTCCCAGCTACTTGGGAGGATGAGGCAGGAGAATGGCGTGAACCTGGGAGGCGGAGGTTGCAGTGAGCTGAGATTGCACCACTACACTCCAGCCTGGGCGACAGAGCAAGACTCCATCTCAAAAAAATAAAAATAAAAATAAAAAATTAGTGTCCGGGGGCTAGGCACAGTGGCACACACCTGTAATCTCAGCACTTTGGGAGGCCAAGGAGGGTGGATCACCTGAGGTTAGGAGTTCGAGATTAGCCTGATCAACATGGAGAAACTCCGTCTCTACTAAAATTACAAAATTAGCTGGGCATGGTGGCACATACCTGTAATCCCAGCTACTCGGGAGGCTGAGGCAGGAAACCCACTTGAACCCAGGAGGCGGAGGTTGTGGTGAGCCAAGATTGTACCATTGCACTCCAGCCTGGGCAACAAGAGCAAAACTCTGTCTCAAACAAAAAAAAAGAAAAAAAAAAAATTAGTGACCGGGCGCAGTGGCTCACACCTGTAATCCCAGCACTTTGGGAGGCTGAGACGGGCTGATCACCTGAGGCCTGGAGTGCGAGACCAGCCTGACCAACATGGAGAAACCCTGTCTCTACTAAAAATACAAAATTAGCCAGGCGTGGTGGCGCGTGCCTCTAATCCCAGCTACTTGGGAGGTTGAGACAGGAGAATCGCTCGAACCCAGGAGGCAGAGGTTGCAGCGAGCCAAGATTGTGCTGTTGCACTCCAGCCTGAGCAACAAGAGTGAAACTCTGTCTAAATACACACACACACACACACACATTTATATATATATATGTAATAAATTAGCTGGGTGTGGTGGCATATGCCTGTAGTCCTAGCTACTCAGGAGGCTAAGATGAGAGGAGCACTTGATCCCGGGAGGTCAAGGCAGCAGTGAGCCATGATTCTGCACTCCAGCCTGGGTGACAGAGTGAGACCCTATCTGGGAAAAAAAAAAAAAAAGACTTTAATAGATTACTCATATTATTCTTTTCAAGGGATGTCATGATCAACGAGCCAATGAATGCATAGGTCTCTGTGAGTCAGATCATTCTGGTTACTATTTTGGCTCTGCTGTTCATTACAGCACCTGTGCACCATGGTTTTGGCAAGTAAGTACTGCCGCTTGACCCCTGCTATCCCAGGATCTCATTATCCACATTGTATTTAGGGATCCCAGTTCAATGGGAAATTATAGCAATTCCCACAGTAATTTCTTTTTTCTTCTTCTTTTTTTTTTTTTTTTTTTTTTTTGAGATGGAGTCTCACTCTGTTGCCCAGACTGAAGTACAGTGGCAGGATCTTGGCTTACTGCAACCTCCGCCTCCCAGGTTCAAGCTATTCTGCCTCAGCCTCCCGAGTAACTGGGACTACAGGTACACGCCACCATGCCCAGCTAATTTTTGTATTTTTTTTTAAGTAGAGACAGGATTTCACCATGCTGGCTAGGCTGGTCTCGAACTACTGACCTCAAATGATCTGCCTGCCTCGGCCTCCCAAAGTGCTAGGATTACAGGGGTGAGACACCTCGCCTGGCCTCCACTGTAATTTCTAACCAAAAGAGAAAAAAAGACCACAGAGCTCTTCAAGGATGCTGAAGCTCCTCTCAAAAATGTATTTACCACAGTGGTGAAAGGTGTGTCCTCTGGATCCTCCCGTGGTGGGTAAATAGGTCTTCCATGACGAATGCACTCTGCATTCCAATCCCCCTAAGCCTTTGGATCCTTCTCTTTGCAGGACAGCAAGGCAATTCTGGCATTTCAGCTTCATTTACTCATTTACCTTCCGGTCCACATTTCATACAACCAACCAACCTGCGAAAGCCTTTTTTTTTTTTTTTTTTTTTTTTTTGAGATGAATTTCACTCTTGTCACTCAGGCTGAGGTGCAATGGCATGATCTCAGCTCACTGAAACCTCCACCTCCCAGGTTCAAGCAATTCTCCTGCCTCAGCCTCCCGAGTAGCTGGGATTACAGGCATGTGCCACCATGCCCAGCTAATTTTTGTGTTATTAATAGAGATGGGTTTTCACCATGTCGGCCAGGATGGTCTCTAACTCCTGACCTCAGGTGATCCACCTGCCTTGGCCTCCTAAAGTGCTGGGATTACGGGCGTGAGCCACCGCGCCCAGCCTGTGAAAGCCCTTTAACTCTTTGAGCGAAAACACTAATTTCAGAATCTCTGCTTAGTGGACCCATACTGCACTGGTTGGCAAACATTTTCTCTGTAGATGGCCAGCTAGTAAATACCTTAGGCTTTGCAGACTATTCTGTCTCTGTCACAATTACCAGGTTCTGCTGTTGGAGCACAAAAGCAGCCATAGGAAATACACAAATGAGACAGCATATTCCAATGACATTTCCCTTATGGACACTGAAATCTGAATTCCATATAATTTTCAAGTGTCATAAAAGATGATTCTTCTTGGCCGGGCGTGGTGGCTCATGCCTGTAATCCCAGCACTTTGGGAGGCCGAGGTGGGTAGATCACCTGAGGTCAAGAGTTTGAGACCAGCCTGGCCAACATGGTGAAACCCATCTCTACTAAAAAATACAAAAATTAGCTGGGTGCAGTGGCAGGTGCCTGTAATCCCAGCTACTTGGGAGGCTGAGGCAGGAGAATCACTTGAACCCGGCAGGTGGAGGTTGCAGTGAGCTGAGATTGTGCCATCCAGCCTGGGTGACAGAGCAAAACTCCATCTCAAAAAAAAAAAAAAAAAAAAAAAGAATATTTACAATTCATCTCTTCTATCTTTTGTGTATTATTGTCATATATTATTTATTTATTTATTTATTTATTTAGAGATAGGGTCTCACTCTGTCACCCAGATTTTTTGGAGAGCAGTGGCACGATTTTGTCTCATTGCAACCTTTGCCTCCCAGGTTCAGGTATTCCTCCCACCTCAGCCTCCCGAGTAGCTGGGACTACAGGTGTGTGCCACCATGCCTGGCTAATTTTGTATCTTTAGTAGAGATGGGGTTTTTGCCACGTTGCCCAGGCTGGTCTCAAATTCCTGGGCTAAAGGGATTCTCCTGCCTCGGCCTCTCAAAGAGCTGCGATTTTAGACATAAGCCACCACACTAGGCCAAAAATTGTACACATTTATGGTGTACAAAATGATGTGTTTTTTTGTTGGTGGTGATTTTTTGTTGTTGTTGTTGTTTGAGACGAAGTTTCACTCTTGTCCCCCAGGCAGAAGTACAATAGCGCGATCTCGGCTCACTGCAACCTCCACCTCCCAGGTTCAAGTGATTCCCCTGCTTCAGCCTCCTAGTAGCTGGGATTACAGGCACCTACCACCATGCCCGGCTAATTTTTGTAATTTTAGTAGAGATGGGGTTTCACCATGTTGGCCAGGCTGGTCTCGAACTCCTGACCTCAGGTGATCTGCACACCTTGGCCTCCCAAAGTGCTGGGATTACAGGAGTGAGCCACTGCGCCTGGCCCAACATGATGTTTTGATATGTGTATACACTGTGAAACTGCTACATCAAATTAATTAACATATGCATTACCTCTCATACTTACCGTTTTATTTGTGGTGAGAACTTTAAAAATCTACTCTCTTGGCAATTTTTAAGTACACAATATATTGTTAACTATAGTCACCATGATGTACAAAAAAATCTCTTCAACTTATTCCTCCTAACTAAAATTTTCTGTTCTTTGACCAATATCTCTCCTATCCCTCCACCCTGCTCGTATTTTTCCACATCTATAAATCAACAATACATTGCTATTACTATTATTATTATGAGACCCGGTTTTGCACTGGTACCCAGGCTGAAGTGTAGTGCCACAATCATAGCTTACTGACACGTCAGCCTCCCGAGCAGCTAGGACCACAGGTAGGCACCAGTACACATCCAGCTAATTTTTAAATTTTTTTTGTAGAGACAGGGTCTCACTGTGTTACCCAGGCTGGTCTTGAACTCCTGAGCTTAAGTGATTCTCCTTCCTTGGCCTCCCAAAGTGCTAGTATTATAGGCGTGAGCCACTGTGTCCAGCCCACATTGCTGTTATTTTTGCTTTAGATTGTCAATTATCTTTCAGGGTAATCAGAAATAATTTTTTTTTTTTTGAGATGGAGTCTTGCTCTGTCACCAGGCTGGAGTGCAGTGGCGCAATCTCAGCGCACTACAACCTCCGCCTCCCAGGTTCAAGTGATTCTCCTGCTGCAGCCTCCCAAGTAGCTGGGACTACAGGTGTGCATCATCACACCCAGCTAATTTTTGTATTTTTAGTAGAGACAGGGTTTCACCATGTTGGCCAGGATGGTCTCAATCTCTTGACCTCTGATCTGTCCGCCTCAGCCTCCCAAAGTGCTGGGATTACAGGCGTGAGCCACCGTGCCTGGCCTAGAAATAATTTTTTTTTTTTTTTTTTTTTTTTTTTTGAGACGGAGTCTCGCTCTGTCGCCCAGGCTGGAGTGCAGTGGCCGGATCTCAGCTCACTGCAAGCTCCGCCTCCCGGGTTCACGCCATTCTCCGGCCTCAGCCTCCCGAGTAGCTGGGACTACAGGCGCCCGCCACCTCGCCCAGCTAGTTTTTTGTATTTCTTAATAGAGACGGGGTTTCACCGTGTTAGCCAGGATGGTTTCGATCTCCTGACCTCGTGATCCGCCCGTCTCGGCCTCCCAAAGTGCTGGGATTACAGGCTTGAGCCACCGCGCCCGGCCTAGAAATAATTTAAACATGTCTTTTGGCAGGAGGTGGTGGCTCACACCTGTAATCCTAGCACTTTGAGAGGCTAAGGAGGGAGGATCACTTGAGCCCAGGAGTTTGAGACCAACCTGGGCAATATAGTGAGACCTCACCTCTATAAATAATTTTAAAAATTAGCCAAGTGGCCAGGCATGGTGGCTCACGTCTGTAATCCCAGCACTTTGGGAGGCCAAGGTGTGCAGATCACCTGAGATCAGGAGTTCAAGACCAGCCTAGCCAACATAGTGAAACCCTGTCTACTAAAATTACAAAAATTAGCCGGGCATGGTGGTAGGTGCCTATAATCCCAGCTACTCAGGAGGCTGAGGCAGGAGAATTGCTTGAACCTGGGAGGTGGAGGTTGCAGTGAGCCGAGATCATGCCATTGCACTCTAACCTGGGAGGGAGAGTGAGACTCTGTCTCAAAAAAAAAAAAAAAAAAAAAAAAAAAATTACCCAAGTGTGGGGGTGCACACCTGTGGTCCTAGCTACTCAAGAGGCTGAGGCAGGTGGATCACTTGAGTCTGAGTGGTCAAGGTTGAAGTAAGCCAGGATCACACCTCTGCACTCCAGCCTGGGCAACAGAGCAAGAGCCAGTGTCAAATATATATATTATATAATATAGTATATAATATATATTATATATATTTGATATATTTTATATATATTATATAATATATATTTATATATATATATATATAAATAAAAGCATGGTGGTATATGCCTATAGTCCCAGGTACTTGAGGGACTGAGGTGGGAGGATCACTTGAGCTCAGGAGATGGAGGCTGCAGTGAGCTATGATCCTGCCACTGCACTCCAGCCTGGGCAACAGAGTGAGATCCTGTCTCAAAAACAAAACAAAACAAAAAAACTAAATAAATAAATATACAGGCCGGGCGCGGTGGCTCAAGCCTGTAATCCTAGCACTTTGGGAGGCCGAGACGGGCGGATCACGAGGTCAGGAGATCGAGACCATGCTGGTTAACACGGTGAAACCCCGTCTCTACTAAAAAATACAAAAAATTAGCCAGGTGAGGTGGCGGGCGCCTGTAGTCCCAGCTACTCGGGAGGCTGAGGCAGGAGAATGGCGTGAACCCGGGAGGCGGAGCTTGCAGTGAGCTGAGATCCGGCCACTGCACTCCAGCCTGGGTGACAGCGCGAGACTCCGTCTCAAAAAATAAATAAATAAATAAATAAATAAATAAATAAATATACCTCTTTATATTAAAATAATTAAATGAATCTATAAAATAATTATAGATTCATAGGAAGTTGCAAAAAATAGCATTGAGAGCCCTGCTTACCCTTCATCTAGCTTCTCCTAATGGTAACATTTTAAATAACTATGTAAAATATCAAAACCTGATATTGTCAATTCAAGACACTGACATGAGTACAATGATTTTAAGCAGAATACAGACCTTATTCAGATTTCTCCTATGTGAGTTTTTATACGTATTCCAGTGTGTGCATGTAGAGGTCTGTGCAATTTACACCATGTATGAATTCGTTACCAACACCCTCACTTTTGAAATCAATTCTTGCAACATATAGAATTCTGGGTTGATGGTTTCTTCAGCACTAAAGATGTCGGTTCATTGTCTTATGCTTGCATGGATAGTTTCTGACAAGAAGGCAGGTATAATTCTTATCTTTGTTCCTCTGTATGTAATAACGTGTCGTTTTTTCCCCTTTGGCTGTGTGATGATTAATTTTAGGTGTCATCTTGACTGAGCCATGGGGTGGTCAGATATTTAGTCAACAATTATTCTGGATGTTTCTGTGAAAGTCTTTTGGATGAGTTTAAATCAGTATCAGATTCAAATCAGTAGACTAAGTAAAGAAGTCTGCCCTCCCTAATATGAGTGGGCCTCATCCAATCAATTGAAGGCCTCAATAGAACAAAACGGTTGACTCTTCCCTGAGTAAGATACTTCTTCCTACCTGACTGCCTTCAAACTGGGACATCAGCTTTTTCCTTTCCTGCCTCAGACCAGAACTGAAATGTCAGGCCGGGCGCAGTGGCTCACGTCTGTAATCCCAGCACTTTGGGAAGCCACCTGAGGTCAGGAGTTTGAGACCAGCCTGACCAATATGGAGAAACCCCGTCTCTACTAAAAATACAAAATTAGCCATGCATGGGGGCACATGCCTGTAATCCCAGCTACTTGGGAGGCTGAGGCAGGAGAATCTCTTGAACCCGGGAGGTGGAGGTTGCGGTGAGCTGAGATTGTGCCACTGCACTCCAGCCTGGGCAACAAGAGACAAAAAAAAAAAAGAACTGAAACATCAGCCCTTCCTGGGTCTCAAACTTCCCAGCCTTTCTGCAGAAACTATTCCATTGGCTTTCCTGATTCTCATGCCCTCAGACTGGAACTAAACCATTGACTCTCCTGTGTCTCCAGCTTGCTGACTCATCCTGCAAATCTTAGGACTTGTAAGCTTCCATAATTGCATGAGGCAATTTCTTATAATACATCCCTATCTATCTACCCATCCATGTCTTATTGGCTCTGTTTCTCTGGAGAACCCTGACTAATACAGGCTGCCTTCAAAATTGTCTCTTTATCTTTGGTTTTAATTTTTAATTTTTTTAAATTTTTTGTTTGTTTGTTTGCGACAGGGTCTCCCTATATTCCCAGGCTGGAGTGCAGTGGTGTAATCACATCTCACTGAAACCTCCGCCTCCCAGGCTCAAGGGATTTCCTATCTCAGCATCCCAAGTAGCTGGGACTACAGGTGCGCACCTCTACAGCCAGCTATTTTTGTTTGTTTTGTAGAAGCAAGGGTCTCGCCATGTTGTCCAGGCTTCTCTGGAACTCCTGGGCTCAAGCAATTAACCCACCTTGGCCTTCCAAAGTGCTGTGATTACAGGCGTGTGCCACTGCACCCAGCATATCCTTGGTTTTTAGCTTTTTTACTATGATGTATCTAGGTATGGTTTTTGTTTTTTGTGGAGATGATATTTATACTATATAATGTTCTCTGTGATTTTTGGACATATGTTTTGATGCCTTTCACTATTTTTGGAAAATTCTCAGCCATTATCTCTTCAGACATTTCTTCTCCCTATTCTCTTTCTCTTCCTTCTTTGAGTCCAATTACATGCATATTTGAAAACCTGCAAAAAAAAAAAAAAAAAAAAAAGGCCGGGCGCGGTGGCTCACGCCTGTAATCCCAGCACTTTGGGAGGCCGAGGCGGGCGGATCACAAGGTCAGGAGATTGAGACCACGGTGAAACCCCGTTTCTACTAAAAATACAAAAAATTAGCCAGGCGCGGTGGCGGGCGCCTGTAGTCCCAGCTACTCAGGAGGCTGAGGCAGGAGAATGGCGTGAACCCGGGAGGTGGAGCTTGCAGTGAGCCGAGATTGCGCCACTGCACTCCAGCCTGGGCGACAGAGCGAGACTCTGTCTCAAAAAAAAAAAAAAAAAAGAAAACCTGATGTTGTCCCACATTTCTCAGATGCTCTGTTCTTTGTTTTTTCACCTTTCTTTCTTCCTTTCTTTCCTTCCTTCCTTCCTTCCTTCCTTCCTTCCTTCCTTCCTTCTTCTTTTTTCAAGACAAGAGTCTCACTTTGTTATCCAGGCTGGAGTGCAGTGGCGCAATCTCAGCTCACTGCAACCTCCACCTCCCAGGTTCAAGTGATTCTCCTGCCTCAGCCTCCTGAGTAGCTGGGATTACAGGTGCAGACCACCATGCCCAGCTAATTTTTGTATTTTTAGTAGAGACGGGGTTTCACTATGTTGGTCAGGCTGGTCTCAAACTCCTGACCTCGTGATCTGCCCACCTCAGCCTCCCAAAGTGCTGGATTACAGGCATGAGCCACCGCGTCCGGCCTCACTTATTTTTCTCTTTGTATTTCAGTGCAGGTAATTTCTATCAACCTAATTTCAAATTTTTTAGATTCTTTCTTCAATTTTGTGGAGTCTGCTGATATAGATACACCCTTAGAAGGCATGCCTCCTCTGTTACCATGCTTTTATTTCCAGAATTTCCACTTGACTCAAATAGTTTCTATCTCTGCTGAAATTGCCCATCTGTTTATGTTTGTGGTCCATCTTTTCTACTAGCATCTTTCACATATAAATCATGACTAAAATTCCTGTCGCTTTCAACAACTGCATCATTTTTTTAGCATTGCTGGCTTAGTGGATTACTTTCTGTCTCGTTTGTTTATTTGTTTGCTTGTTTTGAGACAAAGTCTTGCTCTGTCATCCTGACTGGAGTGCAGTGGCATGACCTTGGCTCACAGCAGCCTTGACCTCCTGGACTCAGGTAATCCTCCCACCTCAGCCTCCCAAGTTGTTGGGACTGCAGGCACGCATCACCACACCCAGCTCTGCTTTGTATCTTGACAGTAGATTGTTATTTTATTTCTTGCTTTTTAGTGTTTTATAATTTTTGAATAAGTGCCTGACATTGTGTGTAGGACAGTTGAGACTTAAATAGTATTCATTCCTGGAAATGGGCATGTAGCACTTAGTATTGGAGCTGAAGTTAGTCTGGTCAGGAGTTGGGTGGGGTTTGGATTTCGTTGTTGCTATGATTACCTTTATTGTTGCTATGGTTACCTTCACTGTACCACTGGTTCTTCATTCTTTTAGCATCATCTCAAGCTGAGGATGAGGGCGGGGTTGCTGGAGGGATTTACTCTGTGTTACTGCTCCTACCTGTCAGCTTTCCACTCCTAAGTTAGATTGCTAGTGCTTGTTACTTGATGCTTGCTAGCCTTAAAACCAGGGGTGTCTGTTGTCCTGGTTCAAATTCAATCTTATGCAAACTCCATCGCCCTAGGTCTTGAGAGTGGGGCTTCCTCAGTGATCTTGCTCCTTCCCCCTTCCCACAGCACCAAAACTCTGCCTGGTACGTTTGGCAGATCCTATATGAGAGCTTCTTGCCCCTTTCCCGAAAGTAGGAACCTTGTAATGGTATTGGCATACAATCCTGGGTCAAGGATGGTTTTCCATCCCTCCCTCTTCCCCCAGCTGCAATGGGTCTTCACATGTGCCCTGGATGTGAAGGTTCACTGCCGTTTCCCTGCAGCCTAACACTTGTGCTCTACAAGGGGAAAGGGCCTGGGTGAGGCTGAGACCTCCCTGCATTCCTGCAGCTACAGCCCCTCCCTGCCGCCGACTTGCACCTCACGGTGCAGAAATACAGATGCAAAGTGGCCACCTCTATAACTTTAGTGGTGAAGACTGTATAGTTAGTTGTGAGATAGTGTGAGACCATAAAGTAAGGTTTCCATGGTCATTTGCTGGCTTGTTCTGGGTGATGATACAGTTAGTTCATTATGAGATACGAGGGAAAGTAAGTTCTGGAATAAACTCCTGCGGTACTGTGGTAAGACACAATCTATTATTACCTAAGGAATAATACTTTGAGCTAATAGGAAACTAGTTCCTGATTATTAGCCACACATATGACTTTAAGCAATGGATAAACTGCAGCTGAGACTTACACAGATGAAATATGGCAGGCTCCCAAGCGACTTCTGAATTCTCGAATGGCTTCTAGTTCTTTGGATTGCTGCCTTCACTCACTTACTCATTCAACTAGTGTTCAGAACCTACCATGTGCTAGGAATTGTGCTAGGTGCTGGGAATATAGCATGGAATGAGATAGGGTTCTTGTTAGCTATGAAGAAAGGTTGGGCCAGAACTGGTGGCTCACGCCTGTAATCCCAACACTTTGGGAGGCCAAGGCAGAAGGACAGCTTAAAGCCAGGAATTTGAAACCAGCTTGATCAGCATAGTGAGGCCCCATCACTGCAAAAAAATTAAAAATAAGCAAAAGGCAGTCACCAGACAAGTAATTACAATTCTAAAGAATACTCTAAAACTGGAAGTGCAGAGGAATATAAAAGTGTATCTCTGGGCCAGGCGCGGTGGCTCACACTTGTAATCCCAGCACTTTGGGAGGCCAAGGCGGGTGGATCACGAGATCAAGAGATTGAGACCATCCTGACCAACATGGTGAAACCCCGTCTCTACTAAAAATACAAAAAAAATTAGCTGGGCATGGTGGCACGCGTCTGTAGTCCACTTGGGAGGCTGAGGCAGGAGAATTGCTTGAACTCAGGAGGCAGAAGTTGCAGTGGGCCGAGATCACGTCACTGCACTCCAGCCTGGTGACAGAAAGAGACTCCGTCTAAAAAAAAAAAAAAAAAAAAAAAAAAATCTCTGCCAGGTGTGGTGGCTCATACTTGTAATCCCAATACTCTGGGAAGTCAAGATAGGGGGACCACTTGAGACCAGGGGTTCAAGACCAGCCAGTGCAACATAGGGAGACCCTGTCTCTACAAAATTTTTTAAAAATATTAGCCAGGCGTAGTGGCATGCACCTATGATCCCAGCTGCACAGAAGGCTGAAGTGGGAGAATCACTTAAGCCTGGGAGGTTGAGGCTGCAATGAGCCATGATCACACCACTGCACCCCAGCCTGGGTGAAGAGTGAGACCATCTCAAAAATTAAAAAAAAAAAAAAAAAAAAAAAAAAAAAGTGTATCTCGGCCAGGCATGGTGCCTCACCCCTGTAATTCCAGCACTTTGGGAGGCAGAGACGGGTGGACCACGAGGTCAGGAGTTCAAGAGCAGCCTGGCCAAGATGGTGAAACCCCATCTCTACTAAAAATACAAAAATTAGCCAGGCGTGGTGGTGGGGGACTATAATCCCAGTTACTCGGGAGGCTGAGGCAGGAGAACTGCTTGAACTCGGGAGGTGGAGGTTGCAGTGAGCCGAGATCGTGCCACTGCGCTCCAGCCTGGGGGACAGAGCGAGGCTCCATCTCAAAAAAAAAAGCGTATCTCTAGGGAAGTACCTTTAAACTGAGACTTGAAGAACAAGCAAGAATTTGCTAGGTGTGCCAGCCAAAGGGAACAGCATGTGTAAGGCCGAATTAGGAAGAGGCTTGGACATATGTAAGCAACTGGAAGAAGGCCCAGTGAGGCTGAAGATGATGGAGACGGAGGGGATGGAGAGAGAGAGGTATACGGGTCTTATGACCCGTATGCATCCTGCGGGTCATAAGAGGACGACTGGACTTTATCCTGAGAGCAATGGGAAGCTACTGGGGAGTATAGGCAGGGAGCAAGTCACCTGATTAGTTTGGGTTTTTGAAAAGCTGTTCAGCAGGCTGTGCAGACAATGGATCGGAGGAGGGCCAGAGTGGAAATGGGGAGACCAGTCAGGAAGCAGAAAAAAAAGGGGAGCATGGCACATCCAGGACAGCAGGGAGATTGCACCTCAACCCTTTTTAATTTTACTTTTGTATTTTCATTTATTTATTTATGTTTTTAGATGGAGTTTCACTCCTGTTGCCCAGGCTGGAGTGCAATGGCGCCATCTCAGCTCATTGCAACCTCCGCCTCCCAGGTTCAAGCGATTCTCCTGCCTCAGCTTCCCAAGTAGCTGGGATTACAGGTGTCCGCCACCACGCCCAGCTAATTTTTTTTTTTTTTTTTTTTTTTTTTTAGTAGAGATGGGATTTCACCGTGATGGTCAGGCTGGTCTTGAACTCCTGACCTCAGGTGATCCGCCTGCCTCGGCCTCTGAAAGTGTTAGGATTACAGGCGTGAGTCACCGCGCCTAGTCAACTCTTTTATTTATTTATTTATTTATTTATTTATTTATTTTTATTTTTTCAAGACAGTCTTCCTCTGTCACCCAGGCTGGAGTGCAGTGGCATGATATCAGCTCACTGCAACCTCCACCTCCCGGGTTCAAGCAATTCTCCTACCTCAGCCTCTCAAGTAGCTGGGAATACAGGCACCCGCTCCCACACCCAGCTAATTTTTGTACTTTTAGTAGAGACGGGGTTTCACCATGTTGGCCAGGCTGGTCTCAAACTCTTGACCTCAGGTGATCCGCCTGCCTCGGCCTCCCAAAGTGCTGGGATTACAGGAGTGAGCTACTACACCCAACCTATTTATGTATTATTTTTTTGAGACAAGGTCTCGCTCTGTCACCCAGGCTGGAGGATAGCGTTGCAATCACGGCTCACTACAGCCTCAACCTCCTGGGCTCAAGCAATCCTCCTGCCTCAGCCTCTCGAGTAGCTGGGACCACCTGGCTAATTTTTCAGTTTTTATAGAGATGTGGGTCTCACCATGTTGACCAGGCTGGTTTTGAACTCCTGGGTTTAGGCAATCCTGCCACCTTGGCCTCCCAAAGTACTGGAATTACCGTGTGAGCCACCATGCTTGGCTGCCTCAACCTCTTATACCACTTCCTTTTTTTTCCAGAGCACTAAGGCAAAAACGTTGTTCTATAGAGGGAGTGTGCTGGGAAGTTCAGGTGAGCTGTTTCTTGCTAGTTTCAAGATTTACCACCAGAGGGCAGAAAAACCCAAAGAGACGCTTGGAAGAGGCCCCGGGTCCACTTCCTGGAGACCGAATCCTGGGATGCAGACAGCTGAAGGGCGTACCCTCCCGTTGCCCAGTGAGACGGCTGACTCGGCTGACGGGAGCCAGTCTTTCTGTTTTTCAGATGCTGGTTAGAAGGCAGTGAGTAAACTGAAGGAATTCTGAACTGGGTGCTTGAAAATGTGAGTTCTAGTTCCTGCCCCTCAGTTTCCTGACTTGAGCAAGTTACTTCACATTTCTCAGCTCCCAATATCGGCAAGAATGGAGCTGATAATCCCTGCCCCAGGCCCTTAGCCCTAAATTCAGAAGGAGACCGAGTAATGTGTTCAGAATCTGGTGTTTGAGTGACCTGGGTTTAAACCCAACCCCAACTATAAACTAGTTCTATAACCTTGGTCAAGTGGATTCACTTTTTTTTTTTTTTTTAAGACTGTCTTACTCTGTTGCCCAGGCTGGAGTACAGTGGCGTGATCTCAGCTCACTGCAACATCTGCCTCCTGGGCTCAAGTGATCCTCTCACCGTAGCCTCCCAAGTAGTTGGGACTACAGGCACATGCTACCACGCCCAGCTAATTTTTGTATTTTTGGTAGGGACAGGGTTTCACTGTTTTGCCCAGGCTGATTTCGAACCCTCAAGTGATTCTTCCCCCCTCGGCCTCCCAAAGTGCTGGGATTACAGGTATGAGCCACCACACCCAGCCTGCAGAGCTACATTTTCCCTTTTTGTTAAATGGGAATTCTAACACATCTTTTGCATATTTGTAAGTTGTAAATGAGATAATGTCTATTAAGTACTTAGCACAGTTGCTGGCACGTAATAATTGTTCAATATATGTTTATTATTCACATAGCAATTTAAGAAATTTAGCTCACTTATTAAGTGATTACTTTTTTTTTCTGTCTGTCTGTCTTTTTTTTTTTTTTTTTTTTTTTGAGATGCAGTCTTGCTCTGTTGCCCAGGCTGGAGTGCAGTGGCGCAATCTCAGCTCACTGCAAGCTCCGCCTCCCGGGTTCATGCCATTCTCCTGCCTCAGCCTCCCGAGTAGCTGGGACTACAGGCACCCAACCATGCCTGGCTAATTTTTTGTATTTTTAGTAGAGACGGGGTTTCACCATGTTAGCCAGGATGGCAAGTGCTTACTTAAAGGGCTTACTTAATGGATTTCTGGGACTGGGGTTCTGCTGGCAATTCCTTTTGTAGCTTTTAGCAAGATTCCTTCCCTTTTCTGAGCCCCAGTTTATCCAATAGAAAAATAAGGGGTTACCATCAATCAATGAGTGGATAAATAAACTATTATATATGTGTGCATACACACACACACACACACACACACATATATATATATAATGGAATACTACTTGGCCATAAAAAAAGGAATGAATTAATGGCATTCACAGCAACCTGGATGGGATTGGAGACACTTAGTCCAAGCGAAGTAACTCAGCAGTGGAAAACTAAACATCATATGTTCTCACTCATAAGTGGGAGTTAAGCTATGAGGATGCAAAGGCATAAAAATGACACAATGGACGTTGGGGACTCAAGGGGAAAGGATAGGAAGGGGGTGAGGGATAAAAGACTACAAATTGGGTTCAGTGTATACTTCTCGGGCAATGGGTGCACCAAAATCTCACAAGTCGCCACTAAAGAACTTACTCATGTAACCAAATACCACCTGTTCCCTAAAAACATATGGAAATAAAAAAATTTAAAAAAAAAGAAAGAAAGAAAGAAGGAAAAAGGGCCTGGTGCGGTGGCTCACGCCCGTAATCCCAGCATTTTGGGAGGCCAAGGTGGGTGGATCACGAGGTCAAGAGATCGAGACCATCCTGGCCGACATGGTGAAACCCCATCTCTACTAAAAGTACAAAAATTAGCTGCGCATGGTGGCGTGTGCCTGTAGTCCCCGCTATTTGGGAGGCTGAGGCAGGAGAATCACTTGAACCCGGGAGGCAGAGGTTGCAGTGAGCCGAGATTGCGCCATTGCATTCCAGCCTGATGACAGACCCAGACTCGTTTCAAAGAAGAAAAAGAACGGGTTAGATTAGACTGGATACTCATAGGAACCCTTCCAGCTCTGACATTCCAGGATGCTTCTCTTCCTCTCCTTTCTCCCTCCCAGTCTTCTACTTACTCATCCATTATTCATTCCTTCAACAATTATTAACTGAATATCTACTATAATCCAGATGCAGGAAATAAAACAGACCCACATCAAAACAGGTGTAATCAATGGAAGCCAGTCCTTTGGAAGCGTATTTGTTCAAAGCCTTTATCGTCTTCTCCAGCAATCAATCCTTGCAGGTTATTTTGTGTTTGGAACAGGAAAAAATGGTGCCAAGAGTTTATTTCCATGTATCTCTGTGTGACCACGTACACACAGGAGCACACACACACGTTTATATATAACATTTGCAGCAGTGTTGCCATGGGAACCATTTTTTGGTGTCGCTGGGCATAAGGGATGCCTGCAAGTGGAGAAGCTTTTATGGAACACCCCCTGCATGCACTTTTGTGTGGCATGAAATCCCGCTGGGAGAGTTGCCCCAAGAGCCTTGGTTGGCCCTTTTGATCATCGCTGCCTATTTTTCTCATTGATCTTGTCAAATATGAGTGAATTTGACCGAGGGAGCTGAATGTCAAACTTGGTGACTGGCAGAGCAAGATCCTCTGGGACATTTGCCAACACGGTGGTGTGGATAAGTCAGCTTGGGCTTTTTGTCTTGTGAAACCCTTGATTTGGGGATGTTTAAAGGTTTGGAGAAGACTTGGATGGAAAGACAAAAGCAGTCAGGGGGTATATTTTCAGAAACGACAGCTGCAGCAGCCGCTTTTGAACTTGGTAGGCAGTGCCAGAGCGGGGAGGGGGCAGAATGGCAGCAGGAGAGTGAGGAAGGGAGTCACTGTCCCCCAAGCATCTCCTCTGGACCTGGCCCCATTCTGAGTGCTTTGCATATGTTATTTCCTCTAATCCTCAAATCAGCTCTGTAAGATAGACATTGTTGTTCTTAGCAGGAAACTGGAATATGGAGAGGAAAAGGAACCCATCCAGGAAGCTGCAAAGCTCAGATTCCTGCCCAGGTTGGGCTGGACTCCAGAGCCTGGGCTTTGCCCACTATTCAGTGTCACTGGCATACACTCAGTTTGGTCATCCTCATAGCCGCCCATGGCTGGATCTGCTACAGTGGCTTTGGTTTGTCTGCAGCTCGGTTTTCCTTTACTTCTAGGCCAGAAATAGGGTAAGGGGTCAGGGAATGGCAGTCCAGAGATTCAAGTCCTGACAAACCAAAGTCACTGTAGCAGATCCAGCCATGGGCGGCTATGAGGATGACCAAACTGAGTGTATGCCAGGATTACATTCACCTTAATACAGGAGCTGGCTCAAGTCTTGGTTTTGTGAGGGCTTATTGCACACAAGGCACTTTCTCACTTACTCATTACAAAGTCTTATGAGATCGATGCTATCATTATTGTTACTATAATGCAGATAAAGAGACTGAAGGCTGGGCATGGTGGCTCACGCCTGTAATCCCAGCACTTTGGGAGGCCGAGGCAGGCAGATCACGAGGTCAGGAGATCGAGACCATCCTGGCTAACACGGTGAAACCCTGTCTCTACTAAAAATACAAAAAAAATTAGCCGGGCATGGTGGCTGGCGCCTGTAGTCCCAGCTACTCGGGAGGCTGAGCAGGAGAATGGCGTGAACCCAGGAGGCAGAGCTTGCAGTGAGCCAAGATTGCACCACTTCACTCCAGCCTGGGCAACAGAACAAGACTCCGTCTCAAAAAAAAAAAGAGAGAGACTGAAGAAGGCCAGGTATGGTGGCTCACACTTGTAATCCCAGCACTTTGGGAGGCTCAGGCGGGAGGATCACTTGAGCCCAGAAATTCAAGATCAGCCTGGGCAACATGATGAAACTCCTGTCTCTACCAAAAATACAAAAATTAGCCAGGCATGGTGGCACGTGCCTATAGTTCCAGCTATTCAGGAGCCTAAGTGGGAGGATCACCTGAGCTCAGGAGGTCAAGGCTGCGGTGAGCTGTGATCAGGCCATTGCATTCCAGCCTGGGCAACAGAATGAGACCCTTTCAAAAAAAACAAAAAAAAGACTGAAGTAGAGAGAGATTAAATGTCTTGCTCAAGGTCACACAGCTAGTGAGCTGAGATTTGAACCCAAGCAAACTGGCTCAAGAGCCTGAGCTCCTAAACACTGTGCCTTTCTGGCCATGAGTTAGAGCTGGGTGTGAGTTAGAGCTGGGCATAGTTCTACGACTGAGACACATGGAATTTTCTCTCCCTAAAGATCGTCAGGAAAGATGAGGAAGACTTTGTGAACGCTGAAAATCTGATACAGGTCTCAGTTAATTTAGAAAGTTTATTTTGCCAAGGTTGAGGATGCACACCCCTGACATAGCCTCAGGAGGTCCTGATGACATGTGCCCAAGGTGGTCGGGGCAAAGCTGGGTTTCATACATTTTAGGGAGACATGAGACATCAATCAATATGTGTAAGATGCACATTGGTGATGCAGGATAACTGGAAGTGAGAAGGGGGCTTCCAGGTCATAGGTAGATATGAGACAAATGGTTGCATTCTTTTGAGTTTCTGATTAGCCTCTCCAAAGAAGGCAACCAGATATGCATTTATCTCAGTGAGCAGAGGGGTGACTTTGAATAGAATGGGAGGTAGGTTTCCCCTAAGCAGTTCTCAGCTTGATTTTTCCCTTTAGCTTAGTGATTTTGGGGCCCCAAGATTTATTCTCCTTTCACAACTGGAAGGGAGAATAAAGGAGATCCTTTCCTCTCCTCTCCTCTCCTCTCCTCTCCCCTTCCCTCCCCTCCCCTCCCCTCTCCTCTCTTCTCCTTCCTTCTTCCTTCCTTCCTTCCTTCATCTCTCTCTCTCTCTCTCTTTTTTGCTCTTTTTTTTGAGTCCTGCTCTGTTGCCCAGGCTGGAGTGCAACGGAACTATACTTATTTCTTGACCACCTCTTTTTTTTTTTTTTTGAGACGGAGTCTGGCTCTGTCGCCCAGGCTGGAGTGCAGTGGCTGGATCTCAGCTCACTGCAAGCTCTGCCTCCCGGGTTTGCGCCATTCTCCTGCCTCAGCCTCCTGAGTAGCTGGGACTACAGGCGCCCGCCACCTCGCCCGGCTAGTTTTTTGTATTTTTTAGTAGAGACGGGGTTTCTCCGTGTTAGCCAGGATGGTCTCGATCTCCTGACCTCGTGATCCGCCCGTCTCGGCCTCCCAAAGGGCTGGGATTACAGGCTTGAGCCACCGCGCCCGGCCTCTTGACCACCTCTTATGTGTCCAGTGTTATGCTAGATCTTTCTACCTCGCACCTGTGCTGGAACACTGGAACTACTATAATCCCCTTCATAGAAATGAGAGAAATCAAGGCTTCCAGGGTGGCTTAACTAAGGTCTCAGAACTGGGATTGGAGCCAAGGTCTATTGTTTTGTAAAACCTACGCCACAGATGTAGAATAGTCCTGGGCCCTTCTTCTCCCACATTTCTCAGTTATGATGCCAAAGAGAGGGGCTCAGGTGCTCTCCTAAGAGCAGGGAAGGCCACTCCAGAAACTCTTGTACAGGAGAGAACTCCAGCCTCCCCAGGTGTTCCCCACACCTGCCAGAGTAGGGTTATACCCAATACATCAATCAGCATCCATCCCTCCACTGTTCATGGAGCACCTCTTGTGTGCCAGGAACTGTGTTGGACATACAGCAATGAAGATGAAGGTCACAGTCCCTGTCGTTGGAGCTTACTCTCTAGCAGGGAACAGTCATGATACAAGTAATTATAAGCCTGAGAAGTGAAGGGAGCTCCGGGCTGATAACAGATATGGGCGTTTTCCATTTATTTAAGGGTGTGAGGGCCCTTTCCAACCCTTTGGGTTGAGAAGTTCGAAAATGTTAACTTAGTGTTCTTGGCCAAAGCTGAAAGCCAGCCATGCTATGGCATGAAATGAAAGAGGTTCCTATTTTCTTGATGTTCAAAGAGCAAGTTTTGATAGTCTCCCCAAGCCATTTCCGGCTTCATAGAGGATATAAATAAGCTAATGTTTATTGAATACTTCCTATGTGCCAGGTACTAGGCTACATAAACTTTTTATTAATATAGTGCGATAGAATCACAAGAAAATAATGTCTCAGCACAGAAGTAGCAGGGGGAGGGGGGGCGATTAAGTCTGTCTAGCTGGGAGAAGGGAACCTAGGAAAGTTTATCTCAGATGCCACCTGAATAGGTTTTGTTTTGTTTTGCTTTTTTGAGATGGAGTCTGTATCTCCCAGGCTGAGGTGCAGTGGTGCAATCTCAGCTCACTGCAACCTCTGCCTCTTGGGTTCAAGTGATTCTCCTGCCTCAGCCTCCTAAGTCACTGGGATTACAGGCTCCCGCCACCACACCCAGCTAATTTTTTTGTATTTTTAGTGAGACGGGGTTTCACCATGTTGGCCAGGCTGGTTTAGAACTCCTGACCTTGGGTGATCCACCCACATTGGTCTCCCAAAGTGCTGGGATTATAGGCGTGAGCCACTGCACCTGGCCTTAAGCTGGGTTTTATTTATTTATTTATTTATTTATTTATTTATTTATTTATTTATTTTTGAGACGGAGTCTTGCCCTGTCGCCCAGGCTGGAGTGCAGTGGCTGGATCTCAGCTCACTGCAAGCTCCGCCTCCTGGGTTCACGCCATTCTTCTGCCTCAGCCTCCCAAGTAGCTGGGACTACAGGCACCCGCCACCTCGCCTGGCTAGTTTTTTTGTATTTTTTAGTAGAGACGGGGTTTCACTGTGTTAGCCAGGATGGTCTCGATCTCCTGACCTCGTGATTTGCCCGTCTTGGCCTCCCAAAGTGCTGGGATTACAGGCTTGAGCCACTGCGCCCGGCCTTAAGCTGGGTTTTAAAAGATAAATTGGAGCTTCTAGGCAAGCCAGAAGCAGGAGATATGCTAGGTGGAGGGAACAGCAAATGGAAAGACTCAGAGACATGAAAATCCATGGCTGTTCAGGGTGCATGTCAGTGAGAGAGGGCTGGGAACTGAGGCTGCAGAGATTGGCAAGAGCCAGAAATGATGGAGCAGTAGGTGCCCAGCTGAGGGACCTGGACTCTACCCAATACCCAGATACCCTGCATGAAAGATGAGAACCAAGCATCTTCTTCATCTTCTCTATTCAAGTAGAAGAAAAGGCATGCAATGAAGGTGGAAAAAACAAGGAGAGAAAGATTGCCAAATTTGGGAAACCGAAACATGTTCATCTGCAGAATTAATTCTAAATCACTGCTATTTTCACTCTCCTGCTGGTGGGAAAAGGCATAGCATAGCAACGCTTCAGTCTCTTTCTAGGTGTCGGGAGTCTGGGCAGGCCAGGCTGGCAGGCTGACTCCCACAGAGACCACTGGAGCCAGCCTGGTGCTTGACACCAGCTGTGGGCATCTGGAAATCCACCTTCCTCTTCTAGTCATTAGATAGGAGGTAAATCAGTGTCCAAGGTTTTCCCAAGGCAGCAAGCTTGGCAGGATATTTAAATGGCATCAGGTTCAACCAGGGCCAGGGGAAGGCTGCGCCACCCAGGGTAGAAGGATGTGGTTTCCAGATTCAAGATGAGAAGTGCGGGTGAGTGGGTGAAGCCCCTTGGCTTAGAGACTGCTGGAGGCATGTTAGGCATGTATTAGAGACCTTCACTGAGCCAGGTTTGGTGGAGGTGTATGTCGATTCAGCAACGGGGTAGCTTAGTGGATTTGGCGTATGTGAGGGTTGTGCTAATAAGGCCTGGCATTAGCAAGGTCTAAGGCTACCTCGACCCCAGGTCCAGCGGCTTCCTCCTGAACATATTGGGTGATTAGCCAGGGGAAAAAACGAAGCCCCTGCCATGGCTCACCTCCTACATGCAGGCATTATTCATACACAGAGCCTGATTAAATGAGTTAAGGCATGTCAAGAGCTTTGCCTAATACTTGGCACATAATGAGTGCTCGGTCAATGTTAGTTGTTGTTTTTATCGGACAGACACACTAGTGGTTGATTTTAGCTTGCTAGCCTACAGCCCTCACAATAACCCTTGGAAGTAGAAATTAATAGTTTTTAACATTTTTTGTGTGTTTGTTGAGACAGGGTCTCACTCTGTCACCTAGGCTGGCTGGAGTGCAATGGGGTAACCAGAGCTCACTGCAGCCTTGATCTCTCAGGCTCAAGCAATCCTCCCACCTCAGTTTCCTGAGTAGCTGGGACTACAGGTGCACACCACAATGCCTGGCTAATTCTTAAAATTTTTAGTAAAGATGAGTCCAGGCTAGTCTCGAACTTCCGAGCTCAAGTGATCTTCCTACCTCGGCCTCCCAAAGTGCTGGGATTAGAGGTGTGAGCCACTGTGCCTGGCCAAAATTTGTTTTTTTGCAATTTAGTGAACTGAGGCACAGTGCCTCAAGGACACACAGATAA
This sequence comes from Macaca thibetana thibetana, assembly GCF_024542745.1. Taxonomy (NCBI): domain Eukaryota; kingdom Metazoa; phylum Chordata; class Mammalia; order Primates; family Cercopithecidae; genus Macaca; species Macaca thibetana. Next base: position 20,146,978 of record NC_065578.1, on the reverse strand, counting down.
AAGTGGCAGAGCTGGAAAGAACTTCTACAACTAACAATAACAACAACAAAATAAACAACCTGATTAAAAAATGGGCAAAGAGGCCAGGTGCAGTGGCTCACACCTGTAATCCCAGCACTTTGGGAGGCTGAGGCAGTCAGATCACTTGAGGTCAGGAGTTTGTGACCAGCCTGGCCAACATAGTGAAACCCCCATCTCTATTAAAAATACAAAAATTAACTAGGCATGGTGGCAGATGCCTGTAATCCCAGCTACTTGGGAGGCTGAGGCATGAGAATTGCTTGAACTTGGGAGGCGGAGGTTGCAGTGAGCCAAGATTGCGCCACTGCACTCCATTCTGGGCAACAGAGAGAGAGAGTCCATTCTCAAAAAAAAAAAAAAAAAAAAAAAAGGCAAAGAACTTGAATGGTCATTAAAAACACAAAAAAGATGCTCAACATCACCAATGATTAGGAAAAGCAAATCAAAACCACAAAGAGATATCACTTCACAACCATTCAGATGGCTATTATATGTTTATATATTTATATATAATAAATATTTTTATATATTTATATATATTAATTTATATATTAAATATATATTTATATATATTTATATATATATATATATAAAAATAAATTAAATGGAGTTTCTCCATTTTGGTCAGGCTGGTCTTAAACTCCCTACCTCAGATGATCCACCCGGCTCAGCCTCCCTAAGTGCTGGGATTACAGGTGTGAGCCACCATGCCCAGCCTATTATATATTAATATTATATATTATAACCATTCGGATGGCTCGTGCCTGTAGTCCTAGCACTTTGGGAGGCCAAGGCGGGTAGATCACTTGAGGCCAGTAGTTTGAGACCAGCCTGGACAACATGGTGAAACCCCATCTCTACTAAAAATATAAAAATTAGCCAGGCATGGTGGCACTTGCCTATAATCCCAGTTACTCAAGAGGCTAAGGCAGGAGAATTGCTTGAACCCAACAGGCGGAGGTTGCAGTGAGCTGAGATTGCAGCGTTGTACTCCAGCCTGAGGGACAAGAGCAAAACTCCGTCTCAAAAGAACAAAAAAAGTAAAAGAAAACACAAAACAAACAAAATAACAAGTGTTGGTGAGGATATGGAGAAATCTGAACCCTTGTGTGTTGCCGGTAGAGATGATGTAAGATGGTACAGCTGCTATGGAGAACAGTATGGTGGTTCCTCAGAAGGTTAAATATAGAATTACCATATGATCCAGCAATCCCATTTCTAGGCATATACCCCAAAGAATTGAAAGCAGGAATCCAAACAGATATATGTACACCCAAATTCATAGCAGCATTATTCGCAATAGCCAAAAGGTGGAAACAACTCAAATCTCCCCAGTGTTTGAATGGATAAACAAAATGTGGTATATCCACGCCATGGAATATTATTCAGCCCTAAAAAGAAATATATATATATATATATATATATATAAAGATACAGGAATTAGCTGGGCATGGTGGTGGGCGCTTGTGATCCCAGCTGCTTGGGAGGCTGAGGCAGGAGAATCACTTGAACCTGGGAGGTGGATGTTGCAGTGAGCTAAGATCGCGCCATTGCACTCCAGCCTGGGCAACAAGAGTGAAACTCTGTGTCAAAAAATAAATTAATAAATAAAATAAAAGAGACAGGGTCTTGCTCTGTTGCCCAGGCTGGAGTGTAGTTGTGCTGTCAGTTCACTACAGCCTTGAACTCCTGGGATCAAGCGATCCTCCTGCCTCAGTTCCCTAAGTAGCTGGGCTTATAGGTGGGAGCCACTGTGCCCGGTGACTTTGACTTTTTTTTCTTTTCCTGGGTTGAGATACGGTCTTGCGCCATTACCCAGGCTGAATTGCAGTGGCACAATTGCGGCTCACGGCTGGGCTCAAGTAGCTGGGACTACAGGAATGTACCCCACACACAGATAATTTTTTTTTTTTTTAGAAGTGGGGTCTTGCTATGTTGCCTAGGCTGGTCTTGAACTCCTGGGCTTAAGCCATCCTCACACCTTGGCCTCCCAAAGCATTAGGATTACAGGTGTGAGCTACAGAATACCGACCAGGTTGATCCTACTTTTTTTTTTTGAGACAGGGTCCCGTTCTGTCACCCAGGCTGGAGTGCACGGGCACAATCATGGCTCACTGCAGCCTTGACTTTCTGGGCTCCAGTGATTCTCCTACCTCAGTCTCCCGAGTAGCTGGGACCACAGGGGCGCACCACCACTGCCTGGCTAATTTTTGTACTTTTGGTAGAGACAGGGTTTTGCCATGTTGCCCATGCTGGTCTCAAACTCCTGAGTTCAAGTGATCCACTCACCTTGGCCTCCCAAAGTGTTAGGATTACAGATGTGAGCCACTGTGCTCAGTAGGATCCTACTTCCAGATGAGAGGATAGGATCACATCGTGAGAGACACCTTAGAGAGGAGTTCAGTCCTGGCTCTGCTGTTCATTTACTTGAGAAAATCCTTTTCCAGCTCTGTGCTCTATGCCTAAACCAGGAGCCCGGGAAAGGTAGTCCTTAAGGGTGTTTCCAGCCCAACCAGACTCTGTAATATTTGTTAAAAATTGTGCTAAAACACACATAGTAACACTTACCATCTTAAACATTCTATGACAATACTTTTTGCTCTCTTTTGCATCCTAGTGAACCTGAACTATCTGAGGCCACACTGGCTGCAAGCGCTGTGGTCAACGCTAGGAATTGCTGACAGCTGTAAGAAATCACACATGCTGTGGGCAATAGGACAGCTTAGCCCCAGAAGTGAGAGTTGATGTTAAATCAAAGAGGCTGAAACTTCGCCCTGAGGGGAATAGGGAAGGAAGTAAGGGTTGCTGAGCTGCCCACTGTGCCCTAGGCCCTGTTGACAGTCTCTGCAGACAAGTTCCTTTACTTCTTGTTCTCGTCTGTTAGAGGCTGACTTATTTTCATTTGGTAAATGGTCCAGAGAAGTCAGGAAACTTACTTAGGGTGGTACAGCTTAGTCTATCAGGTTAGAATCCAGATCTGTCTTAAAGTCGTAAAAGGAACCACGACCCTCACACACCACCACATATCCCTGGGCCCTAATGCATTTGGAAGGGCCAGCTGGCTCAGCTCTATGTGGATGAGCATTTGTGGCCCATCATGAGCATATTTGCATGCACGGGGAATGGAGCTAATCATTACTTTTCCAATTGGAGTTTCTTCCTCCATGTCTATTTCAGGTGGGAGCCCCACAGTCTCTTCTTCCTTTATATTTATTTTTTAGAGACAGGGTCTTATCTTGTAGCCCAGGCTGGAATGTAGTGGCACAACCGTAGCTTACTGCAGCCTTGAACTCCTGAGCTCAACAGATCCTCCTGCCTCAGCCTCCCAAATAGCTTGGATTATGGGCGTGTACCACCATGTTTGGCTAATTATTTATTTTATTATTTACTTATTTTTGAGACAGGGTCTCATTCTGTTGCTCAGGCTGGAGTGCAGTGATGCCATCATAGCTCACTGCAGCCTCAAACTCCTAGGCTCAAGTGATCCTCCTGCCTCAGCCTTCCGAATAGATGGGACTACAGACACGTGGCATCACACTCAGCTAGTTTGTAAACTTTTTTTGTAGAGATAGCAACTCACTGGGTTGCCCAGGCTGGTCTTGAACTCCTGGTTTCAAGCGATCCTACTGCCAAGCCTCCCAAAGCATTGAGATTACAGGTGTGGGCCACAGTGCCCAGCTTCCTCCCCGCCACCTCCTTTTTTTCTCCTCTTCCTCCTTTTTCTTCTCATCCTTCATCTTCTTTATTTTCTCCTCCTCATCTTCTTCCTCCTCCTCCTCTTCCTCCTTTTCCTTCTCCTCCTTCCTTTTTTTTTTTTTTTTTTTGAGACGGAGTCTCGCTCTGTCACCAGGCTGGAGTGCAGTGGCACGATCTCAGCTCACTGCAAGCTCCGCCTCCCAGGTTCAAGCGATTCTCCTGCCTCAGCCTCCTGAGAAGCTGGGACTACAGGTAAGCGCCACCACACCCAGCTAATTTTTGTATTTTTAGTAGAGACGGGGTTTCACCTTGTTGGCCAGGATGGTCTCAATCTCTTGACCTCATGATCCACCCACCTCGGCCTCCCAAAGTGCTGGGATTACAGGCGTGAGTCACCACACCTAGCTGTCCTTCCTTTTTAACCCCTTTGGCCTCCCATCTCTATGCCTTAATTACCTTGGGTCTAGATCTATTCTCAGCACGCCTTGGTGGACGTTTGCATATTTCTGTGCAAAGTATCTAATGATACTCAAGTCTCTTTGGGCTAATACAAATGCCTTCTCTTGGCATAACATGGCTTACTTTTTTTTTTTTTTTTTTTTTTTGAGACGGAGTCTCACTCTGTCGCCCAGGCTGGAATGCAGTGGCCGGATCTCAGCTCACTGCCGGGTTTACGCCATTCTCCTGCCTCAGCCTCCCGAGTAGCTGGGACTACAGGCGCCCGCCACCTCGCCCGGCTAGTTTTTTGTATTTTTTAGTAGAGACGGGGTTTCACCGGGTTAGCCAGGATGGTCTTGATCTCCTGACCTCGTGATCTGCCCGTCTCGGCCTCCCAAAGTGCTGGGATTACAGGCTTGAGCCACCGCGCCCCGCCAACATGGCTTACTTTTAAAGGCCAGTCCCTCCAGGAGGAAAATGAAAGGGTCAGAAAACTCCAGCTTGCCACAACATTTTGGAAATTTTTTTTTTTTTTTTTTGCGGGGGGGTGGTGGGCGGGTGATGAACTTTACCCTTAGGGACTGGAAAATTTAGATTACCAAGCCACTTTCTTCAAAAAGACTTTGTTGCCAGGACACAGCAAACCAAGTCTCATGGACTTAATTAAGAACTACTGAGTAGTCCCCCTGGGGCCAATCCTCAGCTCACTGAGGGAAAGAGAGCCATGATCCCACATGGTAACAAGCAATGCACCATCACCCAGCTATGAGGAAATGTACAACTTTACAAGCTGAGTCTTCATCTGTCATCTAGCTCTTTGGGAATGTAGGTCTTTGACAGAGGCTGCAGTGGGCTCTGGGAACAGTGGATGGCTGGTCAAAGACACAATGTCCCTCTCATGGGCTAGCAGTGCCTGCTCTAGGATACTCTTGCTTTTCTCTCTCCCTGTGCAGTGAGACTCAGTCTGGGCTCTTGTGTTACTCAAAATTTCTCCAGGGTAACACCAAATCTTTAGGCAATTCATGATTATTCAGTCATTCAGCAAATTTCACATCCTATTTATTGAGTGCTAGATGTCAGAGATATTTTAATTAACTAAGTAATCTCCGGCCGGGCATGGTGGCTCATGCCTGTAATCCTAGCACTTTGGGAGGCCGAGGCGGGCAGATCCCCTGAGGTTGGGAGTTCGAGACCAGCCTGACCAACATGGAGAAACCCTGTCTCTACTAAAAATACAAAATTAGCTGGGTGTGGTGGCGTATGCCTGTAATCCCAGCTACTCGGGAGGCTGAGAAAGAAGGATCGCTTGAACCTGGGAGGCAGAGGTTGTGGTGAGCCAGAGATCGTGCCATAGCACTCTAGCCTGGGCAACAAGAGTGAAACTCCGTCTCAAAAAAAAAAAAAAAAAAAAGGCCAGGTAATCTCCCTGCATAAATGAAAAAAAAAAAAAATAGCTAAAACGTATCCAAGAATTACTATTAGCCAGGGACTGAGCTAAGTGTTTTGCATTTGTTTTATTTATTAATTAATTTATTGAGATGGAGTCTAGCTCTGTTGCCCAGGCTGGAGTGCAGTGGGGCAATCTTGGTTCACTGCAACCTCCACTTCCTGGGTTCAAGCGATTCTCTTGCCTCAGCCTCCAAAGTAGCTGGGATTACTGGCGCCACCACCACGCCCAGCTAATTTTTTTTATTTTTAGTACAGATGGGGTTTCACTGAGTTGGCCAGGCCGGTCTCAAATTCCTGACCTCGTGATCTGCCTGCCTCAGCCTCCCAAAGTGCTAGGATTACAAGCATGAGCCATTGCGCCTGGCCACTTTTATTATTTATTATTTATTATTTTTTTGAGATGGAGTTTTGCTCTTGTTGCCCAGGCTGGAGTGCAATGGTGCAATCTTGGCTCACCGCAACTGCCACCTCCCAGGTTCAAGTGATTCTCCTGCCTTAGCCTTCCCAAGTAGCTGGGATTATAGGCATGCACCAACAAGCCCGGCTAATTTTGTATTTTTAGTAGAGATGGGGTTTCTCTCTGTGGGTCAGGCTGGTCTCGAACTCCTGACCTCAGGTGATCCACCCACCTCAGCCTCCCAAAGTGCTGGGATTACAGGCGTGAGCCACTGCGCCTGGCCTATTTTATTTTTTATGATAACTCTAGGAGGTAGAACCTCTATATTTTACAGATGAGAAAACCAAGGCTTGGAGAAATTAAGTGTGTTCTCCAAGATCATTCAGCTAATCAATGGTAGGGCAGAGAATCAAACTCAGGTCATTTGCTTCCAGTGGCTGCACTCGTGGAGAGTGCCCTGAGAGTTTTAAGCATCCACTGCCAAGAGGATCTAGAGGAAGGGTCCCTAGTTCAGCTTGGGGAGTGAAAAAAGGCTGCCTTGAGGAGGTGATGCTTGAGCCAAACCTTCAATCAGGAATTAGCCAATTGGCTAAGGGGAGTGAGGATGTTTTAGGGATACAGGGAGTAGCAGCAGGCTGCACATGTGCCCCAGCGCAAGGAGAATGGTTTTGTTTCCAATAGACCAAGGTGGCTGCTGCTCTGAATTTGAGGTAGTGCGGGGCAGATTGGAAGCAGAGCCCAGACTCTGAAAGACCTTCGATTTAGATTGGATCCTGAAGGTGATGGTCACAGGAAAGTTAACAAAACTAGCTTTTCTTGTTGACAGTACCTCTGGCCATAGTGGGTAGGTTGCTATGTTGAAGGCAACATGGCAAATCAGACCTAGAGTCAGATGCCTTGGGTTTGAATCCCTGTACATTTACTTAGAAGTTACGAGAATTTTCACATCTTTGAATCTCAGTTTTTAAATTTGTAGAAGCAGGGAGTGGTGGTTCACACCTGTAATTCCAGCACTTTGGGAGGCCGAAGTGGGCAGATTACTGGGGCCCAGGAGTTTGAGACCAGCCTGGATTACACGGTGAGACCCCTGCCTCTATTAAAAAAAAAAAAAAGAAAAAAAAAAGAAGAATTAGCCAGGCATGGTGGTGCGAACCTGTAGTCCCGACTACTCAGGAGGCTGAGGTGGGAGAATAATCTGAGCCCGGGGAAGTCGAGGCTGCACTGAACTGTGATTGTGCCACTGCACTCCAGCCTGAGACCCTATCTCAAAAATAAATAAATAGGCCAGGCATGGTGGCTCACACCTGTAATCCCAGCACTGTGGGAGGCTGAGGTGGGCAGATCACTTGAGGTCAGGAGTTTGAGACCAGCCTGGCCAACATGGTGAAACCCTATTTCTACTAAAAATACAAAAAATTAGCTGCGCGTGGTGACGCACACCTGTAATCCCAGCTACTCAGGAGGCTGAGGCGGGAGAATCGCTGGAACCCAGGAGGTGGAAGTTGCAGTGAGCCGGGATCGCGCCACTGCACTCCAGCCTGGGAGACGACGAGACTCCGTCTCAAAACGACTCTCTCTCTATATATGCCACTTGTTATATAGATATATTAGCTGCTGTATGCAAGTGAGGAGGTCTTGACTTGAGCAGGGCCACTCTTTTGGACGAAAGAACAGAGCTCTACCTTTTTGACTTTGTTCCCAAACGTTCTCGATTGCCTGCGGCCAGAATCTTATCAGGGACTTTTACATTATTTTGCCCAAGGTCTGTCCGTTTTAAAACAGATAATGTTCATAAAGTGCTTAGCTAAGACTGGCACACAGTAATCGTCTGATGCTTGCAGCTATTATTAAGTTAGAAAATGAAACTAAGCTCAGAAAAGAATAACAATTAGGCAATTATCAGCCTGTTATCACTCTAGTGTAAATGAGAAGTCAAATCCTTTCCTGGGAACAGGTTTTGATTGGGATAAGGATGCCTGAGATTTCAGAAAATGAAAGGAGAATCTGGGGAACTGAAGGACCACTAGGAAATTCTTCCTGGAGCCAATCATGCCTGGAGAGGAGCAAAAAATTCCATCCTAAATAATCAGGTGTTACAAATCCAGACAGTTTAAGATGCCACAGTATGAAGTAGCTGCTGTCTTTCAGTCTGGAGACGGGGGATGAGGCATCCTTTTCAATGTCAGAAACTATGGAGTCCTAGCTAGAAAGACGCTGTAGGGGGTTGTGGTATCACTCTCTTTCAGATGCTCTTTTTTTTTTTTTTTTTTTTTTTTGAGACAGAGTCTTGCTCTGTCGCCCAGGCTGGAGTGCAGTGGCCGGATCTCAGCTCACTGCAAGCTCCACCTCCCGGGTTTACGCCATTCTCCTGCCTCAGCCTCCTGAGTAGCTGGGACTACAGGCGCCCGCCACCTCGCCCGGCTAGTTTTTTGTATTTTTTAGTAGAGATGGGGTTTCACCGTGTTAGCCAGGATGGTCTCGATCTTCTGACCTCGTGATCCACCCGTCTCGGCCTCCCAAAGTGCTGGGATTACAGGCTTGAGCCACCGCGCCCGGCCTCAGATGCTCTTTTATCCCAGCAAGAGCATTTGGGGCTCCCAGGGATTGTCACAAATTAAGCATCCACTATGTGTAGAGCTTTATATGAATTAAAAACAACAACAGGCCAGGTGCAGTGGCTCACGCCTGTAATCCCAGCACTTTGGGAGGCTGAGGCAGGTGGATCACCTGAGGTTGGGAGTTTGAGACCAGCCTGGCCAACATGGAGAAACCCCGTCTCTACTAAAAATACAAAATTAGCCAGGTGTGGTGCGTGCCTGTAATCCCAGCTACTAGGGAGGCTGAGGCAGAAGAATCGCTTGAACATGGGAGGTGGAGGTTTCGGTGAGCAGAGATTGTGCCATCGCACTCCAGCCTGGGCAACAAGAGCGAAACTCCGTCTCAAAAAACAACAACAACGAAAAAGGAAGGCAGTGTGTGAAGCAGGATAGCAGCAGGAGTCAGAACTAGATGCTAATCTTGGCTCTGCAAACCACACTGTCCATGCAACCTCGGGAAAGTCTTTTGTGCGTTTTGAGCCTCAATTTTCTCAGCTTTTCTGTTGTTGGATGGTATTGAGCCTCCCCAGTCTCAGTTTATTCATTTGTAAAATGGATACTACCTATTTCACAGGACTGCTTGAGATAACGAAGGGTACAGCGCTTAGTGCCATGTCTGATAACTATTATATTAAAACTTGATTGCCCCATGATGCCTGCCATTGTTTTTTCTTCTTTTTTTTTTTTTTTTTTTTTTTGAGACGGAGCCTCACTCTGTTGCCCAGGCTGGAGTGCAATAGCACTCTCTCGGCTCACTGCAACCTCCGCCTTCTGGGTTCAAGTGATTCTCCTGCCTCAGCCTCCGGAGTAGCTGGTGCCTGCCACCACGCCTGGCTAATTTTTGTATTTTTAGTAGAGACGAGGTTTCACCATGTTGGCAAGGCTGGTCTTGAACTCCTGACCACAAGTGATCCACCGGCCTAGGCCTCCCAAAGTCCTGGGATTACAGGCGTGAGCCACCGCGCCCAAAAGATGCCTGACATTCTTTCCCACTCAGTGCTACTGTGCTTAGGACAAGGCCGCTGCTAAGGAGTGGAGTGTGCGGGGTTGCGGGTGGGAGGGATCTTGGCAGGTCTAGCTGGGAAGAAAATCCGTATCAACAAATGTCACCCAGCGTAGGACACTGGGGAGCTGATCACTGGCTGCTGGTCAAAAGGCGCTCCAGTCCTGGGGAAGGCCTAGGTTTGAATCTATCCACAGACCTCAGTTAAGGCTGCTGATTAGATATGGCGGCTCAGATCATGTCCCCAGCCAACATGGGAGGCGGCAAGGTTCATCCAGATGAAGAGCCAGATTTAGGCTCTGTCCTTTCCCAATAAGATGACCTTGGGCCAGTCACGTTTCCTCTGTGTCCTCGGGAAATGGTGCTCCTCATTCACCTCTCAGAGCGTCTGAAGAGGAAGTGTCGACACAATGGGTGTGAAATGCGTGGGTTACGGGCCGGCGGGTAGCATTGGTTATGCGAAGTCCCCGCGGGGGGTCCTTATCCAACGGGTTCCATTCCGGTTAAGCGGTTCCTTACCCAGGAACCGGGGTTTCTCGCCTCGCCGCTGCCTCTCCGCCTCTGCGGGCAGGGCTCAGCGAACAGCCGACTCCGGGGCCATTACCATTGTTCTTCGAGGCTGGGCCGCAGTGAGGACTCCCGCAAGCCAGACCTCGCCTTTGGTCTCTCCCTCCGCCCCGCGCCCGCGCCGCTGTAAACCGGAGAAGCCCCTCTCACCGATCTTTGCCGAGGAAGCGAGTTAGCCCCTGAGCGCTCCCGAACGGCGGCCGAGGACGCACCCGAGCGTCTCCGAAGAATCCCGACCCCTCGCAGTCTCCGGAAAGAGCCGAAGAGGCTTCCCACCGTCGGCCTCCCGAGTCATTCCGAAAAAGCCCGAAGTTTTCCGAGCGGCCGTCCTGCCGGACTGCTGGAGGCGGCCACAGCGCCATGTTGGATGCTCTGCTCGTTGAGTGAAGAAAATCCGCCGGCATCGCCTAAGCCCCGCTACCGAGAAGGGCGCCGCTTCCCCCGGGGAGGGGGATAAAGATCCCCCGCCGCCGGCCCATGAGGATATTGCCGTGAAAGGTCCGGTCTCTCCGCCTCCTGCCCCCGCCGGGTCCGGCCCCCCCCCTGGGGTCGCGTTGTCACGGAGACCGGCAGCCGGTGGTGCTGGCCCGCGGGGCGGCTGCTGCTGCCGGCGGCGGCGGCGGCGGAGGCGGCGGCGGCGGCGGCGTCGGGCGTGTGTGACCGGCCCCGGCCCCCTCCTCCTCCTCCTCCCAGGCTCCCCCCAGCCCCCCGCTCCCGCCGCCTCCCCGGGTCTGCCCCCATCCCGCCCCCCCGCTGCCCCCGGCCCCTGCACCCCGCCGCGCCCGGTCCCGCTCTGGGGGGGTTGGTGGCTTCGCTTTGCCATGAGTTTACCGCAGAAACCGGCTCTGAAATCAGGCACAGCGACTGCAGCAGGAACCGGACCCGGCACCGGAGCGGCGGCGGCGGCGGCAGCAGCGGTACCGCCTCCTCACCCGGCGGCGGCAGCGGCGGCGGCAGCGGCGGCGGCGGCAGCGGCGGCGGCGGCGGCGGCCCCCCCTCCTCACCCGAACATCAGGGCCCTCCAGACCCAGGCGCCCCAACAGTATCCTTTTCACCTTCCTGTCGGCCCTTCGGTTCTCGTCATCGCAGCCCAGGGGACCCTCCTGTCGGCCGCCACAGCCCAGCCTGGAAAGGGGCAGCGGCTCAAGCCCCTGCATCGGGCTTGGCCGGAGCTTTTGGGGTGCCCCGGCAGCCGCACTGCGGGGGGACCCCGAGACCCTCAGCAATACTGTGAAAGCTAGCTCCACTTGGCCATGCTTCTGCAGCCCCTTTTAGAGCTTGGGGACCCTTCTCCCCTAAGGTGCCTTCCCCCTCTTTATTGGGCAGAATTTGCTTGGTGTCTGAGACCAACCTTGCAGGGAGGGCTTTTCTCTGGTGATTGTGAGGATTACACCCTTCTACTCACCTCCCCTCGGCTCCCCCTACAGCGGGACACGATGGGCTTCCCTAATTATTATTAGTACATAATAAACTTTATCGGTAAATTTCTTGTTTGAAACTAATCAGCTCGTTTCCGAGGTAAGTTGGATTTTCAGTCTAAGGTGAAAATGTACAGAAAGCAGTTCCTCTGGATAGTTTTTTTTAGTAATGGGAGAGTTGTGATGTGGTTTGTGGTAGATCGAGATCTAAGGAGGAAATGTGACGCCGGACGCTTCCCTGTCTTTGACCTTTTTAAAGGAAGAGGAAGTTCACTGACATTACCCATCACTCACAAAAGTCTCACTTCTTGGAAGATTTGCGTTAGGCTGAATATTTTTAATGGGCTTTGATTTACTCTTCATAGGCCTGATGATGTCTAGAGAGTTACCAGGGCTTCTGGAGGAAAGTCTAGTATTGAATGTTTATAATTTCATGTTATTTGCTCGATTGTAGAATTTTGGACAGCTTTGATTGAAAAGACTTGGTGATGGGGTATTTTAGTCAAAAACTAACCGGTGAAGGTAAAACGTTGAATTTATGAATTCCACGGAGATTTAGAAAGGTATTGCGTACCTGAGAATAACATTTCATCATGCATCTCCTCCTCCCTGCACCCACTGTATTTGTGTAAATCAATAATGATTGGATGTTAGATGTGTTGTTGTATTTGTGTCATCGTGTATTTGACTTTTAGAGATTGTAGGATGTTTGAGCAAGTAAGAAGCTAACTGCTGTGAGGTCCCCAGATTATTTCACAGTCTGTAGTTTGATTCTTGTCTGTATAGATTACTTTGAGAAGGGAAAGCATTCTCCCTTCTAGAGTCATTTCAGGTCATTGTTTTCTGCCAAGTGTCATTTTCTCTGTTCTTTAAATCTAGTTCATGTTTTTCAATCCAGGCACCATGGTGCAGTGTAAAGATAAATTCCTTTCCAGTGTGACGTGTGTACTGATTTCATAATGTTTTTATCCTGCGTGATTGTGTTCAATTAGGAATTGTTCAGCGATGAGAAGGTGTAGTGATAACTTAGCGTTGCTTGTGGAAAACCTGGTTAGTTTTGGTCAGTGTCTCCGGGGTTGGGGAAGGTTGGCTGGTTTGCCGACTTCAAGGCAGAGTTCAGTGTTGGATCTCTTAAACCTGTCTTTGCGTACTACTTTGTGAGTTTAAATTCCTTTCTAATTTCATGTTTTACCTTGATTGCCTATACTTGGTTAGGACTTTTAAGTTTCTGAATTGTGCCACTAAGTAAATTACTCATTACCTGCATCTTTGAGTTGTTTTGGTAATTAAACAGAAATGAAAGGAAACCCATAGTGGGTGTCCTTGATGTACAGAGTAGTAAGGACCGCAGTCCTGAATGTGACACTGCTTGGTGAATTTGGTGGCTTTTTAGGACACAAAGAGCTGTGTTTCAAGTATGCTTTTTCTCAGTGCATTTCATCGAAGGACTTATAAAAGCTCTGAGTTGGTTGCAACATTCAAGTAGTTAAAAACTGAAACTTAATTTTCTTTTGAATAAAAAGCAGCTGTTAAAGAGATAAATTTAAGTGTAATTTCCAGTGTAAATAATTTTAAACCAATTTTAGTTGAATGGAATACTTACTTTTGTGTGGCTTTAAGTTTTTACTTTGCCTCATGCCATTGAAGCTAAAATTAATCTTCCTCTTGACGTGTTTCACAGCTCTTATTATTTTCTGTTTGCTTTTACACACTGAAAGGTTACAATTGCTAAAAATAGAACATTTTATTGTATAAACAGTAAATGAAGTATAGGTTATAGATTTCATCAGAACATACCAGTGGTGAAGTGTTATCAACTGGTAATGGGGTATTGATTAAAAAAGGATTGAAATAGAGCAGTTCTGCTTTTCTATCCCGAGGGAGTATGGGCATTTGTATTTGACGCAAGTGGTCACTGTTCAATAAGTTGATAACATTTAAGCATCTTGGCAGGAGTGCATAGCTGGAGTTGCACTTTTCATGGCTTGAATAGATTTCCAGACCCTCAAAGTATGTGAGTATAGTTGTGTTTGCATTGAATTAATAAGTTCAGACAGTTTTATTTATTCATTTTTTGAGACAGAGTCTCGCTGTGTCGCCCAGGCTGGAGTGCAGTGGTGTGATCTCGGCTCACTGCAACCTATGCCTGCTGGGTTCAAGGGATTCTCATGCCTCAGCCTCCTGAGTAGCTGGGATTACAGCTGTGTGCCACCACGTCCAGGAAATTTTTTGTAGGGTGTGATCAGCGTCCCAAACTGCTGGAGTTACAGGCGTGAGCCACTGCACCTGGCCAGACGGTATTTTAAATTTGTAAAAATACTAGAAAGATTTGCATGGCACTATGTCCTTCATTTATACTTAGTGTTCAAGTGACAAATCAGAAATGAGGAGAAGTGTTAACATTAACGGATTTGAATGTAAACCGAAACGCTTAAAAGTAGTAATCAGTATTGCATGGCAGGGCCCATAAGGCCATTTCAAGTAGTGGCCTTTGGCTTAAAAGCAGCAGATGTTGGGGGCCTGGCAGAGGGCAGGCCAGGATGGCAGAGGCTGGAAAAAGAAAAACTCTGATATGAAAAGTGCTAAAGGAATGGCGAAATAGGCTTAGGGTTTTCATAACATAATCCAGCATGAAGTTTATAGGTTATGAAATTAGCTCTTTAAAATATTTGCCTTGAGATATGCTCACCCTAACTTTCCCATATGAGGTGCCAAGAGGCTCTGTGGAGAATCTTAACAGTGATTCTTAACCTTTTCTGGGTAACAAACAACTTTGACATTTTGATGAAAGCTATAGGGACCCTTTCCACAGAAAACTGTGCATACACAGAAACTGTTGCTTACATTTTTTTGGGGGGGCAGTTCTTGGCCCCCCTCTTAAAAGCCTAGCCCTTTAGATTGAAATTGCTCACCCTTCAGATAATTCAAGATAAATGAGTTTGAATTTAGGTATCCAAGTAGTTCTGACTTAAAAAGTACAACTTTGCAGTCTGTTATGAATACACAATGTTCTCTCTATATGGAAAGACTTCAGGGTGTAATTTCTCTCAGGGTTGCTGACACTTCTGGGGAGTCTAGTTACTGTTTTGGGGCAGCCAATATAGTTAAGAAAATCAAGCGGTGGGTTCTTACTAGGAGCTAAATTTGGGAAAGACCTGCATCAACCGGAAAATACCTCATGTTCTTAGCTAGTTTGTCATACATATATGACATATATATTAAAAACCACTATTCCTGTAATATTTTGGTATTAGAGTTTTCCTTTTTAATTTCTGTATTGATATTCAGTTTTATCTTACAGGCTGAAGCCAATAACATTTTCTGTCTTCTTTTTTGCCTGTCTACCAAAGCTAAATCTGAATAATTAATAATAGTATTTATTTATTGAGTTCCTACTATCCTGGGAGCCAGACGTGCATGATTTTATTTAATTCCCAGGAGAACTTTAATAAGGTAGTAGGTATTGTCCGTATTTTATAGGTGAGGAAACTGAAGTGCAGAGAAGTAATGTTTCCAGGGTTCTCCTAGTAGGTGGTGGTCTGTGATTCAGACTGGTATGACTGACTCCAAAGCCCATGAATGCCTTTTTTACTATGCTTGGCTGTTTCTCCCCAAGCCTGTATGTGGGAATGGGAGGAAGAATACTCTCCTCTATTTGAGAGCCAGGGGAAGGTCCGTATACAGAAATGAGGTTCTGTGGAGTAATCTAGAACACAGTGATACTGTACTTTGTTTTAATTAGTTAATAGTCACATACTGCTAGACAAGTAGGTTATCTTTAACTTATTGAGCCTTAAGACATAGGCCTTTGGTTCAGTGCATGTTCCTGCTTGTTCAGAAGTTAGCAAGGCCTCAAGCAGAATACCGTTATAATTAGCAATTAGAATTGTGTAGCTCATTTAGTGGCCAGCAGTCTTTCTGCTCCTAAGCCCTACCATCAAGAAAACGTCATATATTGAGTACAGATCCTCCTATAGGAGGACAGAGGGCAACAGATACAAGATGGAGATAAGGAAGAAAGTTACTCAGATGCCTGAGTTCCAGCTCAGCTGCTGCTACTTCCTGTCCTAGGTTTATGGGTTTCAGAGGGAAGTATTTTCTGTACCTGATCTTAGCTAGAAAGTCAAGAAGTGATCAAAGTGAAGTATTTTCTATCAAACCATGAGAGTTTAAACCAACTTAGGACTGATGCGTTGATTTTCCATATTGGGGTTTCTGAAAACCTTTTTGATTTATTATTATTATTATTTTTGAGACAAGAGTCTTGCTCTGTCACCCAGGCCAGAGTGCAGTGGTACGATCTCAGCTCACTGCAACCTCCATCTCCCGGGTTCAAGTGATTGTCCTTCCTCGGCCTCCTGAGTAGCTGGGATTACGGGTGTGTACCACCATGCCTGGCTAATTTTTGTGTTTTTAGTAGAGACTGGGTTTCACCATGTTGACCAGGCTGGTCTTGAACTCCTGGCTTCAGGTAATCCGCCTGCCTCAGCCTCCCAAAGTGCTGGGATTACAGGCATTGAGCCACTGCACCCGGCCTTGATCTGGTGAAACCCGGTCTCTACTAAAAATATAAAAATTAGCCGGGTGTGGTGGCGCCTGCCTGTAATTTCAGCTACTTGGAAGGCCGAGGCAGGAGAATCGCTTGAACCCAGCAGGCAGAGGTTGCAGTGAGCCAAGATTGCACCACTGTGCTCCAGCCTGGGTTACAGAGTGAGACTCCGCCTCAAAAAAACAAAACAAAACAAAACGAAATCAAAGGTCTTCTAGAAAATGTTTGAAAACCACATCTTTTTTTTTTTTTTTTGAGACCGAGTCTCGCTTTGTTGCCACGCTGGGGTATAGTGGCACGATCTTGGCTCACTGCAACCTCCGCCTCCTGGGTTCAAACAATTCCCCTACCTCAGCCTCCTGAGTAGCTGGGACTACAGGTGTGTGCCACCATGCCTGGCTAATTTTTTGTATTTTAGGAGAGACGGGGTTTCACCGTGTTAGCCAGGATGGTCTCTCTCTATCTCCTGACCTCGTGATCCGCCTGCCTCGGCCTCCCAAAGTGCTGGATTACAGGTGTGAGCCACTGCGCCCGGCCGAGAACCACGTCTTAAATCAATGGAGAGGATTCCTGTAATCCCGACACTTTGGGAGGCCGAGGTGGGCAGATCATGAGATCAGGAGATCGAGACCATCCTGGCTAACACGGTGAAACCCCATCTCTACTAAAAATATAAAAAATTAGCTGGGCATGGTGGCAGGTGCCTGTAGTGCCAGCTACTTGGGAGGCTGAGGCAGGAGAATGGCGTGAACCTGGGAGGCGGAGCTTGCAGTGAGCTGAGATTGCGCTACTGCACTCTGGCCTGGGTGACGGTGAGACTCTGTCTCAAAAAAAAGCAACAACAACAAAATAAATAAAGGGAGAGCGTTGCCACATTTTGCCATTTATATTGAGGCTTTAATAGGTGTGGCAAGTTTATGAATTCATTAATTCAGCACCCACTGTGTGCTGCTACACTAAGTGCTAGATGTAGGATTGAAGAGCTAAGGTAGAAATATTTGCCCTCAAAGAACTTTGTCCTTTTGGGTAGAGGTGTGTAAACAAAACGTCATGAGGCAAGTACAGTGATAATTCTGCTGTGAGGGTAGTCTGGGGAAGGAGGAGTTAAGACTTTCTAAAAGAAGTTGACATCTCAGCTAAATTAGAAGAATGAATAAGAACCCAGGTTTACATAGCTTTCTCTTCTGCCGGCCTACTTTTCCCAATTCTGTTGCTGCTGCGTAGAGTTTTAACAAATGGATTTCAGTCACGTTTCAGGCCTTTTTTTTTTTTTTTTTTTCCTGAGACGGAGTCTCGCTCTGTCGCCCAGGCTGGAGTGCAGTGGCCGGATCTCAGCTTACTGCAAGCTCTGCCTCCTGGGTTTACACCATTCTCTTGCCTCAGCCTCCCGAGTAGCTGGGACTACAGGCGCCTGCCACCTTGCCGAGCTAGTTTTTTGTATTTTTTTTTTAGTAGAGATGGGGTTTCACCGGGTTAACCAGGATGGTCTCGATCTCCTGACCTCGTGATCCGCCTGTTTTGGCCTCCTGGAGTGCTGTCATTACAGGCTTGAGCCACCGCGCCCGGCTGCTTTTTTTTTTTTTTTTTTTTTTTTTTTTTTTTTTTTTGCTAGAGGAGATACCAGAAAAAGTGACAAACATGAGCTAAAAATTCAAAGTATTTTCTGTATCATAATCTGAGGAATTAGTGTATGAAAAGGAGCTACATATCTGATCTGATCTGTGGTTGGTCTGTTCCTGGTCTCCTTCCCACTGCATCTTATAATATCCTTGCCCTTTTGATACTAGACTTTGGCTTAGAAACAGTACTTGCTAGCCTTAAAATAGATTTACCTTGGTGTATTGAGAAGTGCACCTGATTTGGAGGCAAAAAAACCTGGATTTGAGTTTGGCTCTTTCATTGTAATAGATATCTTATCTTGGACTAACCATGCAACTGCTCCAGGCATTGGTTATCCCTTCTCTGAAATGTAGGGGCTAGACTCATTTATTCAGTGACCTTCTTGAATTATAATTGCTTATGATTGTCCTTTGAGATTTGTGTTATTCTTGCAAGTAGAGGGGAGGGATTTACAGAAACCAGTTAATGGTTTCTTTGTCTGATGGTAAGTGACATGTTTTTGTGGTGGCTTATTGATATTAGAAGATACTAACATGGGGCAGAGGCAAAGCGGTTTGCTCATATAAGCTGCTTCTGGTTTTAGGCTTGTTAATGTTAGATTCACCCAAAGAGATTGAAGCTCTCTGTAACTTTAGTGGTGAAGACTATAGTTAGTTGTGAGATAGTGTGAGACCATAAAATAAGGTTGCCATGGTCATTTGCTGGCTTGTTCTGGGTAATGATACAGTTAGTTCATTATGAGATACGAGGGAAAGTAAGTTCTGGAATAAACTCTTGTGGTACTGTGGTAAGACACAATCTATTTTTGCCTAAGGAATAATACTTTGAGCTAATATAATAGGAAACTAACTAGTTCCTGATTTTTAGCCACACATATGACTTTAAGCAATGGATAAACTGCAGCTGAGACTTACACAGATGAAATATTGCAGGCTCCCAAACGACTTCTGAATTCTCGAATGGCTTCCAGTTCTCTGGCTTGCTGCCAACCAAAAGGAATTTTTCAATCTCCTGTAGCTCAGCTGAAATTTGAGATAGTTAAACTATTTTAAGTGCATTTGAAATTTGTTGGTTTTTATGACTTACTTTTTTTTTTTTTTTTTTTTTTTTTTTTTTTAGGATTTTGCTCTGTCACCCAGGCTGGAGTGTCATCTTGGCTCACTGCAACCTCTGCTTCCTGGGTTCAAGTGATTCTCATGCCTCAGCCTCCCAAATAGCTGGGATTACAGGTGTGTACCACCACACCTAGCTAATTTTTGTAGTTTTAGTAGAGATGGATTTCGCCATGTTGGCCAGGCTGCTCTTGAACTCCTGACTTCAAGTGATCCATCCGCCTTGACCTCCCAAAGTTCTGGAATTACAGGTGTTAGCCGCTGTGCCCAGCCATGATCTTCATTAACTAGTAATTGTTCTGTACTTTTTTTTTTTGAGACAGAGTCTCTGTTGTCTAGGCTGGAGTGCAGTGGCTCAGTCTCGGCTCACTGCATCCTCTGCTCCTGGGCTCAAATGATTCTCTTCCCTTAGCTTCCTGAGTAGCTGGGATTATAGGTGCGTGCCATCATACCCATCTAATTTTTGTATTTTGGGTACAGGTGGGGTTTCACCATGTTGGCTAGGCTGTTCTCGAACTCCCGACCTCAAGTGATCTGCCCATGTCAGCCTCCCAAAGTGCTGGGATTACAGGCGTGAGCCCCGCACCCGGCCTGTTTTGTACTTTGTTGAACCCGCTGTGTGCTGCCTGACTCTTAGAAGACATTGAATTTTGTTAATAGAATGTAAACTCTATGAAGGCAGAGATTTTTGTTTGTTTTGTTCACTGTGGAATTGCTAGCATCTAGAATAGTGCTTGACAGAGAGTAGGCAGTCTGTAAATTTATTTATTTATTTTTGAGATGGAGTTTCACTCTTGTCGCCCAGGCTGGAGTGCAGTGGCACAATCTCAGCTCCCTTCAACCTCCACCTCCAGGGTTCAAGTGATTCTCCTGCTACAGCCTCTAGAGTAGCTGGGACTACGCACCACCTCTGGCTGATTTTTGTATTTTTAGTAGAGATGAGGTTTCACCCTGTTGGTCAAGATGTTCTCAATCTCCTCATCTTGTGATCCGCTCGCCTTGGCCTCCCAAAGTGCTGGGATTACAGGTGTGAGCCACAGCGCCTGGCCTGTAAATATTTATTAAGTGAAATGTTAAGTGCGTTGGACTTTGGGAATCAATTTGAAGATTAGTTTTAGGATTAATATAGATGGCATCACAACTCACTCACAGCATTCAGAGCTGCCCTCAAATTATTTTGCACTGATGTATAATTGAATTGAAAATAATTCTATAATTTTCTTTCAGATAGAATAGCATTGACCCAGTTTACAAAGCCATCTGAAGTGTCTGAGTTGTATTTGAAGTACATATAGATACTGAGGATTAGGGTTGGTATGAAGGCCAAAGAGGAACAACATCTGTAGTTAAATATTATTGTTAAAAAGTTATGATTATAAGAACAACATATAATTAAATGAGAATTTAGGAAAAATATAGAAAAGAGAAGTAAAAAATAGTAAAAAATCACTCATAATCTTATTAGTAGAGAAAACCACTTTTTTTTTTTTTTTTGAGACGAGTCTCACTCTTGTTGCCCAGGCTGGAGTGCAGTGGCGCAATCTCGGCTCACTGCAAGCTCCGCCTCCCGGGTTCACGCCATTCTCCTGCCTCAGCCTCCTGAGTAGCTGGGACTACAGGCGCCCACCACCACGCCTGGCTAATTTTGTTTTGTATTTTTAGTAGAGACGGGGTTTCACTGTGTTAGCCAGGATGGTCTTGATCTCCTGACCTCGTGATCCGCCTGCCTCAGCCTCCCAAAGTGCTGGGATTACAGGTGTGAGCCACCATGCCCGGCCTTTTTTTTTTTTTTTTTTTTTTTTTTTTTGTGGGGGGACAGAGTCTTGCCCTGTTGCCCAGGCTGAAGTGCAGTGGCACAATCTTGGGTCACTGCAACCTCTGCCTCCCAGCTTCAAGCAGTTCTGCCTCAGCCTCCAGAGTAGCTGGGATTACAGGTGCGTGCCATTATATGCGGCTAATTTTTGTATTTTGGGTAGAGGTGGGGTTTCACTATGTTGGCCAGGCCGGTCTCGAACTCCTGACTTCAGGTGATCTGCCCACCTTGGCCTCCCAAGGTGCTGGGATTACAGGTGTGAGCCACCGTGCCTTGCCACTCTTTTTAAGAGACAGGGTGGTCATGTCTCACTACAGCCTTGACCCCCTGGGCTCAAGCAATCCTCCCACCTCAGCCTCCCAAGGAGTGGGGACCGGACCACAGGTGTGTGCCACCACGCCCAGCTAATTTTTTTGTAGAGATG
This sequence comes from Macaca thibetana thibetana, assembly GCF_024542745.1. Taxonomy (NCBI): domain Eukaryota; kingdom Metazoa; phylum Chordata; class Mammalia; order Primates; family Cercopithecidae; genus Macaca; species Macaca thibetana. The sequence continues at coordinate 20,125,874 of NC_065578.1, read as the reverse complement.
GGGTTTTGCCATGTTACCCAGGCTGGTCTCAAACTCCTGGGCTCAAGCCACTTGCTCACCTTGGCCTCCCAAAGTGCTGGGATTATAGGCATGTGTACCACTTTTAACATTTTGGTGTATTTCTTTCCTGATTTTTTTTTTTCTGTGGATTTTGATATTCGTGGACATACATTTTTGTAACATAAAGTCAGATTGTGTACATAGTTTTGTATCTTGCTTAATTTGCTACCTAAGTGTCTGCCATGAAAAGTACTTTTTTTGGCCAGGTATGGTGGCTCATGCTTGTAATCCCAGTACTTTGGGAGGCTGGAGCAGGATGATCACTTGAGTTTAGGAGTTTGAGACCAGCCTGGGCAACACAGTGAGACCCCATCTCTACTAAAAATTAAAAAATAGTTTGCCAGGAGTGGCAGTGCATGCCTGTAGTCCCCACTACTCAGGAGGCTGAGGCTGGAGGATTGCTTGAGCCCGGGAGGTCAAGGCTGTAGTGAGACCTGATTTTGTGCCATTGCACACCAGCCTGGGTGAAAGGGCAAGACTCCAAAAAAAATAAAAAGAGGTACCTTTTTTTTTTTTTTTTAAATTGAGACAGAGTCTCACTCTGTCACCCAGGCTGAAGTGCAGTGGCACAATCTCAGCTCACTGCAAACTCTGTCTCCCGGGTCAAGCAGTTCTGCCTCAGCCTCCCGAGTAGCTGGGATTACAGGTGTCCTCCACCACGACCGGCTAATTTTTTGTATTTTTAGTAGAGACGGGGTTTCACCGTGTTGGCCAGGCTGGTCTCAAACTCCTGACCTCAAGTGATCTGCCCACCTCGGTCTCTGAAAGTGTTGGGATTACAGGCCTGAGCCACCGCGTCCACCCAAGAGATACTTCTTGAATAGTTTTATTCTATATCTACTTGGAATGTAAGTTAACTTTTTGTTTCTTTGGAATGTTTTTCTTGGGAATATTTTTTCACCTTTGGCTTTTAGCTTAGAAGTTATGACTGCACATTACAAAGGGGAGTGTTCAAACCTTTATCAATAAGTCAAACATCTTTTGAGTTGTTGTTCCTGTAATGTTTTGCGTTATTTACAAGAGTAAAACTCTGTGTAACATCACAATTTTTTTCCCATACAATTATTTACATTTCTTTATTATCCCTTTACGTTCATCTTTATATGTTCAAGTATTCTAAGTTTTTTAAAAAGGCTGGGAGCCACAGTCCTAATTTTTTTTTTTTTGTGATGGAGTCTCACTCTGTTGCCCAGGCTGGATTGCAGTGTTGCTGTCTTGGCTCATTGCATCCTCCACCTCCTGGGTTCAAGCAATTCCCCTGCCTCAGGCTCCTCAGTAGCTGGGATTATAGGCACCTGGCACCACCCCTGGTTAATTTTTGTATTTTTAGTAGAGGCAGGGTTTCGCCATATTGGCCTGGCTGGTCTTGAACTCCTGACCTTGGCCTTCCAAAGTACTGGGATTATAGGCATGAGCCACCGTACCTAGCCTGTTTATGTATTGACCAGGCTGGTCTCGAACTCCTGACCTCAGGTGATCCACCCGCCTCAGCTTCCCAAAGTGCTGGGATTACAGGCGTGAGCCATCGTGTCCAGCCTTTAGTTGGTTTTCAGGAAGTGTTAGTATCATAAGGAGTGATTGAAGGAAGGAGGAAAAGACCACAGGGATTCATGTGGGATAAGGGAAAGAGGATTGAAGTGTGGGAACAAACAGAATTTTGGAATAAGGAGAGCGAATTAAGTGGAAATAGGAAATGAATACAGCCAGTTTTAAACCAGAATACTATTTTTACATTGAGAATGGAAAGGACCGAACCTTGAAGGGACATAAGAAAGGGTAAATGAGATGATTCCTGACCTTTTTTCTGGGTCCTAGTAATTACTATATAAGAAGTAGAACTTGGTCAGAGAACTTCACCAGGTGCGGTGGCTCATGGCCTGTAATCCCAGCACTTCAGGAGCCCAAGGTGGGTGGATTGCTTGAGTTCAGGAGTTTGAGACCATCCTGGATGACATGACAAAACCCTGTCTTTAAAAAAATACAAAAATTAGCCAGGTGGAGTTGCAGGTGCCTGTAGTCCCAGCTACTTGGGAGGCTAAGGTGGAAGGATTGCTTGAGCCTAGGAGGTTGAGGCTGCAGTGAGCCATGATTGCACTGCTGCCTTCCAGCCTGGGTGACAGAGTGAGACCCTGTCTCCAAAACCCCCCCAAAACAAAAAAAAACCCTTAATTCATTTATTTATTTATTTGTTTATTTATTTATTTTTGAGACAATCTCGCTCTGTCGCCCAAGCTGGAGTACAGTGGTGCGATCTCCATCTCAGCTCACTGCAACTTTTGCATCCCAGGTTCAAGCGATTCTCATGCCTCAGCCTCCCGAGTAGCTGGGATTACAGGTGCATGCCACCACATTGGGCCAATTTTTGTATTTTTAGTAGAGATGGGGTTTCACCATAATTGGCCAGGCTGGCTTCAGACTCCTTACCTTAAGTGACCTGCCTGTCTCAGCTTCCCAAAGTGCTGGGATTACAGGCATGAGCCACTGTGCCCAGCTTATTCATTTTTTTGGATGGGGTCTGGCTGTGTCTCTCAGACTGGAGTGCAGTGGCACAATTATGGCTCACTGTAGCTTTGACCTGCTGGGCTCAAGCAGTCCTCCTGCCTCAGCCTCTTGTGTACCTGGGACCACAGACACACTCCCCTATGCCTGGCTAATTTTTGAGTTTTTTTTTTAGAGATCTCAGTTTGTTCCCCAGGCTGATCTCAAACTCCTGGGCTCAAGGGATCCTCTCGCTTTGGTCTACCAAAGTGCCGGGATTACAGGTGTGAGCAATTGAGCCTGGCATGGAAATATGAATTTTTAAAAGGAAAAAAAAAGAGTTTAAGACTATAGTCGGGGTTTGGATAGGCAGAGGAGGGTGGATTATGATGAGTGGGTGATCAATATGAACAAAAGATTTGGGCTTGAAGCAAGTGTAATGTATGCTGTCTTCTAAGGATTTGGATCTGTGTGCTTGGAATGGAGGATTCTCATGGTAGAATATTCAAGATAATGGATTCAGATTCTAGAGCATTTTGAATAAGAGGACGTTAGACTTCAGCTGTGTGAAACCATTACTTTCTTTAAAAACAGCTTTATTGAGATGTAGTCCACATGTCATACAAGTCACCCATTTAGATTGTATAATTCAGTGGTTTTGAGTATATTCAAAACTAGTTGAGAATTGTACAACTACCATCACAATTTTAGGATATTTTTGTCACTCCCCAGAGGAATCTGTTTGACTCCCCGTTTTCCCCCAATTCTCCCTGCCCTGGGCAAGTCCAAGTCTATTTTTTACTTCTATATATCTGCCTATTTTGAACTTTTTACGTAAGTGGACGAATGTTTTTTTTTTTTGTGATTTGTTTCTCTCAGCATAATGTTTTCAGGGTTCATCTGTGTTGTAACCATGTATTAGTACTTCATTTTTAAAATTGTTGAATAATATTCCATGTACCATGGACGTTTGGGTTTTTTCAACTTCTTGGCCTTTGGATAATTAATAGCCAAAAAGTTGGATAAAATTTCTGGCTCTGAATGATGTTGCTGTGAACATTCATGGACGTTTTTATATAGATGTTATGTTGCAATTTCTGTTGAGTATATACGTTGGGGTATAGTTGCTGGGTTATATGAGGTAACTCCATGTTTAACATCTGGAGGAACTGCCAAAATGTTTTCCAAAGTGGTTGCACCATTTTATGTTCCTGTCAACAGTGTATGAGGATTTCAGTTTTTCTGTATCCTTGCCAACACCTGTCATTATCTGTCTTTTTGATTATAGGCCATCCTACTGGGTGTAAAGTGGTATCTCATTGTGGTTTTGATCTGCATTTCCCTGATGGCTGATGGAGTTGAGCGTGTTTTTGTGTGCATTTGGCCATTTGTCAGTTACGGAGAATTATCTATACAGCTCCTTTGCCCAGTTGTTAATTGGGTCATATGTCTTTTTATTGTTGAGTTGTAAAGAGTTCTTTATATATTCTGAATATAAGTTGTTTAACAGATATAGGATTTGCAAGTATTTTCTCTCATTTAGTGGATTATCTTTTCATTTTCTTGAGGTCTCTCTCTGTCACCCAGGCTGGAGTGTAATGGCACAATCAGATCTCACTGCAGCCTCGAACTCCTGAGCTCAAGGAGCCCTTCCACCTAAGCTTACCAAGTAGCTGGGACTAACTGAGTGTGTGCGCCACTACCCCCAGCTACTTTTTGTATTTTTTGTAGAGATGGGATTTCACCATGTTGCCCAGGCTGGTCTCCAACTCCTGGGCTCTAGTGATCTGCCTACCTTGGCCTTCCTAAATGCTGGAATTATAGGTGCAAGCCACCACTCCTGGCTAGTTTTTTATTTTTGGTAGAGACAGAGTCTCACTGTGTTGCCCAGTCGTGTCTCAAACTCCTGAGCTCAAGTGATTCTCCTGCCTTGGCTTCCCAAAGTGTTGGAATTACAGGCATGAGCCACCCCACCTAGCCTTGCATGTTAAGGTTATATAATCCATTAAGTGCTTGAAATTTAGTGAGGTGTGCTATTTATAAAATAAGGCCTATTGGATAAATGAACTTTGACCATTTCTGTCCTTTTTTATGCCCAGAAAACAAGTGTTGCCTGCTTTTGTCATTAAGATAAATTACTATTAAGCAGCAATAGTTTTGTAAAACAAAGTATAAGCATTTGACTATTTTGCTGTCCTGTGAATAATTGAAATTGTGTGTTACAAATTCTTAGGTTTTTGGATTTTGCATAGGGTTAGTTCTGTCAGGTTAAAATTGGTTGTTGATTGATATGAGGTTATACTCTCAGGCTATTCTAATGTATATGTTATTATAAAGAAACAAAATTGGGGCGGGGCACGGTGGCTCACACCTGTAATCCCAGCACTTTGGGAGGCTGAGGTGGGCGGATTACCTGAGGTCAGGAGTTCAAGACCAGCCTGGCCAATATGGAGAAACCCTGACTCTACTAAAAAAATACAAAAATTAGCCAGTTGTGGTGGCACATGCCTGTAATCCCAGCTACTTGGGAGGCTGAGGCAGGAGAATCTCTTGAGCCCGGGAGGCAGAGGTAGGCTACGGTGAGCTGAGATCATGTCACTGTTCTCTAGCCTGGGCTACAGAGCCAGACCCTGTCTCAAAAAAAACCAAACAAACAAAAAACAAAATTGGGAAATACTGCTTAATCTCTTGTCTAGCGGGATTCTTTTTGCTATTTAGGAAAAGACCACATTAAAGAAGAGGTTATTTTGTTACCTTTAGGTGTAATAAAAAGTTTGTTTTGGGTAAAGACTTTCCACAAAAAAACTCTTCAATTACTTGAAATTGGGAAGTGGGAATGAGTGGAGTTGCTGATTTTGTAAGATTATATCTGCTTTAGGTTTTAAATTATTATGCATGTCTCTAGCTTAGCTCTTACTCAATATTCAAAGGAAGTAGGTCTTAATTAGTCCATGTATAATTTTAATGGCATCAAGTACCTAATTAATATTGTTGAATCTTTGAGGCTAATGTAGTCAGCTGATACTCCCAGTATTACATTGTTGATCTTTTTCAGAAATATTAGAATTTGGAAGTGGTCCAACTTCCTGGAATAAATGCTGTTTCAAAAGCAGACTACAGAGCACTTGACCTTAGCTTTTTACCTTTTATATTGTGTGACTGAGTGAGTGTATTTAAATGTGGTACATTTTAGGTAAGGCAATGAAAGCTGAATGCGGCTCCAGAATGTCACTGATTTCATTCTTGATCTTCATTAGAAAAATCATAGTTAAAGGATCCAAATATAAGTATGCATTAGCTTATTTTTCCTTTACACATAATAGACACTTAGTAAATTTAAAAAGAAATGTCTTTGAAGGGTGCCACCAAAAACCAATGATTTTTCTAAGCTGGAAAGGAGTTTGGGGATTTTTCTGGTTCAACTTTCTGCCCCCTCTCCTGCCTTTGTTCCAGAGGCTGAGGGGAGGTGAGGGAAACTTGCCTAACCATAAAGTTCATGCCATCGCAAGGTTATTTGAGGTCTTTAACAACACTGACCAGTGACCTACTAATAGATCCTGTTTCTCCTGTAATGGTCTTGGTTTGGATAGTAATTTATATGGATACCCCTACCTGGTAACCATTACATGGCTTAGACAATTAGGAATCAATCTTCCTTCCTCCCTCCCTCCCTCCCTCCCTCCCTTCCTTCCTTTTCTGTCTTTCTCTCTCTCTCTCTCTCTCTCTTTCTTTCTGTCTGTCTATTTATTGGAGATGGAGTCTTGCTCTGTCCCCCAGGCTGGAGTGCAATGGTACCATCTTGGCTCACTGCAACGTCTGCCTCCCAGGTTCAAGCGATTCTCCTGCCTCAGCCTACAGAGTAGCTGGCATTATAGGTGTGTGCCACTACACCCAGCTAAGTTTTGTATTTTCAGTAAAGACAAGGTTTCTCCATGTTGGCCAGGCTGGTCTCGAACTCCTCAAGTGAACCTGCCTCGGCCTCCCAAAGTGCTGGGATTACAGGCGTAAGCTACTGTGTCCCGCCTTTTTTTTTGTTTCCATGGCGACTTGCTCAGTTGCCCAGGCTGGAGTGCCATGGTGTGATCTCAGCTCACTGCGACCTCCTCCTCCTGGGTTCAAACGTTTCTCCTGCCTCAGCCTCCAGAGTAACTGGGATTATAGGTACCTGCGACCACACCCGGCTAATTTGTATTTTTAGTAGAGACAGGGTTTCTCCATGTTGGCCAGGCTGATCTCGAACTCCTGACCTCTGGTGATCCGCCTGCTTTGGATTAGTTTAGATATCATTAATTTATTATAAAAGACTTGAAAATTATTTACATGATGAATGATTTTAGAACTTTAGTGGAATGGGCAGCTTCACATTGATGCCATTTCAGTAGTGATTTATTTCAGTTTACATACTTTCCAAGAGTATCACCATCTCTAAATGAATAATCCTTGTCACCTAGAGCTGCTTTGGCACCTCTAAATTCTGGAAGAACTTTATCTCCAACTTTTTTTTTTTTTTTTTTTGAGACGGAGTTTTGCTCTTGTTGCCCAGGCTGGAGTACAGTGGCGTGATCTCGGCTCACCGCAACCTCTGCCTCCCGGGTTCAAGCAATTCTCCTGCCTCAGCCTTCTGAGTAGCTGGGATTACAGGCACTCGCCACCATGGCTAATTTTTGTATTTTTAGTAGAGTCGGGGTTTCACCATGTTGATTAGGCAGGTCTTGAACTCCTGACCTCAGGTGATCCACCTGCCTTGGCCTCCCAAAATGCTGGGATTACACTGGCACATGAGCCACCATGCCTGGCCTGTCTCCAACTTTTACATTGACTGGTTGAATCTCTCTCTATCCTTTCGTTCAGAGCCTGATCCAGCAGCTACTGCTGTTGCTTGCCATACTTTTCTTTGAGATTTTTCTGAAAGAATTATGCTTCCTTTGGTTACGATTTCAGTGGCACTTGTTTTTCTTTTTTTTGAGATGAAATTCTGCTCTTGTTGCCCAGGCTGGAGTGCAATGGTGCGATCTTGGCTCACTGCAACTTCCGCCTCCCGGGTTCAAGCGATTCTCAAGCCTCACCCGCCTAAGTAGCTGTGATTACAGGCATGCGCCACTATGCCCTGCTAATTTTGTATTTTTAGTAGAGGTGGGGTTTTGTCATGTTGGCCAGGCTGGTCTTAAACTCCTGACCTCAGGTGATGCACCCGCCTCAGCCTCCCAAAGTGCTGGGATTATAGGCATGAGCCACCAGGCCTGGCCGGCACTTGTTTTTCAACCAGTGCTCAAAGAGGAAGAAACTTATTTTTTGAGACAGAGTCTCTCTCTCTTGTCCAAGCTGGAGTGCAGTGGCGCGATCTGTGCTCACTGCAGCCTCTGCCTCCCGGGTTCAAGTGATTCTGCTGCCTCAGCCTCCTAAGTAGCTGAGATTACAGGCGTGTACTATTGCTTCCGGCTAATTTTTGTATTTTCAGTAGAGATGGGGTTTCACCATGTTGGTCAGGCTGGTCACGAACTCCCGACCTCAAGTGATCCGCCCACCTTTGCCTCCCAAAGTGTTGGGATTACAGACCTAAGAAACTTTCTAAATGCTTTTCCTGCCATGACTCCCAGCACTACAGGTCCTGCTCTGCTCTCATACTGTGCTGGAAGGAGAGACCCCGATGTCCTTTTTCTGTTTCAGGATTCTAATTGCATTTTGTTATTTCTCTTTATTCTCTTACGGTTTGTAACTATTTCTGTGACTTTCCTTATGTTTTGTGACTTTGACACTTTTGAAGATTACTGATCCATTGTTTATAGGGTATGCCTCAGTTTGGATTTGTTTGATGTTTTCTCATGAATGGGGTGAGGTTATGCATTCCTTCTCATTGTCCCATATCAGGAGATTCATGATGTCAGGACGATGATGCTTACCTTGACTACTTGGTTAAGTTGGTGTCTTGAGAGTCTTTCTATTGTGGAGTTATTTTCTTTCCTTTTGTTGTTCATAAGTATCTTGTGGGAGATACTTGATGAGTTTGCAAACAATGTTAAAGTCTTCTCAAACTTTGGTTCTCAATTTTAGCAACTGGTGGAGCTTGTCTGCAAAATTTATTGCTTTTGTGGTTGCCTAACTGTGACTTTCTATTTCACTCTCTCCTACATTTATTGATTGTAATTCTATGAGGAAGAGCTTTCTTTCCTCCATTTGTTTATTTATTATTCATATCACTATGGACTCGTGGGTATGTATTTTATTTTATGGGTTAAAATCTAGTAACTGTCATTGTTTTGTTACTCAGATTGTTCTAGCTTTGGCCATCAGGAATTCCTTTAGGTTGATTTCTGTGTTCTTTCAAGAAGCCATCATCTTTTTTTTGTTTGAGTTGGAGTTTTGCTCTTGTTGCCCAAGCTGGAGTGCAATAGCGCAATCTCGGCTCACTGCAACCTCTGCCTCCCAGGTTCAAGCGATTCTCCTGCCTCAGCCTCCTGAGTAGCTGGGATTACAGATGTGCGTCAGTACTCCCGGCTGATTTTTTTTTTTTTTTTTTTTTTTTTGAGACGGAGTCTCGCTGTGTCTCCCAGGCTGGAGTGCAGTGGCGTGATCTCGGCTCACTGCAAGCTCCGCCTCCCAGGTTCACGCCATTCTCCCGCCTCAGCCTCCCAAGTAGCTGAGACTACAGGCGCCGCCACCACGCCCGGCTAGTTTTTTGTATTTTTAGTAGAGACGGGGTTTCACCATGTTAGCCAGGATAGTCTCGATCTCCTGACCTCGTGATCCACCCGCCTCGGCCTCCCAAAGTGCTGGGATTACAGGCGTGAGCCACCGCGCCCGGCCTTTTTTTTTTTTAAATTTTTATTTTTAGTAGAGACGGGGTTTCTCCATGTTGGCCAGGCTGGTCTCGAACTCCTGACCTCAGGTGACCTGCCCACCTCAGCCACCCAAAGTGCTGGGATTACAGGTGTTGAGCCAATTCGCCTGGCCTTTTTTTTTTTTTTTTTTTTTTTTTTTTTTAAATGAGACAGGGTGTTGCTGTGTTCCCCAGGCTGGAGTGAAGTGGCTTGATCACGGCTCGCTGTGACCTCAACCTCCCTGGCCCAAGAGATCTCCCACCTCAGCCTCCCGAGTACCTGGGACTATAGGCACGATGGGCGTGCACCACCATACGTGGCTAAATTTTTTTTTTTTAGAGGAGTCTTGTTCTGTCGCCCAGGCTGGAGTGCAATGGCATGATCTCGGCTCACTGCAACCTCCACCTCGCGGGTTCAAGCAATTCTCCTGCCTCAGCTTCCAGAGTACCTAGGATTACAGGCACCTGCCATCATGCCTGGCTAACTTTTTGTATTTTTGTAGAGTTGGGGTTTCACCATGTTGCTCAGGGGTTTCACCATGTGAGCCACCGTGCCTGGCACGTGGATAATTTTTCAATTTTTTGTAGAGATGGTCTTACTGTGTTGCCCAGGCTTGTCTCAAACTCCCAACCTCAGTTGATCTTCCGGCCTTGGCCTCCCAAAGTGCTAGGATTACAGGCATGAGCCACCATACCTGGCTTTTTTTTTTTTCTTTTAAATAATCTATTTTTAATGTATCAGCTGCCATTGGAGCCATAGTACCAAAGTGTGATCAGAAAATTAAGCTTTTTCTTGCATGCTATTTTTTTTTTTTGAGACGGAATCTCACTCTGTGTCAGACTGGAGTGCAGTGGCACGATCTTGGCTCACTGCAGCCTCCACCTCCCGGGTTCAAGTGATTCTTCTGCCTCAGCCTCCCAAGCAGCTGGGATTACAAGTGCGTACCACCACACCTGGCTGGGTTTTTTTGTGTTTTTAGTAGAGACAGGGTTTTGCCGTGTTGGCCAGTCTTGTCTCGAACTCCTGACGTCAGGTGATCTGCCCGCCTCGGCCTCCCATAGTGCTGGGATTGCAGGCATGAGCCACTGTGCTGGCCTTTTTTTTTTTTTTTTTTAAACCCTTGCTCTGTCACCCAGGCTGAAGCGAAGTGGTTTGATCATAGCTCACTGCAATCTCGAACTCCTGGACTCAAGGGATCCTCCCATTTTAGCCTCCTAAGTATCTGGGACTACAGGCACACACCACTGTGCCCAGCTAATTTTTAAAATTTTTGGAGAGATAGGGATAGGGGTCTCACTTTGTTGTCTAGTCTGATCGGAAACTCCTGGGCTTAAGCAATCCTCCTGCTTCGGCCTCCCAAAGTGGTGGGATTATAGGCCTGAGCCACTGTACTCAGCCCTTGTTTTTTTATTTTTAAGCTTTGCCAACATCTGAGTTTCCCAACAATCGTGTTCTTAATTCACGTTAATACGTTATTAGAGTTAAAAAGGATTCCTTCTTATATTGCAGATAAAAGAAGGAAGTGTGTAGAAGATTTTTTCTTTTTTTTTTTTTTTGCGCCTCAAATTTGAAAGGCCTTCTATCTATAGATTGTACTAGGACCTGCAGATCCAATGTCTTTACTCCTCATAGGTAACAATTTGATTTAGTGAGAAAATATAGGTATTTCTGTTTTTGAGTTTTGTTAACAGCAAATTGTTTAGATGGGATTAAAGGCCCCAAATGTACTCTAGTTATCTTTGTGGAACCCATGGATGAACACCGAGAGAGAGAGAGAGAGAGAGTGTGAGTGTGTGTGTGTGTGTGTGTGTGTGTGTATGTACGTGTGTATACTCAAACCATTGGACTCAAACTCAGATGATTCTACTGCCTCAGCTTCTTGAGTAGGTGGGATTACAAGTGTGTGCCACTGTGCCTGGTTTATGTTGTGTTTTAGTGGTGTTAAATCTTGAGTATCAGGTCAGAGTGATTGTTTTAGTTGGAGGAGCTAAGTTGAAATAAATATTTGGTCATCATAAGTTACAGTTCATAAGCACTTTAAAAATAATCGCTTTTCTTCAATTAATTATATATTGGCTTGGCGTGGTAGCTTATGCCTGTAATTCTAACACTTTCGGAGGCCAAGGTGGGTGGATTGCTTGAGCTCAGGAGTTTGAAACCTGCCTGGGCAACATGGCAAAACCTCATCTCTACCAAAAATAACAAAAGTTAGCTGGGCGTGGTGGTATGCGCCTCTCGTCCCAGCCACTTGGGAGGCTGAGGTGGATGGATCGCTTGAGTCCAAGAGGTAGAGAGGCTGCAGTGAGTGGAGATCGTACTGCTGCACTCCAGCCTGGGTGACAGAGTGAGACCTTGCCTCAAAAAAAAAAAAAAAAAAAAAAAAAAAAGCTATGTATTTATCAAATAGAGTCCAGGCACAGAAAGGAAGTTTTCTTATGCTTTCAGTGCTTTCAGTGACATTGAAGGCTTTGGTCAGTTCTTAAGGGCACCAGTGTGAAATTAGTTGACGATAAGGACAATTGTGAGAAACCTCCAGTTGGTCAAATAGCCTTTGGAAACTTACTGCTCGTTATTCTTTCTGATTTTCTTGGAATATTTTATTTATTTTTTATTTATTTATTTTTTTTGAGACGGAGTCTCGCTCTGTCGCCCGGGCTAGAGTGCAGTGGCCGGATCTCAGCTCACTGCAAGCTCCGCCTCCCGGGTTTACGCCATTCTCCTGCCTCAGCCTCCCGAATAGCTGGGACTACAGGCGCCCGCCACCTCGCCCGGCTAGTTTTTTGTATTTTTTTTAGTAGAGACGGGGTTTCACCGTGTTAGCCAGGATGGTCTCGATCTCCTGACCTCGTGATCCGCCCGCCTCGGCCTCCCAGAGTGCTGGGATTACAGGCTTGAGCCACCGCGCCTGGCCTTTCTTGGAATATTTTGAGAGAAAAGTCATTATTCCCTTTTATTCCAGAATCATGTTAATGAGGTAGCTTAACTGCTATTCAGCTGAGGGCTCAACTGAGTATAAAAGGACAACTGGTAATGGTAAACTGAAGGAAAGACTAGTAGAATCTTGAGAAAGAATAAGAAAAAAGAGAAGAGAAATGTTATTGTTTTGATATTACAGATTAAGCTAACCACAGTACCTGATTCTTAGCAGGTGCACAATACTTATTTAATCAATAATTAATGGAGCAAATATTTATTAACTAACATTGTATGTCTGTGCTGTCTATTGAAGAATATACAAAAGAAACCTGAGGCTGGGTGTGATGGCTCACACTTGTAATCCCAGCACTTTGCGAGGGTAGACAGAAGGAGCACTTGAGCCTAGGAGTAGGAAGACCAACCTGGGCAACATAGGGAGATGCTGTCTCCACCAAAAAAAAAAAAAAAAAAAAATTTAGCCACGTGTAGTGGTGAGTCTCAGCTGTGTGGGAAGGGCTAAAGCAGGAGGGTTGCTCTAACCCGGGAGGTTGAAGCTGCAGTGAGTCGTGATCATACCACTGCACTCCAGCCTGGGTAAGAAAGAGAGCAAGATCTTCTCTTTAAAAAAAGAAAAAAAGAATATACAGTACTCTCAAATGGAGGTAGGAGATCAGAAAGTCAGTGAGGACTAGAGGAATAGGAATTAGTATTTGGGCTGACTTGAAGTTGAGGGGAAGGACATCTACAGTTGAGGGAAATGGTATGGGCAGAGTTGTCAGTGGTTAGGAAATGGTGTATGGTGTTATTTGGGGTAGTCTGAAGACCCACTGGGCTAAAATAGAAAGCAGTGAATGTGCATCTGACAATTTTGGAGACCCTTTGGATATCTAACTGTATAATTTATCGTTTATTTATTTTTTTTGAGACAGGGTCTTGCTTTGTTGCCTAGGCTGGAGTGCAGTGGTTTGATCATGACTCACTGCAGCCTCAACCTCCCAGACTCATGCAATACTTCTGCCTCAACCTCCCAAATAGTAGGGACGACAGGTGGTCCCAGGTTGATATTTTGTAGAGACGAGGTTTCACTATGTTGCCTAGCCTGGTCTTGAACTCCTGGGCTCAAGCGATCCTCTGGCTCCGGCCTCCCAAAGTGCTGGGATTACAGATGTGAGCCCCTGCGCCCAGCCTAATTTTTCCAAGGTTTTCCAAGGTTTTGCTGAGGTACATCCTGTCTAGAGGGAAATGGAAAGGAAAGGGTGATCGTATCATGAAAGCTATCATAAAGGAAGAAAAATAGGGATTTGAATATCTTTGATGAAAGAAGAGTTAAAATTGACTCCAGGGTTTTGAGACTAGAAAATGATGCTGTTCAGTGATGTAGTAAGAAAGATGTAGGATTTAATTGTATACATTGTTTTGAGATAGTGGTCAGATAAATTCAGTTTAGGACATGTTGGATTTGAAATGAATGAAATGTCCAATTCATTTTACAAACAAATGGAGATAACTGAAGATGTTTGGAAATGGGGAGATGGAAGTCAGATGAGCAGAAATGGTTGGAAAAACAAATCTGTGAAAATATAAGCATAATGGAGAGAGAGGGAAGAGAAAAGCATAGATTATTAGTAGTCTATGCAGTGTCTGGTTACTTGAGGAGGATGAGGAAGCTTACAGAAAAGAGGAAGAAACTGCTGAGAGGAAAGAGGAGGATCAAGGCAGCACAACCTTTAAACTATCCAGAATAGATTCCCACTGAGTTTTGTTTATGTAATTGGAAGAAGTGACATTTAATCCTTGACAGCTAGTTTTTGATTGAAGACTCTTGAGTTTTTTTTTTTTTTTTTTTTTTTTTTTGAGTCGGAGTCTCGCTCTGTCGCCCAGGATGGAGTACAGTGGCAGTCTCGGCTCACTGCAACCTCTGCCTCCCAGGCTCACGCCACTTTCCTGCTTCAGCCTCCCGAGTAGCTGCAGGCACCTGCCACCATGCCCGGCCAATTCTGTGCATTTTTTTTTTTTTTTTTTTTTTTTTTTTTTTTTTTTAGTAGAGATGGGGTTTTACCATGTTAGCCATCATGGTCCCGATCTCCTGACCTTGTGATCTGCCTGCCTCAGCCTCCCAAAGTGCTGGGATTAGAGGCGTGAGCCACCGCGCCCGGTCTTTTTTTTTTTTTTGGAGACAGAGTTTCGCTCTTGTTGCCCAGGCTGGAGTGCAATGGCACGATCTCAGCTCACTGCAGCCTCTGCCCTCTGGGTTCAAGCGATTCTCCCATCTCAGCCTCCTGAGTAGCTGGGACTACAGGCATGCGCCACCACGCCCAGCTGATTTTTGTATTTTTAGTAGAGTTGGGGTTTCACCATGTTGGCCAGGCTAGTCTTGAATTCCTGACCTCAAGTGATCCGCCTGCCTCAGCCTCTCAAAGTGCTGGGATTACAGGCATGAGCACCTGGCTTTTTGCGTGTTTCTCCTACAAGTCTAAAATTAGTTCTTTAGGGCTTTGGTTTGGAGAGTTACGTTTAAGTTTATACTTTTGCTTATTTCCTATAATCACATTTTAGAAATAAAAAAACATTTCAAAATATTTATTTATTTTTTTGAGATGGAGTCTCATTCTGTCACCCAGGGTGGAAAGTGGCGCTGTCATAGTTCACTGCAAACTCCTGGGCTCAAGCTATTCTTCAGCATTAGCCTTCCAAGTGACTGAGATTAGAGGTGTGAGGCACCGCACCTGGCTAAAACATCAAAAAGATGGAAACCACTTGCTATCTCCCTAATAGGCTGCTATTGGGGTTCTGGGCAGTAGTTATTGTGAAATCATTAATTTGAAACTGGAGTTTTCAATAAAAGATTTTCATATGCTAATCAGGAATTAGGCAGAGCATGATAAACTCCGTTACTATCCTTAGTTGATAAATTTTAAGCAGAAGAAAAGGAACTGTTTGAGTTAGCTTGTCTTGGCCTCATTATTGTGGATTTTCTGTTTTTTTTTTTTTTTTGTGAAAGAGTCTTGCACTGTTGCCCAGGCTGGAGTGCAGTGGCGCAATCTCGGCTTACTGCAACCTCTGCCTCCTGGGTTCCAGCGATTCTCCTGCCTCAGCCTCCTGAGTAGCTGGGACTATAGGCGCATGCCACTGCCAGCTAATTTTTGTGTTTTTAGTAGAGGTGGGGTTTCACAATGTTGGCCAGGATGGTCTCGATCTCTTGACCTCATGATCCGCCCGCCTCAGCCTCCCAAAGTGCTGGGATTATAGGTGTGAACCACTGGCGCCTGGCCGATGTATAATTTCTTAGACTTTTTGATATAGTGAAAATAGCTTGTGGACGATGTGTTTGTGGGCCTAAGGCATCTTGCCCACATGTGGGGAACTCCTTTGTTAGCCCAGTATTTGAACCATTGGGAGCTGGTGATTTGGCAAGCTGTTTTGTATGGAGTGTTGAACAAAGCAGAGTTGGGATACTTTCTGCCTAGATTCTAAAGAGAAGCCTGTGTTCTCGTTGTGTATTCTGACTTGATCGTTCGGTAGATGTTTGTTTGGTAGATGTTAGAGCACTGAAAGTGTGTCCTGGGCTAAGCACTGGGGAATTAGAAATAAGACATAACCTTTGCGTTCAAGAAACTTACAGTCCTAGCCTGGGCAACATAGCCAGGCCCTGTCTCAAAAAAAAAAAAAAAAAAAATTTAGGCTGACATAGTAACGCCTGTGCCACTGTAGTTACAGTTAGGAGAGGCTAAAATGGGAGGATGGCTTGAGGCCAGGAGTTTGAGGCTGCTGTGAGCTATGATTGTGCCACTGTACTCCAGCTTTGGTGACCGAGTGAGACCCTATCTCTTAAAAAAAAAAAAAAAAAAATTGAAGAAACTTAAAGTCCTTATTCAGGAGACAGATATGTAAGAAGGTAAAGAGAAATCAGTAAGCAGAGGGCCTGTGAGAGCTCTGAGGAGGACCACTTAGCGGGTGAGTGGGAAAAGATTGAGAGAAATGAGGGAATTCAAAGGCTTCTTGGAGAAGGGTACTCCTCTAAACTGAAACTGGAAGGATGAACAAACCATACGAAGGAGAGCAGTGGGATAAAGAGAATTCCAGCCAGGAATCAGTGCATGCAGAGACTCAAGACAGAGAAAAATGACTTACCTCTTATTGGTAGAGCAAGGATTTGAAGGGTAGTGGACAGATAATCAGAGGCCACAGGAAGGGCCTTATAAACCATGCTAAAAAGCTTGAAGATCACTCAGATGACAGTGAGAAGCTGTACTGAGAAGCTGACAGTGAGAAGCTGTCAGAGCTGTAGGCTAGGGAATGACTGGCCAATTTGTGTTTTAGAAGGACCCTTCTGGAAGCATGTTAGGAGGGAGGGTTGGGTTATATGTTTGTAGTGAGTAATTCAAATCCAAGATTGATGTGTGAATTAAGTTTTTTACTTAGGACTTTTGAATAGATTCTATATACTTTTCATAAGGATGACTTTTCAGATTACCTTTTTTTCTTCAGTTTTTCAAATAGGTATAAAAAAGCTTGTATCTAGGTAAATTCCCATGATTGTTATCCAGTCTGCATTTAATATATACATGTATGTATACATATATATATATATACTTTTGGAAACGAGGTCTTGCTCTATTGTCTAAACTAGGGTGCAGTGGTGTGGTCATAGCTCACTGCAGCCGTGACCTCCTGGGCTTGAGAGATCTTGTTACCTAAGCCTCCTGAGTAGCTGAGACCACAGATGTGTACCACCACACTTGGCTCATTTTTTTTTTTTTTTTTTGCTGGGCAGAGTGGCTCACGCCTGTAATCCCAGCACTTGGGGAGGCCAAGGCTGGTGGATCACCTGAGGTCAGGCATTCGAGACCAGCCTGACCAATATGGTGAAACCTCACCTCTACTAAAAATACAAAAAGTTAGCCAGTCATGGTGGTGTGCACCTGTAGTCCCAACCACTTGGGAGGCTGTGACAGAAAAATTGTGTGAACCCGGAAGGCGGAGGTTGCAGTGAGCTGAGATTGCGCCACTGCACTCCAGCGTGGGCGACAGAGCAAGACAGAGATAGGGGTCCCCTTATGTTGCCCAGGCTATTCTCAAACTCTTGGGCTGAAGTAATCCTCCCACCAGGGCCTCCAAAAGTGTTAGGATTATAGGTGTGTGCCACTGTGCCTGGCCTACATACTTTATTTTAGTTTTTGAGATGGAGTTTCACTCTGTTGCCAAGGCTGGAGTGCAGTGGCGTGATCTTGGGTCACTGTAGCCCCCGCCTCCCAGGTTCAAGCGATTCTCCTGTCTCAGCCTCCCGAGTAGCTGGGATTACAGGCATCTGCCACCAAGCCTAGGTAAGTTCTGTATTTTTAGTAGAGATGGGGTGTCTCTGTGTTGGCCAGGCTGGTCTCGAACTCCTGACCTCAAGTAATCTGCCCGCCTCAGCCTCCCAAAGTTCTGGGATTACAGGCGTGAGCGACTGCGCCCCGCTGGCCTATATATTTAAAAAATATATTTCTGTTTTCAGTTTCAGCCTTTGTTTATGGTTAGTGAGTGGTTAGTAGCAGGTTTGTAGTAGATTGTTTATAAGTGAGTAAAATTGAGGCGTGTTGTTTTAATACTCAAATAATGAGACAATAGTGAAAGTACCTGCTCATCAAAAGGTAGGACATCTTTTATCATAGTGCTAAAGAGATACATAGATGGAGATATACATAGACGTATAGATACATAGCATATATCTGCATCTCCTTATTAATAGTTCAGCTAGAATTTGAAATGTTAGGTTAAATTGGCTGCCTTTGAATGAAAAAGGAACATCTATTTGTGTTCAGGGTGTAATGCTCAGATGAACCATTGGATATGAAACCAGAAAGCAGTTAGGAGGTGTTTTTTAGTTTAGTCCTTCACTGGAAACCAAAACTTTGAAAATTATATTTGGAGGGGAGGCTACTTATGACAGAATTCTTAAAGATGAACTACTTTTGACTCAGAAGTGAAACTGAGTTGAAAATATTCAAAACCAAAACAATAGATACTTTCATAGAATGTTGCAGGTTGTTTTGCCTTTCTGGCTCTCACAAAAAAGGTTAGTGATTGATATTGTATCTGCATATTTTCTATTCCTTTCTCTGTACTTTAGTTAATAGCATTTTGTGATTAAAAAAAATAATGCCCTTGACTTACTTTTTTTTGTTGTTATTGAAAGCAGTTTTTCCTGTGTCTGAGCATGTATAACATTAGTGGTTTACGTAGAGAGTTTGTTTATTGCAACCGGAGGCACATTCCTAGGCAAGAATGGTTTTTTAATGTTCAGTTATCCTATTTCCAGTAGGACATCTTCAGAAATGAGCAAATTCCGTTAAACCAATAACCCTGATTTTGGCGGATAAGCGCTTATACTAATTCTGCTTTGAGAAAAGAGATTGTTCATTCTACTTTAGGAACTACTAGCTAAGTCTGGTGCTTCTTAACCCTTAACTAAGAAAAATGAGGCTTGCTGACAATGGGTAATTTTTACTGGCCTGTGAAACCCAACAGCGTGTTCAGCAATGTAAACCACAGCAGCTGTCTTTTGCTGGCTTCACTGTTGTTTGAAGTATAATGAAACTGCTTCTTGGCCAGGCTCGGTGGCTCACGCCTATAATCCCAACACTTTGGGAGGCCAAGGTGGGAGGATCACCTGAAGTCAGGAGTTCAAGACCAGCCTGGCCAACATGGTGAAATCCAGTCTCTACTAAAAATAGAAAAATTAGTGCGGTGTGGTGGTGCATGCCTGTAATCCCAGCTACTCAGGAGGCTGAGGCAGGAGAATCACTTGAACCTGGGAGGCGGAGGTTGCCCTGAGCCGAAATTGTGCCATTCATTGCACTGCAGCCTGGATTACAAGAGCAAGACTCCGTCTCAAAAAAAAAAAAAAAAAAAAGCTGCTTCTCACAAATGGCTACACCTGCTGACTCATCTTCCAGCCCCTAAACAACTGTAGTATCCAGCATTATTGAATGCTGGGACTTGAGAATAAAGAGAACCAGAATCTTCTTTTTTTTTTTTTTTTCATGTCATAAGTTTATTGACAAACATACCTAGTATGCCATGAGTTAGAGTTTGATCCATTTCCAGAGGCTGTATCTCTTAAAATGCTCTTCATATCTGTTAAATGGACGAGCTGAAACATCCTTATGATTTAAGCAGTTGGTGTTGTACCATAAGGAAGGGTGCAGCAAATGCAGATCCAAAGTACAAGCACATCTTAACTAGTAACGCCCACTTGTTTTCCAGTGAAAATGGCGAATACTTCCCAGGACCCTCCTCATAGTGGCTCCTATGGACCACAGAGGTTGTGAACTTCCGGATGCTGTGGCCCAACATAGCGCTGCTGGAAGCTCTGCGAAAAGCGCAGAGATGGGGGACGGATGAAATGGCGGCACCTCATCAAGACCTTGTTTTCACGACCTTGTTCCCCCGTGCTCGAGAACCAGAATCTTAGAATGTGAGAGTTAGAATGGATTATGGAAATCTTTAACTCACCTCCTTCTCAAATGGCCTCAGCTATTAAAAAGAAATGTTACTGTGGTAGCTGTCATAGTAGGTAGTTAAAAGAATGATAGTGCTATTCAGAATGCCATTAGAATCTTCTAGATGAGTGAAGACGTTTGTCTGTCTAGGAGTCTTTGAGATGTAGTATCTTTTAGCCGCCTTTCAAAAATAACACATTCTGAAAGTGACTGAAAGCTACTAGAGGCAGCACACATCTGGGCCTGCTATACACTTCAGGAGGACTGTGGGAAGAAGTAAAAATGAAGAGTGACCATTGTCCCTCAACATTTTCTAATCTAATTAGAAAATAGATTTGAGAAAGGAGGGAACTTTGGAGCATTTAGGAATCAATTTGTGATTATTTAAAAATTATTTTGGAGACAGCATATTTCTTTGTTTCCCAGGCTGGAGTGCAGTGGCTATTCACAGGTACAGTCATAGCTCCCTGCAGCCTCGAACTCCTGGCCTCAAGCCATCCTTCTGCCTCGGCATCTTGAGTTGCTAGGATGACAGAGTGTGTACATCGTGCTTGGCTTAAATGGATCTTTTACCTATGTATGATTTTGTCACATCATGCATTGGTTATTTGGAAGATTATAGGATTATGCATCAGTTATTTTGAAGGTAATTGTTCATTAAGTTATGTAAAATTTACAAATGTTGATATATTTTTTATATGGCATAAAATCATGTTATTAATAGCTGATATCACTATGATCTTATAAGGAGAATATTTTGGGAAGCTCTCTGGGTCATGGTAGTAGATACCAGCTTACTGTGACTTGTAACGGCTGGAAAGGTAATTGAAGTTGCATTAGGAAACAGTCTGGGAGTGGAAGGGAAATGGATTTTACTTTTATAAAAAAGTTTTATGTTGAAGGCCCTGTAGGGGGCATTTTATTTTTCTGGTTGCTTTTTTTTAGTGTTAGCAAGTTTGATTCCATCTAAGGAGTACGTAACCAAAGGTAGTTGGCCTTTTCAAATCTGTGAACCCAAAGATTTAAAAAAAAATTTATTTGCTTTTATTTTATTATTTTATAGAGACAGGGTCTCGCTCTGTTGCCCAGGCCGGAGTACAGTGGCATCATCTTGGCTCATTGCAGCACCGACTTTCCAGACTCAAACTATCCTTCTGCCTCAGCCTCCAGAGTAGCCGGGACTGTAGGCATGTGCCACCATGCTCAGCTAACTCTTGAATTTTTTTGTAGAGATGGGATTTCACCATGTAGCTCAGGCTGTTCTCAGACTCCTAAGTTCAAGCAATTCACCTGCCTTGGCCTCCCAAAGTCTTAGGATTATAGGCTTGAGCCACCGTGCCTGGCCCGAAGAAATGTCTGTGATGGAATGTATAGTGTACTTCTGAGCTTGCCTGCTTTTTTTAGGTGCTTGGTTCCCTGTCAGTTATAAATCTGGGAGTCTTTAGAACTTCTTCTGAGCCTTTTAATCCCTCCATTCTCCAATCTAAAGCTAGACCTCATAATTGTCTGATTAGAGTCCTGGATCAGTCTTACCTCATGGAATTGGTTTCAGTTTTTCCCTAGGCTTAGTTACTATCTTCTTTTGTTTGAATTTAAGTCTGTTTTACTAAACTAGTATCTAGAGTGAGATAGGGACTAGGATGAATCTCTTTCCAAGTGGAGTGGGTGATGTAGTTTGATCTAGGAGTTTGTTTCTTGTGGCCCTAGGTGATGTAACAGAAACTGGACTGTTGTATTATATTTTGTTAGTATTCTAAGAGATTTTTTTTAACATACATTCAAGGGTTACCTTGAAATTAGCCCTGCTTTTTTTTTATTTAATACAATTTGCTTTTATAGAATTATACTTTGAAAGTTGGTATTCAAATAAAATCCTGATCTCATGTCATCTTTCATGATAGTAAACCTTTTGAAACATGCTAAAGGCCTAGTAATATGACGCTGGGCAAATTACAGGCTATATAGGCATTGAAATACTATATAACCATTAAAAATGTTACAGAAACATTTACTGATATAAAAAAGTGCACATTTTCTCTGTGGAAGTTAGTTAAAAATAGCATGTATATTCAAATTTTATTTAAATACATTAGGAAAAGGTGCTTGATTATACAGCAGTGTTCATGTGGTTACTGGTTGCTGGTGAGATTAGGTCATTTGATTTCTTTCTGCAATAAGTAATATTTTGTTTAACCATGTTATTGATTGATTGATTGATTGATTGATGGAGTCTCACTGTGTTGCCCAGGCTGGAGTGCAGTGGTATGATTCTGGCTCACTGCAACCTCCGCCTCCCGAGTTCAGACAATTCTCATACCTCAGCCTCCCAAGTATCTGGGATTACAGGCCGTGTGCCACCATGCCCAGCTAATTTTGTATTTTTAGTAGAGATGGGATTTCACCATATTAGCCAGGCTGATCTCGAACTCCCGACCTCAGGTGGTCCACCCGCCTCGACCTCCCAAAGTGCTGGGATTACAGGTCTGAGCCACCGCACCCGGCCAGTTATTTTTATAATTAGCAAATTAAAGCTACTTCTATTTTGGAAAATCAAAACAAGTTAAAATTTGACTCTCCGTGAACTCTCATTCAGCAAAGATTAAATTACATTATTTTAAGACAGTGAAGAGGAATTTAAAATGCATTTAGATTTTCAACAGAAATCAAGGGAGTTTTTGTTGTTGTTGTTAACTATTAGTTGAGTAGAAGCTAAACTCGTTAAGCATTGTGTTCCCCGTTCTGATTAATGTTGGTTTTACCATAGAATCAGTATAGTGCCGATCTCACATTTTGATGAATTAGGTTTCCTCAAATTTTTCATGATGCTATGAAAAACGGTTTAAAGTGCTTAAGTATAGGCATCTTTTTTTTTTTTTAAACCTTATTTTAAATGACATGGCATATTATTGCAACATTTTTTATGATGCCTGCTTCATTGTTATTTTTGTTAAAGAGTTTCCATTTTAAAAGTCCTTTGCCATCTTGTCCTTACTGTCCTGGCTTTCATCTGGGACTGCAGCAGGGCTGAGCCAAAAATGGCTGCTGCAGCAGCAGGGGCGGGCATAGTATAGGACTTGGCTTCTGTGGTTCCTGTGAAGACGCAGGAAGAGAAGCTTGGGGAGAATGCCTTGACTCGGGATTCTCTTAATGGTTGTGGCCACAAGAATTGGGCTTTTCTTGTGGAAGAATTTCCATACTGTAGATTCTGCTGTTTGGAGGGAATGACACTGGGTATTGGGATTTACAGCATTAGTGGGGGACCCACCCATTCTCTGCAGTAGAAGAAATCTTAGCTGATGCTGTCATTCACTGAGCAGGATTGGCTGTTTTCAGAAAGCAGCAAGGCTTACCTGTCTGTGTCAGTTGATGACAGATACATGTCCAGAATGATGGTGATTTCTAGCTTGGTGGGTGAATGTACTTAAATGCAAATTATCTCTCAGGGATGGAGTGGGTGGCATATAGTAGAGGATTAAAAAGGTCTTCCCTTTCGTGCAGCTCGTGTGAGGATTACTGTTCCATATAAAAAATCTGCTTGGTATGTTAAGGTGAGAGATGGGGAGTGGTTTGAGTAGAGAATTAAAGTTGCTGTATGTGCTCTTTGGGCCACTCTCCAAGAGGAAATACACTGCCATTTGGATGGGGTGAGTTTGTGCCTGAGTTCCAGTCCTTTCTGCCTGTGACTAGAGATAGGCATGATGTAAAAACACCAGTATCTGCTGCTTAGCAACCAGTAAAATACCGTGTATCTAGATAGGCAGTAACACAGTACTTCATTCATTTCTCTTTCAGTGTGATGAAGAGAAAAGGCTTTTTTGCTTAAGAAACAGAAAAACCCCCGTTCTCTAGGAAAGCCATATGTAATCATTGTGGAAAATACAGGAAAAAAAAAGAGGTTTACTCATAACTCTAACTCATTGATGTATTTTGATAAATTTCGTTGAAGGAATTTTTTGTTTATATATTATACATATTTTTGTACATATTTATGTACACATGGGTTGGCATATATGTGTTTATATGTATACACACATTTGCGTAGCTGCAAATCATACTGTAAATGTAACTTTGTATTATTTTTCCTATTTTAACATATTGATATATTAACATTTGTTTGTTTCTTTTTTCTAGAGATAGAGTCTCTGTCGCTTAGGCTGGAGTACAGTGGCATGATCATAGCTCACTCTAACCTCCAACTCCTGGGCTCAAGCTATCCTCCTGCCTCAGCTTACCCAGTCGCTGGGATTGCAGGCATGAGCCACCTTAACTGGCCAGTATAGTCACATTTCAGTAAACATTTTGAAGGCATCTTTAATGGCTTTATAATATTAGATACATGACCGTGCCACAATTTACTGAAAACACATTCCTTACTGCTGGATTTTTGTTTTTTTTTTCTTTTTTTGACATGAGGATCTTGTTGTGTTTCCTAGGCTGACTTTGAACTCCTGACTATCCTCCCACCTCAGCCTCTCAAGTTGCAGGGATTACAGACATGCACCATTTACTCGATTTTTAAGTTAACAGTTTGCTATTGAAAGGAGTGCTGAGACCAGGCAGGGTGGCTCATGCCTGTAATAACCAGTTTGGGAGGCCAAGGTAGGCAGATTGCTTTAGGCCTAGGAGTTCAAGACCAACCTGGGCAACATAGCAAGACC
Organism: Macaca thibetana thibetana; assembly: GCF_024542745.1. Taxonomy (NCBI): domain Eukaryota; kingdom Metazoa; phylum Chordata; class Mammalia; order Primates; family Cercopithecidae; genus Macaca; species Macaca thibetana. The sequence continues at coordinate 20,101,460 of NC_065578.1, read as the reverse complement.
TTGTATCTATGAAATTAGAAAAAAATTAGTGAGGCCTAATGGAGTGTGCCTGTAGCCGTGGCTACTTGGGATGTTGAGCTGGGAGGATTGCTTGAGCTCAGGAGTTTGAGGCTGCAGTGAGTTATGATTGTGCTATTGCACACTCCAGCTTGGGTGACAGAGTGAGACTCTTCTCTTAAAAAGAAAAGAAAAAAAGGAATGCTGGAAACCATCTTTGTGCATAATGCTTTTCAGTATTTTAGATACTTCCTTAGTAAAAGTAAAAATTACTGAGTCAACAGGTGTGAACACTAGGAAAATTGATCTGTATTACCAGATACGAATTTTCACTTTACCTGCAGTGTACCCTAGTGCCTGTTACATTTTTAAAATTGTTTTTATTGATACATAATACATGTACATATTTTCAGGTTCTGCTCTTTTTATCAGCATTAAATATTGTAGTCTTTCAGTTTTTGTTTGTTAGGTGAAAATGATAGACGATTTTAGTTTGCATTTCTTTCATTACTTGTAAGGTTTATTTTTTCTCCCTTGTTTACTAGGTTTATTTATTTATTTTTTTTGAGACGGAGTCTCACTCTTTCGCCCAGGCTGGAGTGCAGTGGCTGGATGTCCGCTCACTGCAAGCTCTGCCTCCTGGGTTCACGCCATTCTCCTGCCTCAGCCTCCTGAGTAGCTGGGACTACAGGCGCCTACACCACGCCAGGCTAATTTTGTTTTTGTATTTTTAGTAGAGACGGGGTTTCACTGTGTTAGCCAGGATGGTCTCGATCTCCTGACCTCGTGATCCGCCCGCCTCAGCCTCCCAAAGTGCTGGGATTATAGGCGTGAGCCACTACGCCCGGCCATTTATTTCCTGTTTTGGAAATTATTTGTTCATATCCTAGGCTCATGTATTTTTTGAGATTTTGGTTTAGGTTCAAAATTTAGCAAAGGCTGGGCGCGGTGACTCACGCCTGTAATCCCAGCACTTTGGGAGGCTGAGGAGGGCGGATCATGAGGTCAGGAGTTTGAGACCAGCCTGGCCAACATTAGTGAAACCCCGTCTCTACTAAAAATACCAAAAATTAGTCAGGTATGATGGCAGGCACCTGTAATCCCAGCTACTCAGGAGGCTGAGGCAGGAGAATTGCTTGAACCCGGGAGGCAGAGGTTGCCGTGTGCTGAGATTGCGCCATTGCACTCCAGCCTGGGCGACAGTGTGAGACTCTGTCTCAGGAAAAAAAAAAAAAAGAAAAAAAAACTTAGCAAAATAATGCATGTGTTTTATAAATAATACAAATTATATAGATTTATTTATTTATTTATTTTTTGAGACAGAGTCTTGCTCTGTCGCCAGGCTGGAGTGTAGTAGCACGATCTCAGCTCACTGCAGCCTCCGCCTCCCGGGTTCAAGAGATTCTCCTGCCTCAGCCTCCTGAATAACTGGGATTACAGGTGCCTGCCACCATGCCTGGCTAATTTTTTGTATTTTTAGTAGAGACGGTGTTTCACTATGTTGGCCAGGCTGGTCTCGAACTCCTGACTTCGTGATCCACCCGCCTCGGCCTCCCAAAGTGCTGGAGGATTACAGGTGTGAGCCACTGCACCTGGCCAATTATATAGATATATACCTTCATATGATGTATTTTAAAATGGGAAAAACTCTTTTCACTTATACTTTCATGATTAAAGGTTATCACAGTTGACAGTTTGGTGTGTCTGTTCTTACCTTTTTATATGCATTTACATATAAGGAGAAGAAGAGGGAGAGAGAGAAAAGCAGAGGTTTTAGGGGATGGACTGGAGCTGGGCTTTGGTTTGTGTCCTGACTGCTGGAAATGTGAAGTATCACCTTGGTGGATTTGGAGTCCCAGCTCTCTTGATTTAGTGCTGTGTGTCTTGGGAAAGCGATTTAACCTGTTTGTGCCCTAGTGTCCTTATATTTACAGAGAGTGGTAGTTATAGACTCTGGTGTCTTGAGTTCTGAGGATTAAATGAGTTAATACATTTAGAATGCTTAGAATAGTACCTGAGAACCAGTGTTATATAGTAAAATAGGTATAGTAGTTGCTGTTAATATTATTATTGTATTACATTACTGTGTAAAAGGAATGTAAGTAGGATTATACTGCCCATGCTTAGTGTCTCCTTATTTATGTATCATATAAATCTTTGCCATGTCAATACATACAGACCATTGTGTAGTCTAGTTGTACTATTATTTTTTTCCTATTTGTGGATATTAATGTAGTTTTTAATGAATATTTTGGTATTAAAGTTGTAGTGCATATCCTTGTACATATATATCTTTGTGTATATGTATTTTAGTAGAATGGAGTCCTGTAAATAGAATTGCTGAATTGAAAAGTATGTAAATAAAAGAGCAACAACTTGACAGTCACTTTTTCAATACTAAGAACTTTTCTTTCTGCTGCTTTTTTGGGGGCTAGCAGTTGTACCTTATTTTATGACTTTAAACAATTTTTTTGAGAAGAGTCTTGCTCTGTTGCCCAGGCTGGAGTGCAGTGGCATGATCATGGCTCACTACAGCCTTGACCTCCCTGGCCAAAGTGATCCTCCCACCTCAGCCCTCCAGATAATTAGGACCGTAGGTGTACGCAGCCATGCTCAGCTAATTTTGTTTATCTTTTGTAGAAATGAGGTCTCACAACATTGAACAGGCTCGTCTTGGACCCCTGGGTTCAAGCAGTCTTCCCTCCTTGGCCTCCCATGTTTTATGACTATTAATCACGAGTCTTTTCAAATATACTAATTTGAAATTTAATAAACCTTTTCCTATACTGTGCACCATCTCTCTCCTCTGGGAGATCTCCTCTTTGTTCTTTACTTTGTTAATGTATGGTAATTAGTAGTTTCTATTCATAGTTATGAATGAAGGATGAGGTCTTCCAATAATTTTTTTTTGGTTGTCTGTAGGGAATTCAAATAATTTTTTAAAATGAATATATTATTTAAAAAAGTGGAAATACCTATGTTAATTCATGGTACGTTTGTATTATGGTCAGTTTTTTATGTCTGCATACTATTTATGTTTTGTGGAGTGGAGTTTCTTATACAGAATATTTTCCAAATATATTTTAGTTGTGATTTTGGACCTATATCATCTCCTCAAAAAAATAGATACTGTGAGGTGGAAATCCTGAAATTTCTTCCTTTTGTTTTTTGAGATGCATTCTCGCTTTTGCCCAGGCTGGAGTGCAGTGGCATGATCTCTGCTCACTGCAACCTCTGCCTCCTGGGCTCAAGCGATTCTCCTGCCCCAGCCTCCAGAGTAGCTGGATTACAGGCACCCGCCACCACGCCTGGCTGATTTTTGTATTTTTAATAGAAATGGGTTTTTGCCATGTTGGCCAGGCTGGTCTAGAACTCCTGACCTCAGGTGATCTGCCTGAGACTGATCTGCCTCAGCCTCCCAAAGCGCTGGGGTTATAAGCGGGAGCCACTGCACCCCACCCAAATCCTGAAATTTCTGAAATAACTGTATCTTTAGGTAACTTACTAGCTTTTGAAGAGTTCAAGTTTGCCTTTTATTACAATTATTGCATTGATAGTAGTAGTATTTTATAGACTTTCTTGTGTGAAATGAAAAGCTCCTTGTGACTATTAATTTTTCTTATTCCAGTTATTGAATTACTGTTGTCACCATCTAATATGTAATTTTATTTATTTATTTTTGAGATGGAGTTTTGTTCTTGTTGCCCAGGCTGGAGTGCAATGGCATGATCTTGGCTTGCTGCAACCTCCGCCTCCCAGGTTCAAGCAATCCTCCTGCCTCAGCTTCCCTAGTAGCTGGGATTACAGGTGCCCACCACCATGCCTGGCTGCTTTTTTTTGTAATTTTAGTAGAGACTGGCCATGTTGCCAGGCTGATCTCGAACTCCTGACCTCAGGTTATCCACCCGCTTTGGCCTCCCAGAGTGCTGGGATTACAGGTGTGAGCCACCGTGCCTGGCCAATTTTAATATTTTTTAAATATAAAATTGCCTCTCTGATTTGCATATTGTTAGTTATTGAAATTAACTGTTAATAACCATATGTTTGCCCTTCATTTACTTTACTTTATAAAAGTTCTTGAGACAGGGTCTTGCTCCATTGCCCAGGCGGGAATTCAGTGGTGCAGCCGTGGCTCATCTCAGCTTCATCCTCCTGGGTTCAAGTGATTTTCCTGCCTCAGCCTCCTGATTAGCTAGGACTACAGGTGCACACCATTGTGCCTGGCTAATTAAAAAAATTTTTTCTGTAGAGACTGGGTCTCACTATGTTGCTCAGACTGGTCTGCGATTCCTAGGCTCAAGTAATCCTCCAACCTCTACTCCTGAATTTTTTTTAGTTTTGGAGACAGAGTCTCACTGTGTTGCCCAGGCTGGAGTGCAGTGGCACTATCTTGGCTCACTACAGCCTCGAACTCCTGGGCTCTGTTGATCCACCTGCCTCAGCTTTCTATGTAGCTAGAACTGCAGTCCTGTGCCCACTACAATCAGCTAATTTAAAAAAAAATTAAAAATATTTTTGGTAGCGATGAGGTCTTGCTGTGTTGCCCAGACTGGTCTCAAACATTTGGCCTCAAGTGATCCTCCTGTGGTGGCCTCCCAAAGCACTGGGATTGCAGATATTAGCCACCACACCCAGCCCATTTACTGTAATTTTTAACCTGTGAGAATTTTGTGATATTGGCTAGATTTTGTCGTAGAGATTTGTATGTTACCAAATTTTATTCCTAATATACTGGATAACTAAATGGTTTTGGTGAAACTTTACCATTCACACTTGAATATTTATGTTTTCCTTAAGGGAAATCACAATGTATATAAGTTTTTAATTTTGTTTCAAGTGAATTCCATTTGATAAAACACGTAGCATAGCTGGGTGTGGTGGCTCAAACCTGTAATCCCACTGAGTCGGGGGCAGTGTGGAAGTATCCTTTGAGGCTACGTGTTTGAGACCAGCCTGGGAACCACAGTGAGACCCTGACACTTAAAAAAAAAAAAAAAAAAGGCATCAAATAAACTGGACACTTTAAGAGATATATTGGTCAGGATCATTGGGTTTAGAAGATAGAGCAAAACCTGAGAGTTAAACCCTAGGGTTTTTTTTTTTTTTTTAAAGCTCTGGTTCTACTTGAAGTAGTCATGTGATCTTTGGCACTTCTCTTAATGTAACATCTTGGAACTTGGTTTCCTTGTCTATATCAGAGAGTTGATGATACCTTACAAGTTGTTCTGAGGATTACATGAGCCCTCTATGCAAAATACCAAATACATTGATAGAGATATGGTTGGTACTCAAGAAATAATGGCATAATTTTTTTTTTTCTTGCTATGTAGGCTGGTCTCTTAACTCCTGGGCTCAAGCAATCCTCCCACCTTGGCTTCCCAAAGTGCTAGAATTACAGGCATGAGCCACCATGCCTGGCCAGGAAACAATGCTATTATTTTATTTTACTTTTTTTTTTTGAGACGGAGTCTCACTGTGTCTCCCAGGCTGGAGTGCAGTGGCGTGATCTCGGCTCACTGCAAGCTCCGCCTCCCGGGTTCACGCCATTCTCCCGCCTCAGCCTCCCAAGTAGCTGAGACTACAGGCGCCCGCCACCACGCCCGGCTAGTTTTTTGTATTTTTAGTAGAGACGGGGTTTCACCATGTTAGCCAGGATAGTCTCGATCTCCTGACCTCATGATCCACCCGCCTCGGCCTCCCAAAGTGCTGGGATTACAGGCTTGAGCCACCGCGCCCGGCCGAAACAATGCTATTATTATTCTAGCCAGCATAAAACAAAACTCATTTCCTGGAGAATTAGACTATTTAACAAGGCACATGCTTATCAGTACGTGCTTTACCTCTTCTAGTGTTCTGCTGTGTTGATATTAGTGACCAAGATCTGCATAGTTTGAAAACCCTCTGTTTCAAGGATTAGAAGGTAGAAACCTTATGAGAAAGAAATCTGGCCTGGTAAAATGCGTCTTCATGGGCTTTTTGAAAGATGGGACTCATTCTTTGTCTTTTAATGGTTTATTTATTATAATCTATTGAAATTTACTTTATGACCTGAGACAAAGCCATTTTACTATTTAGGCGCAGTTTAACATGGTTAAACCTGTCTATTACTCAGAGTGTACCAAGGTGCTTTTATTTCTCAAGAGTTCTGTTGTATTTCATCCGTAAAAATGATTGAAGCAGGGTCAGGAACCAGTGGCTCATGCCTGTAAGTCTAGCACTTTGGGAGGCCAAGGTGGGAGGATTGCTTGAGACCAGCCTAGGCAACATAGCGAGACCCCCATCTCTGCCAAAAAAAAAAAAAGAAAAAAAAAGAAAAGATGGGTGTGGTGGTGTCCTCCTGTAGTGTTTATAGTCCTGGCTACTCAGGGAGCTGAGGTGGGAGGTTCCCTCAAGGGGATCCCTCAAGATTGAGGCTAGAGTAAGTTATGATTGTGCCAGCGCACTTTAGCCTGCACAGCAGTGAGACTCTGTCTCCAAAATAAATAAATAAATAGATTGAAGCAGATAACTGTTATTGTTATGGGAGAGATGTTATCTCCCAAAGATTACCCATAGATACTTGGAATTAATTTTTGGAGCTCTATTTTGACTATCAGAGCTCTCTTAAAACATGAAATTGCTTGCAGCAAAAAAATGGAAGCCGGGGGGTGGGGGGGGGAAAACATGAAATTGCTTCATTTTGTTATTTGCTTTCTTAAAAATATTTTGGATCTGGCATAGTGTCTCATGCATATGAACCTTGAGGCCAGGAGTTCGAAACAGGCCACAGCAACTTAGGGAGACCTCATTTCTTTTATAAATAAATTTTTTCTTTTTTTGGAGACAGTCATGCTCTGTCACCCAGGCTGGAGCGCGGTGGCATGATCTTGGCTCATGGCAGCCTCCGCCTCCTGGGTTCAAGTGATTCTGGTGCCTCAACCTCCTGAGTGGCTGGGACTACAGGCACGTACCACCACACCCAGCTAATTTAAAAAATATTTTTAGTAGAGATGGGGTTTTGCCATGTTGGCCAGCCTGGTCCTAAACTCCTGGCCTCAAGTGATTTGCCCGCCTCGGCCTCCCAAAGTGTATAAATAAAAAATTTTCAAAAATATTTTGTATGTTTAATAATTGTTTGTTATAATGAAATTTATTTTGTGCTAAAGAAGAAATACATGTATCTTACTGTACATTATAGACATACATTAGTAAATGGAATTCCCTGTAGTTTCACACCTCCTTGGTTAACTGTTTGAAGTCTTTCTCCAGACTTTCTATGCCTATTACAACATTTTAAATTTCAGCTAAAAAATGTTGTATACTGTTTTGTAGTATTCTTTCTTAGTTATACTGTTTTATAGTTTTCTTTTTCTTTCTCTTTTCTCTATCTCTCTCTCTTTCTTTCTCTCTCTCTCTTTCTCCTTCTTCCTTTCCTTTGCTTTCCTCTCTTTCTCTCTCTTTCCCCCCTCCCCTTTTCTCCCCTCCCTTCCCCTTTTCTCCCCTCCCCTTCCCTCCTTTATTTTTTTCATTTCTTTCTTGACGAATTCTTACTCTGTCGCCCAGGCTTGAGTGCAGTGGCGCGATATTGACTCACTGCAATCTCCGCTTCCTGGGTTCAAGTTATTCTCCTGCCTCAACCTGCCTCAACCTCCCTAGTAGCTGGGATTACAGGCGCCTGCTACCACACCTGACTAATTTTTGTATTTTTAGTAGAGACAGGGTTTCATCATGTTGGTCAGGCTGGTCTCGAACTCCTAACTTCAAGTGATCTGCCTGTCTCGGTCTCCCATAGTACTGGGATTACAGGCATGAGCCACCACACCCAGCCTACTTTTTCTTTTTAGTGTAATTTCTATAGTAACAGTTTTATGTTTCAGTAATAGATATCTATTTCCATTTTTTTGGAAATGACTAGAATTACGGATGCTGCTTAATTTATTTTTATTCAATTCTTTCTAATCTACTTGGGTTATTTCTGTTTTTCTTATGTTATGAACCATGTTGCACTTAACCTTTTTATACAACTTCTTTTACTTGAATGGATATTTTTTGGGATAAATTATAGAAGTAGATCAAAATGTATGAAGGGAAGTATGTCAGAGTATGAAGTAGGTAAAAAGGTTGTGGAAATTAAGTGTTAGCTATTATGAGTTTTAGATGGTTTGGTTCCTGGTTCCATTTATATCTTTATTGTTTTTCTTTTTTGTTTGTATTTACTTTGTATTATTTTGCTTTGTAGCATGTATTCTAGTTAGCCACTTAAAAAAATGTAATTTTGGGGGAGCTAGGGTCTCACTCTGTCACTTAGGCTGGAGTGTGGTTATACGATCTCAACTCACTGCAACTTCCACCTCCCAGGCTCAACCAATTCTCCCACCTCAGCCTCCTGAATAGCTGGGACCGCAGGCACATGCCACCACACTGGCTAATTTTTGTATTTTTTTTTTTTTTTTTTTGTAGAGTGGGGGTTTCATCATGTTGCCCAGGCTGGTCTCAGACTCCTGGGCTCAAGCAATACACCCACCTCGACCTCCCAAAATACTGGGATTATAGGCGTGAGCCATTATGCCTGACCATTAGCCACTTTTAGAATCCTAATATATGTTTTTTTCCCTGAGACGACGTCTAACTGAGTTGCCTAGGCTGGCCTTAAATGCCCGGACTCAGTGTTCCTCCCACCTCAGACTCCTGAGTAGCTTTATGTTTCAGTAATACATATCTATCTCCATTTTTTGGAAATGACTGAGATTACAGGCACATGGCACTGTGCCAGGCTAAATTCTCTTTGTAACAAAATTAGGGAACTATTATTATCTTGAGTCCTTGGGTGGCACTGATTAGCATTTTTTTTTTTTTTTTTTTTTTTTTTTTAGAGACAGGGTCTTGCTCTGTTGCCCAGGCTGGATGGAGCACAGTGGCACAGTCACAGCTCACTGCATCCTCGATTTCCCAGACTCAAGCGATTCTTCTACCTCAACCTCTCTGGTAGCTGGGACTACAGGCCCACACTACCACGACTGACTAAGTTATAAAAATTTTTGGTAGAGTCAGGGTCTCACTACGTTGTGCAGGCTAGTCTTGAACTCCTAGGTTCAAACTGTCTTCCTGCCTTGGCTTCCCAAAGTGTTGGGATTACAGGCATGAGCCACTGTGCCTGGCCTAATTAAAAAATTTAAAAAACCTTTTTCTGTTCCCTGTACCATTTCTCTCCTACAGGGTGGAATCTGCTTTTTGTCTTTGTTTCTTCACTTTCTTAATGTAAAATAGAAAACATACTGTAGTATTATAATCACTAAGTAAGCAGGATCTTGTTTTTTTTCTCTTGGTAGGAAGAAAAACACAAAGTTCTTTTGAAATAAAAATCTTTTTCCACACTTTTTTTTTTCATACGTAGAACTACACACACACACACACACACAGAAAGAAAAAAATATTTTTCTCAATTAGAAATGGTAATGTTCAATTCAAACACACATGCTGTCTCACAGCTTTTCTTCTTCTTTCAGTGTGTTGTAGATTGTTCTGTAACATGACACAGAAAGAGAAACAGTTTGGTGAGTAGTTAAGAACCCCAGTTGGAGTTGGTTGACACCTCTTCATTTATGTAGTATGACCTTGGGCAGACTGCATTGCTGCTATGCACTGGGGTTTTCTGTTTTGAAATACGGGAATTATAATTGTTCCTAGGATTTTTTTGAGGGTTAACATTGACTTGTGAAGTTCTTAGAACAGTTGGTTCAAGATATTTAGCTGAATAAATATAAACTGTAATGTAATGATTATAACTTTCTCATTTAAAAAATATATATGTTATGGATTTATCACATTCATTAAGTCATTCTCAAATTGATGTGCAGAAAACTTTATTTTAGAACACCTTATTTTTCCCTTAGTTGCTTTCAAAGTGATAGTTGGTTTTTATTTTAGTAACTGGTAACAAGTCTTATTTTGCTCTTAATTCCTTGAGTGAAGAACTTAATTGAAGCTTCAGAGCATTTATAAAATAGGGAAGTAATTAATTGCTTTTCATTCCTAACCCTGGATATGTCTGCTTTTCTCAGGTTCTATTTTGTATAGTTTTTACAATATAGTCTTGTTTTCAAATAGTAGTCTTCATATCAGCCATTGCTGAAAACTGCTTACTTTAATTTTATCTTTTTATAACCTGCATAAGTAATTTTGCCAAGGCCAGGTGTGGTGGCTCAGGCCTGTAATCCTAGCACTTTGGGTGGCCAAGACAGGCGGATCAAATGAGGCCAGTTCAAGACCAGTCTGGGCATATGGTGAAACCCTGTCTCTAATAAAAATACAGAAACTAGCCATGCGTGGTGGTGCATTCCTGTAGTCCCAGCTATTTAGGGGGCTGAGGCAGGAGGCTCACTTGAACCCAGGAGGTTGAGGTTGTTGTGAGCCGAGATCGTGCTACTGCACTCCAGCCTGGGCAATAGAACAAGACTCTGTCTCAAAAAAAAAAAAAAAAAAAAAAAAAAAAATTGCCCATGCTACTGGGACCTTCAATTTCAGTGAAAGGAAGAACATTTTATTGTTCCTATGCTGTTGTTTCTGTAGGTTATTCCCTTCTTTGCTATTGGAAAATCAGTTTCATAATGATTTTGTTACTGTGTTGGTTATCCACAAATGTCTAGAGAATATTTTCCTGAGAAAGACACATTATGACATACTCTTATAGAGAGAAGACAGACTGAGCTAAATCTGGAGAATGTTTTTAAGAATGTAAGAAATGTTTGCTAACTTTTTAAATCACTGAGCAAAGTTCGTTAATATTTTCATTAGACTTGGGTGACCCAAGTAAGGAATCCTTTACATTTTTTTCTAATGGAAGAAAATACTATCTTAATTAGGATGATTCTAGGGATGTGGTAAAGCTAGGATAGTTGTACTCAGTGCTGGCTGTTGGAGTCAGTTTTGTAGTTTAAATTATATAAACCAGGGTGGGTCTGTAGTCCTAGCTACTTGGGAGGCTGAAGCAGGAGTTTGGCTTGAGGCCAGGTGTTCAGGGCTATCTTTTGCGATGATCGTGGCTGTGAAGAGCCACTGCATTCTATGTTGGCAACATAGTGAAACCCATCTTAAAAAAAAATTAAACAGACCTGAATCAGATTTTGCAGCTTGAGTTTTAGATATACCATTTAGTTAAGACCCCTGGCTTAGAGAATTAGGATGCTCAGTAGTGAGTTCATTTAGGTCTTATATGTAATATAAAGGATATTAAATTGGTATTTGCCTTGTTATTTGCACAATATCTTTTTCGAAAGCTTTGAGTTACCAGTATGATGCTGATTGTTGGATTTAGAGCCTATCGTTTCTTAAGCTTTTTTTTGTTTTTTTCTGAGACAGGGTCTCACTCTGTCACCCAGACTGGAGTGCAGTGGTGAGATTGTAGCTTACTGCTGCCTCAAACTCCTGGCCTCGAGCAATTCTCCTGCCTCAGCCACCCAATGTTCTGGGATTACAGGTGTGAACCACCACACCCAGCCTTCTTGTGAAGATTTTTGGCTTGTCATGATCCAGAAATAAGTTGATTATTTCTCAGTGGATATATTCTTTTAGTTTCTTTTCTAGAGTAATAGTATAAACAGGGTTTGGTGTATGAGTAGAGGAAGATGTTTTTTCCCTTTGAAGTGGATTTGTTTTGGGACCTGATAAAGTGCAAACCAAGCATGTTGTACTTGACACCTTCTTAGAACTTGGAATATTTCATTACCAGTTATCTAATTGGTCAAAGTTAGAAACTAAGCTGGGCACAGTGGCTCATGCCTGTAATCCCAGCATTTTGGGAGGCCAAGGCAGGAGGATTGCTTGAGCTCAGGAGTTTGAGACCAGCTTGGGCAACATAGTGAGAGCAAGTCTCTACAACAAATTAAAAAAAAAAACATTAGCCTGATGTGGTGGTGCACACCTATAGCCCTAGCTACTCAGGAGGCTGAGGTATGAGGATTGCTTGAGCCCAGGAGGTCAAGGCTGCAGTGAGTTGTGATCACACCACTGCACTCTAGCCTGGATGGCAGGGTGAGACCTTGTCTGAAAAAACAAAGCAAAAAAAACCCAAATTAATGGGCAATGATAGTATTTAGCTCTTTTTTCACATTAGGAAGTGAGTTTTTTTTTTTTCTTTATTTTTTTGAAATAGTCTTACTCTGTTGCCCAGGCTGGAGTACAGTAGTGCGATCTTGGCTCACTGCAACCTGTGCCTCCCAGGTTCAAGCGATTCTCCTGCCTCAGCCACCCGAGTAGCTGTGATTACAGGCGTGTTGCCATCATGCCTGGCTATATTTTTAGTAGAGACGGGGTTTGGCCATGTTGGCCAGGCTGACCTTGAACTCCTGACCTGAAGTGATCTGCCTGCTCAGCCTCCCAGAGTGCTGGGATTACAGGTGTGAGCCACTGCGCCCCACCGGACATCTTGATATTAAGATCATTCATATTTCCTTTGGTTTGGTCTGTGCCGAACCTTCTCAGCCATGTACAACCTCCTTGGTTTGGGGAAGGAGGGCTTAGGAATTCTCTCTTTTTTGTTTGGAGTGAACTTGAGGATTTTTTACTCTTGCTCTGTTCCACGTTTTTTTCAGGTCACTCTTGAGGAACTTGGGTCATTGTGATTCATGTACCTATTTTGAGTTATTTTTCATGACTTCTTTCTAGACAGTGAAGAGCCAGAGCTCTGACTTTTAGCTTCAGGGGACTGATTCTATAAATACGGATGGACAGGTAATTTAAATGGATTGCATTAATACAGTTAATGGTGTTTCCAGGATGTTTTGAAATTTTCCCCTCTGTGTTTCCTATGAAAAGAGCTTAGGTTTGATGTTGTGGTCTGACTTTGATGAACTGTGTTAACTGGGCTATTTCTAGTGTAATTAATGCAAAATGAGGAGGAACAGTTTTACTCCATGTCGGTTAATTCAGAAAAGTAGAGTTGTGGTTTTAATTTGTTGAGTTAATGAGTGTCATTGTCAAACCATAAACGTGCCCAAGGTAATTAGGATTCTGAGAGCGTAGGTCTTTTCTTTGTTTGCTTTTTAAAAAGATAACATTTAGATTTAGTTATGGATTACTTTAGCTAGTTATTTTTGAAGTTTCAATCTGGGATTCACATTTAACTATCTGTTTTTTTTGGAGACAGGGTCTTCTGTTGCTTAGACTGGAGTGCAGTGGCGCCATTGTAGCTCACTGCAGCCTTGACCACCAGGCTCAAGTGATCCTCCCACTTCAGCTTCCTGAGTAGCTGGGAGTACAAGTGTACACCGCCATGCCTGGCTATTATTGTTATTATTATTTTTTAATTTTGTAGAGATAAGGTCTTACTATGTTGCTCAGGCTGGTCTCAAACTCCAAGGCTCAAGTGATCCTCCTGCCTCTGACTCCCAAAGTGTTGGAATTACAGGCATGAGATGAGCCACCATGCCTAGTCAACTGTACTTTGTTGAATACTTCTGAGGTGCATTATGTATACAGTTTAATTTTTTTCATAGATGATGGTGTCCAGTACATAATGTGAGACCAGGTGCAGTGTCTAATGCCTGTAATGCCAGCACTTTGGAGGCTGAGGCGGGATCTCTTGAAGCCAGAGTTTGAGACCAGCCTGAGCAATGTAGGGAGACCTTGTCTCTACAAAAATTAAAATAAGTTATCCAGGTGTGGTGGTGCACACCTGTAGCCCCAGGTAGTCAGCAGGCTGAGGCAGGAGGATCACTTTAGCCCAGGAGTTCAAAGTTAAAGTGAACTATGATTGTGCCACTGCAATCTAGCTTGAGCAACAGAGTGAGACCTAGTCTCCAAAAAAAAAAAAAAAAAAAAAAAAGGAAAAACAAAAGTAATGTCACATGAACCACCCATGTAATTTTAGATTTTCTAGTAGCTACATTAAAAAGTAAAAAGAAACAGGAAAAATCAATTTTAATATTTAACTCAATATATAAAAATATTAAGACATGATCATATAAAAAATTGTTAGTGAGATACTGTATTTTACATTCTTTGTACTAACCCTTTGCACTTCAGTGTATGTTTTACACTTACAGTAATAGCACACCTTGTCTTGAACCAGCCAGATTTCAAGAGTTCAATAGCTCAGCATTCCTGGAGGCTACCTATTGAACAGTGCAGTTCTGTAATATATTAAAGCGTAAATACTGTTTTCTGGCTGCTTTCAGAAAGGATCAGAACTAGCAGATTTGAAGTGCAAGGGAAAGGATGAAGAAGCAGAGGTGTATGACGGGCAATACCTATCAGTATTGTGATGATTCCTACCATTCCCTTCCTGGGTTAGTTACTCTACTAACAGCTATGGGTAACTTTTTACAGGCATTTGGGTACTGTATTGTGATGTTATTATTTATCAGGTTTTCCCATTAAACAGTGTAGTTAAGGCAAGGGAGTATTTTTTTTTTTTTTTTGATACGGAATCTCACTTTGTTACCCAGGGTGGAGTGCAATAGTGTGATCTCGACTCACTGCAACCTCTGCTTCCCAGGTTCAAGCAATTCTCCTGCCTCAGCCTCCTGAGTAGCTGGGATTACAGGCATCCACCACCAGGCCTGGCTAATTTTCATATTTTTAGTAGAGATGGGATTTCACCATGTTGGTCAGGTTGGTCTCGAACCATGATCCACCTGCCTCGGCCTCCCAAAGTGCTGGGATTACAGGCATGAGCCACCATGCCCAACCTGTTGTTATCTTTTTTTTTTCTTTGACAAGGGAGTATGTTCTTTGTTTCTGTTTTCATAAGGGTCTGTCTATGCTAGGAATAAAGTAGGTGCTATATTGATTATTAGAAGTCTTTCTAGTGAGAACAGGGAGCTCTGGCATGATTGATTATATGCTTGGGACCTGGGTGTGTTACATCATCCATATTAGTTATACATGAATTCATTCCCAGGCTTATTCTACAAATTGGGAGTCAGGGAAAATATATACACCATCAGGAGTAAGACCACATATGAGGACCGTAGTGTTACTAAATACCGACACACGGTCTCATATGTTTGCATCTTTATAGGTTAGCTTTTGCCAGGAGTAATAACTAACTTTTGATGAAAATATTCTATGTGGACTATTCATTTTTTGCCTTGTTGAATTTTCTTTCTTTTTATTTTAATTTTTTTTTTTTTTTTTTTTTTTTTTTTTTTTTTTTTTTTTTTTGAGACGGAGTCTCGCTCTGTCGCCCAGGCTGGAGTGCAGTGGCCGGATCTCAGCTCACTGCAAGCTCCGCCTCCCGGGTTTACGCCATTCTCCTGCCTCAGCCTCCTGAGTAGCTGGGACTACAGGCGCCCGCCACCTCGCCCGGCTAGTTTTTTGTATTTTTAGTAGAGACGGGGTTTCACCGCGTTAGCCAGGATGGTCTCGATCTCCTGACCTCGTGATCCACCCGTCTCGGCCTCCCAAAGTGCTGGGATTACAGGCTTGAGCCACCGCGCCCGGCCTATTTTAATTTTTGAGACAGGGTTTCGCTCTTGTTGCCCAGGCTGGAGTTCAATGCCGCGATCTCTGTTCACTGCAACCTTCACCTCCCATGTTCAAGCGATTCTCCTGCCTCAGCCTCTCCCAAGTAGCTAGCATCACAGGCATGCGCCATCACACCCAGCTAATTTTGTATTTTTAGTAGAGATGGGGTTTCACCATGTTGGCCAGGCCCTTCTTGAATTCCTGACCTCAGGTGATCCACCTGCCTTGGCCTCCCAAAGTGCTGGGATTACAAGCGTGAACCACCACGCCTGGCCTACCCTGTTTAATTTTCACAGTCCTGCTGTGACTATGCAGGTGGTGTTCACCTCGTTGTATAGATGATGAAAATGGGTTTTACTATCTTCTGTTACAAAAGGCATTGGCATCTCATGAACGGAATTTGTAAATTTAGTGTATGTGGTGGGACGTATATCTTAGAATCTATAATAGTAACATGATGATGATGTTTTATGTGAAATTTATGTTTGTATTTAGGCAAATATAAAGTGGCACATCTGGTTTGAAAACCTAAAACAATTGTATTTTAAAATATTGCATATGTGTTTGAGATTGGTAGCTGTAAGAGAATAAAACAAACAAACAAACAAAACACTGCATAGTATTATATAAAAATACACTATAATATAGCAAAGCAATGCATTCATCAGCTGGCTTCACAAACAAATATAACTAAAGTCCCTTGCATGTACCCTCCGCGATCACTTGCTTCTCTTTTTCACCAGAGATAACTGGTATCCTGAATTTGGGATTCATTAGCCCATTGTATTTCTGTTATTTTTATTTTTGTTTTTTTTTTGAGATGGAGTCTCATTCTGTCGTCCAGGCTGGAGTGCAGTGGTGCGGTCTCAGCTCACTGTGACTTCTGCCTCCCGGGCTCAAGTGATTCTCATGAATCAGCGTCCCGAGTAGCTGGGACTGCAGGTGTGCACCACCATGCCTGGCTAATTTTTGTATTTTTAGTAGAGATGGGAGTTTCACCATGTTGGCTAGGTTGGTTTCACACTCCTTACCTCATGTGATCCTCCCGCCTCAGCCCTCCAAAGTGTTGGGATTACAGGTGTGAGCCACCGCACCTGGCCAGCCTAATGTGTTTCTATATTTACTATATATGTATATCTGAGTTTTCTAGGTGTCTATTTTTATTTCAGTTGAAGAAGAAATCAGAATTATTGAATCTCAATTGACATGTTTGTATTTTTTCAGCCTGTAAGGTATTTTCTGAACTTAGTTCCAACATTGTATTTCTGGAGAGTTATTAAGTCATATTATGACTGAGATACAGGAATGTAAAGTTTGAAAGAGCTAATCTTAGTATTAATACCCAATATTTTGAGCTGTTAAGATTTTAATCTTATAAAGGGCAGGAATGGCCGGGCGCGGTGGCTCAAGCCTGTAATCCCAGCACTTTGGGAGGCCGAGACGGGCGGATCACGAGGTCAGGAGATCGAGACCATCCTGGCTAACACGGTGAAACCCCGTCTCTACTAAAAAAAAAAAAATACAAAAAACTAGCCAGGCGAGGTGACGGGCACCTGTAGTCCCAGCTACTCGGGAGGCTGAGGCAGGAGAATGGCATAAACCCGGGAGGCGGAGCTTGCAGTGAGCTGAGATCCGGCCACTGCACTCTAGCCTGGGCGACAGAGCGAGACTCCGTCTCAAAAAAAAAAAAAAAAGGGGGGGGGGGGGGGGGCAGGAATAAGACCGTTTAAAATTATTTTGTTCAGTGAAGTAAAATTCTAATACGAGATTTATTAAATATGGTCTGTTTTACTGTATTTAGGCGTAAGCATAGAAGCAGCAAGTGACATTGAAATCCATGGTGTAAATCTTGTAAATCTTGGCAATAAGTACAGTTCAACGACAGAGAACAGTGTGATGATGGTGACCTTTAAGCATCTGAATTCTGATGATACTTACTTATCTATAAATGAGAATGACAGTGCTTAGATTATTAGGATAATGGGGAGGACTAGAGTATATAAAGTGCCCTGAATCATCCTGGGTGCTCTCTTAGTATGCCAGATATTTTTCAAACCTTAGTATTTGTGGCCTTTGAATTTAAACAGTTGCTGTTATTAGCTTCATTTGTTAGAGATAGTGTCTATGAGTGGAATATGACAGCTAGAAGCTACTCCTTTTAGATTTTCAACACTCTGGAAGGTAGGACTATGTTTCCTTCTTGATTGTTGCATCTTCACCCTCCTGTAGGGAGCCAGTGGTACTCCAAACCAATAGCCTAGACAACAGTCATTAAGAAAGAAGGCTTAGGCTGGGTGTGGTGGCTCACACCTGTAATCCCAGCACTTTGGGAGGCCGAGGTGGGCAGATCATGAGGTCAGGAGTTTGAGACCAGCCTGGCCAATACGGTGAAACCCCGTCTCTACTACAAAAATACAAAAATTAGCCGGGTGTGGTGGCGGGCGCCTGTAGTCCCAGCTACTGGGGAGGCTGAGGCAGGAGAATGGCATGAACGCAGGAGGCGGAGCTTGCAGTGAGCTGAGATCGTGCCGTTGCGCTCCAGCCTGGGTGACACAGCGAGACTCCGTCTCAAAAAACAAAAAAAAGAAAGAAGGCTTTGGAAGGCTTTGTGCTTGACCCCAGCCCTGTCTGTGAAGTGTAATCTTATTTAAATCTGGTACATTGTCATTTTTGTTTAATAGGATATTTTTCCATTTGAAACAAATTTAGTAAATATTCATAATGAAAAATTTGGGGCTGGGCGTGATGGCTCACACCTATAATCCCAGCACTTGGGGAGGCTGAGGTGGGTGGATTGCTTGAGCCCAGGAGTTCAAGACCAGCCTGGGCAACATGGTGAAATCCCCTTCTCTACTAAAAATACAAAAATTAGCTGGGCTTGGTGGTGTGCACCTGTAATTTTAGATACTCAGGAGACTGAGGTAGAGAATCTCTTGAACCTGGGAGGTGGAGGTTGCAGTGCGCCGAGATCACGCCACTGTACTCCAGCCTAGGTGACAGAGCGAGACCCCATCTCCAAAAAATAAAAAAAAAGGAAAATTTGAAAGTTTTCCTGTGAAAGCTGGGCATGGTAGCTCATGCCTGTACTTCTAGCATTTTGGGAGGCTGAGATGAGAGGATTGCTTGAGCCCAAGAGTTTGACACTAGCCTACACAACATAATGAGACCCCATCTTTACAAAAAAACACAAAATATGCTTGGTGTGGTGGCTTATGCCTGTGGTCCTAGCTGTAATACTTGGGAGGCTGAGGTGGGAGGATCAGTTGAGCCCAAGAAATCCAGGCTCTGGTAAGCACCACTGCACTTTAGCCTGGGTGACAGAGCAAGACTCTGTTTCAAAAACAAAAGCTATGAAGAGACAAACCCTAATTTCACTATTCAGAAAGAACCTTTTTTTTTAATTCAGCATTTTTTTCCTAGGCTTATTTAATTTTCTTTTGGTTGCTTTAACTAAAGCAACACAGTGCTCCTCCAGAGCCTTCCAAGCTATAGATGGGACAAGCAATATCAGAATTAACAGGGAGAATTTCTTTAGATGGTGTTTAGAAAAGCTAAACTTTCATTGAATGTTAAGGAAAATGTTTGAGTCTCCCAGTTTTTAAACCTCATTTGAAGGACAAATATCACTTTGACTGTGTTTATTAAGTTTTGAGTAAAAATATCTAACAATATATTTACTTTGGTATGGAGAACATTATTTATATTAATGATACTGATCTTTATATTGCCTTCATTTTTGAAAAATATTTTTCCTGATATAAAATTCTGTGTTGACAAGTTTTTTTCTTTTTTTGATTATTAAAAAAAATGTTTTTTTTTGAGACAGTGTCTCACTGTTTCCCAGGCTGGAGTGCAGTAGTACAATCATGGCTTACTATAGCCTTGACTTCCTAGGCTCAGATGATCCTCCCACCTCAGCCTCCCAAGTAGCTTGGACTACAGGTGCACATGACCACGCCTGGCAACGTTTTCAATTTCTTGTAGATTCCATGTTGCCCAGGCTAGTCTCAAACTCCTTGGCTCAAGCTGTCCTCCAGCCTCAGCTGCCAAAAGTGCTGGAATTACCAAGCTCGGCCACACTCTTTTAAAGTAGTGCAAATGTCATTGTTTTCTGACTTGTATTGCTTCTCACAAAGTCTGCTGTAATTCTTATCTGTTTACTTAAGTATATGTGTAATTTTTTGTTTTCTTCTTCTTGCTGCCTTCATGCTGTTTGACATCATGCCTTTGATGTTTCCAGGCTTGTGTGTTTGTTGGTTTGTTTTATATTTATCCTGCTTAGGATTTCTCCAAACTTCTTGGATCTGTGGTTTGGGATTTTAAATTTTTTTCTGGAAAATTCTAGCTCATTATCTCAAGTATTTCCTTTGTTTTAGTCTCTTTTTTCTTCTGTGAATCCAGTTATATGTATATTATACCATTTGATACTTTCCCACATTAGTGGAACCTCTTTTTCTTTTTTTTTTTTTGAGACGGAGTCTCGCTCTGTCGCCCAGGCTGGAGTGCAGTGGCGCAATCTCGGCTCACTGCAAGCTCCGCCTCCCGGGTTCACGCTATTCTCCTGCCTCAGCCTCCCGAGTAGCTGGGACTACAGTTGCCTGCTACCACGCCCGGCTAGTTTTTTGTATTTTTTTTAGTAGAGATGGGGTTTCACCGTGTTAGCCAGGATGGTCTCGATCTCCTGACCTCGTGATCCACCCTCCTCAGCCTCCTAAAGTGCTGGGATTACAGGCTTGAGCCACCATGCCCGGCCTCTTTTTCTTTTTCTTTTCCTCCCTATGTTGTAATTTGGGTAATTCCTATTGATGCATCTTCATGTATCTTTAAGTTAATTGACTTTTTTTTTTTTTTTTTTTTTGAGACAGAATCTCACTATGTCGCCCAGGCTGGAGTGCGGTGGCATGATTTTGGCTCACTGCAATCTCCATCTCGTGGGTTCAAGTGATTCTCGTGCCACAGCCTCTTGAGTAGCTGGGATTACAGGCGTGCACTGCCATGCCTGGCTAATTTTTGTATTTTTAGTAGAGATGGGGTTTTGCCATGTTGACCAGCCTGGTCTTGAACTCCTGATCTCAGGTGATTCACCCACCTTGACCTCCCAAAGTGCCGGGATTATAGGCGTGAGCCACCGTGCCCGGCCCAAGTTCATTGATTCTTTCATCAGTTGGGCCCAGTCTGCTGACATGGTATTTTTTATTTCTAGCACTTGCATTTAGCTTTTGAAATTATTTTCCATCTAAAAATAATTTTTCTTCCTGAAATTACCCATCTGTTCATGTATGTTTTCTCCTTTTTCGCTTTGTCCTTTAATATACTAATCATAATTACAGAGAAATCCCTTTCTTCATTTTTCTAGCTTCTGTGTCATCTCTGAATCTTGTTGCATTAATTACTTTTTCCTCTTCATTACAGGTGGCTTTTTTCTATATGTGGGTCTCCTAAGTTTTGATTAAGCGTTGAACATTGTATAGAACAGTAGAGACTGAGATAAGTAACATTTATGTTTGGAAATGGGCATGCCTCTTCTTCCTTCAGGCCTTTAGCGTAAGGTATTGGGTGCTTAGTTGAGCTAGCTAGCTCATGCCTGTAATCCCAGCATTTTGGGAGGCCAAGGCGGGTGGATCACTTGAGGTTAGGTGTTCGAGACCACCCTGGCCAACAGGGTGTCTTTTCCTGCCACCCACTTCCCTTTTTATTTTAACCTTAATGCCAGTAAATTTTAAGACAAATTTTTGGCCCAAATGCTCTGATCTATTAATACTTTTTTTTTTTTTTTTTGAGACAGTCTTGCTATGTTGCCAGGCTGGAATGCAGTGGTGTGATCTTGGCTCACTGTAACCTTCACTTCCTGGGTTCAAGCGATTCTTGTGTCTCAGCCTCCTGAGTAGCTGGGACTACAGGTGCGTGTCACCACAGCCAGCTAATTTTTTGTATTTTTAGTAGAGACAGGATTTTGCCGTGTTGGCCAGGCTGGTGTTGAACTCCTGGCCTCAAGTGATCTGCTCACCTCAGCCTCCCAAAGTGCTTGGATTACAGGCATGAGCCACTGCACCTGGCCTCTGATTTACTTTAGTTTAGGTATCGAAGGCATCACTTCTTTCTTTTTTGGATGAACCGTTTTTTCCACAGTGTTATGTCTTGTGTTATTTAAGCCTACCACTGTCTCAGAGTCATGTGGACTAGGGCCGATTAAGAAAATTGGAGATCCTTTTGCGACTAGGTAGATGTCTTACAACTTTTAAATATTTTGATAATTTACCATTAAGAGAGGATGGCAATGATAATGAAGACACAAGACGAAAAGGTTGGCCATCAAGTTGTATAGCAGTTTTCCAGAGGCTTTTACTTTTTATTGGGGTTGGATTATATTGCCCTTTCGTTCATGTTGCAACCATGTAATTTTGCCTCAGTACATGATTTTAACTTGTCTCTAGCTTCTGTAGACATCATGATTCCTGTCTTGCTTGAATCTGAATCTGTATAGCTTGAAAAAACATTATTACTAGTATAAGTGCAATTACACATCATCCATATGTGTAATACAAACTGGCAAGACTAAGACCCCAGCTGATATGTTAAATGCATTGGAAAGGAGTTTTTCACACATTTAAATTGTGTTTTCTTACATGAAAGTGCTCAATATTATTGGTTTGGGCTATAATAATTGAATCACAGTTGAACTTGAATTCACCCAAACTGAAAAACATTTCGTTTGACCTGTTCTGTATCAGTGTGCTAACTGCTGAAGGTATTAAAACATTAGGTGTGTGAAAGCATATTAAATAAGGAGATGTTTATTTAAAAAACATCAAGTTTGAATTTGCAGCTAATTTTCCAGTTTATGACATGCAGAAAAAGTAATTCTTTTCTCTCACCTTGTAATTTATAAAAATCAACAGAAAAATAAGTTACATGGCTTGAATTAGTCATTTAGGTTTTTGGTTTTCCAATATATGGGAGGATAGAAATTATTTGACTTCTTGCTTCTGTTTACATGATTTTGCTGTTGGTAATTGCAATTTATTCTTTGGTATAAAGGAGTTTTCATATTTTGAAAATTGTCCATCTAAGGGTAAGCATGGTATGAATGTAATGTTGTAGAAATACTATATTGAGAGCTCATCTAAACTATTTCAAATTCAAATGTGTCGTTGTTTAAGCAGAGTTCTCTCTAGTCCTAACCCAGGAGGTCGAGACTGTAGAGAGTCATGATCATGCCACTGCACTCCAGCCTGGGTGACAGAGCGAGACCTTGTCTCAAAAAACACCCCAAAAACCATTTTACAGGTTAGGAAACTAAACTTGTTGGTCTGACTTAAGTTTATGCTTCACACTTAGGAAGCTAGTAAAAAGTAAAAAGGAAGGTAAAGTTCATACTCGTGCTCTTATACTGAGATGCGTATTAAGTAATGTGAGTTGAGATTCATATTCAGTGCCATAGTCTTTTTTTTAACCCCATCATCAACTGGGATATGCATATTTAAAACTGGTATCTTTGATCTGTTAGGACATATTTACTGAAGACTGTATGTATTTGTATAATAGTACGTTTGTTTGTTTGTTTTCTTTTTTTTTTGAGATGGAGTCTCACTCTGTTGTCCAGGCTGTAATGATCTCAGCTCGCTGCAGCCATTGCCTCCTGGGTTCAAGTTATTCTTCTGCCTCCTGCTTGAGTAGCTGGGATTATAGGCATGAACCACCATACCCGACTAAGTTTTGTATTTTTAGTAGAGACGAGGTTTCACCACATTAGCCAGGCTGGTCAGGCTTCCAAAGTGCTGGGATTACTGGCGTGAGCCACCATGCCTGGACATAGATTTTTATTTGTTGATTTTTTTTCGTCAGGACATGGAGTGCTATTGCTAGTTTATGATTTGACCTAGTTTTGCTTACAAAGGAGTGATTACTCAATTGGAACAGACTTAATGATGTATAATTGAGAGGAAATGGAAGAAAAGAAGATGGACTGGATTGATAAATTGTAAGTTTATAGATTATGTAACTTGTCAAAAGTGACAGCATCATTTATCAAGTATGTATGTTTTAATTTTCTGCATAGTATGAAAATAAATGCTAAAAACGATCTTTGCAGATGGAATATTAGGCCACATTCTTAAGAATTTGGTATATTTATTTTCTGTTTTATAACTTTTACCAACAGTCTTCATCATATGTTTTCATAATTGTGAATAAGACCCATATTTTAGAAATTTTCTTATACCTCTAGAGCTGACATTTTAGATAATTTTAGAACAATCACAATGATTAATTTTAGAAAATTTTTAAGAGTCGTTAAATCGATAAAAGTGTATGTGTAGAAAATTTCTGGAAAGATGCATAAGAAACTCGATAGTGGTTACTTTTGGAAGAAAAAGATTGGATGATGGAAGATACTTTCTACCTTACATCCTTGTATCCTAGTCCTTTCTCTTTTATAGCCTCTGTACTATATAAATGTTTTTCTTTAACAGTAATTCAGTGATACTTAAAAAAAGTTAGAGTTAATAGCACAGGCCATTTGCAGATCTACAGGTTATGGTTATATCTATAGATTCTTTGTCCTTTTTCAAATTACATAATATTTACTTTTTGTTTGCCAAATAAAGTTAACTTATATTCTTTGCATATCTTTTTCCTTTTATTCTCACTGAAGTACCATTTTCTTTGACTAGTCAGCATGATTTCCAGAAAATATAGTGGCCCTTTGGGACTACATTATTCATTTGCAAATCATGACCCAGGAAAGGTTGCAAACTGTACATGAATTTGGCATTTTATTCTCTATAGTCATTTTATAAAGGAAATTTAGCTATGTTACCTTCAATAGATTACTTTATTTCTCAAGTCTTTTTTTTTTTCCTTTTTTTCCTTTTTTTTTTTTTTTTTGAGACGGAGTCTCTCACTCTGTCACCCAGGATGGAGTGCAGTGGCCGGATCTCGGCTCACTGCAAGCTCCGCCTCCCAGGTTTACACGATTTTCCTGCCCTCAGCCTGCCCAGTAGCTGGGACTACAGGCGCCCACCACCTCGCCCGGCTAGTTTTTTTATTTTTTATTTTTTAGTAGAGACAGGGTTTCACCATGTTAGCCAGGATGGTCTCGATCTCCTGACCTCGTAATCCACCCGTCTCGGCCTCCCAAACTGCTGGGATTACAGGCTTGAGTCACCGTGCCCGGCATTTTTTTTCCTTTTTATTTAGTCAGACTTTAATTTCATAAGATTATCTCCCAGGACTCTTTCAAATCTCATTCTGTAAGCATTTCATACCCATTTCAACTCAAAAGATGGCATTCAGTAGTTCTGTTTTTTTTTTTTTTTTTTTTTTTGAGACAGAGTCTCGCTGTGTCTCCCAGGCTGGAGTGCAGTGGCCAGATCTCAGTTTACTGCAAGCTCCGCCTCCCGGGTTCACGCCATTCTCCTGCCTCAGCCTCCCAAGTAGCTGGGACTATAGGCGCCCGCCACCACGCCCAGCTAATTTTTTGTATTTTTAGTAGAGACGGGGTTTCACCGTGTTAGCCAGGATGGTCTCGATCTCCTGACCTCGTGATCCACCCTCCTCAGCCTCCTAAAGTGCTGGGATTACAGGCGTGAGCCACCACGCCCGGCCTAGTAGTTCTTAAAGTAGTGTTACAAACAAAATTTCTTGAACTAGATGGACTTCAGAATAATCTGTAATTATTAAAATGCGTTTTTTTGCAATCTAATTTGTCTTACAAGCGAATTCTAATGTAGCTCTTCATAAAGTCAGCCATATACTACTTAAAATCTTAGTCATGGAGTTGGATTTTTAAAAGAAAATTTCCAGAAATGAAGATATATTAACTTCATATATATGTATTTTTTAAAGAAAATAAACATTTCTTCTCTCTCTTTTTTTTTTTTTAATAGAGGTTGGTTCTCAGTATGTTGCCTCGGCTGGAGTGTGGTGGCTATTCATTGGTATGATTCTGATGCACCTATAGCGGGGAGTATAGGCATGTGCCACTGTGCCCAGCTCTCAGCATTTCTATTTCTTTGTTTTATTTTGAGACGTAGTCTTGCTCTGTCACGCAGGCTGGAGTGCGGTGGTGCGATCTTGCCTCACTGTAACCGTTGCCTCCCAAATACGAGTGATTCTCCTTCCTCAGCCTCCCAAGTAGCTGGGATTACAGGCACCTGCCACCACACCCAGATGATTTTTTTATTTTTAGTAGAGACGGGGTTTTACCATGTTGGCCAGGCTGGTCTTGAACTCCTGACCTTAGTGATCTGCCCGCCTCCGCCTCCGCCTCCCAAAGTCTTGGGATTACAGTTGTGAGCCACTGCGCCGGGCCCAACATTTCTATATCTAATCTTAATACTAGAGAATGAGTCTTTTTTTCTTTGTTTAGAACCTGAAAGGAAGTGATGTCTTAGGCTACCTGTAGCTTTGCAGATAATTACACGGTGGGTTATCAACCAAAGCTAATTAAACTATGACAGTTTCTTTCATTAATTGCATTTTAGTTGGTTCAGTTATGGCAATGAGGAAAATAGTTATGATCCACACCCTGAGGGTTTATTGTGTTCAAAGTGTTGTATACTGAAATATGGAGTTGTCTGGTTATGAATGTGTATTACTTGTTCATATGTGAAGTACTTAATGAGACAGTGAACTGTTAACTTCATAGAGAACTGCATTTGGTTATGCGGCCTTTGAAAAATGGACAAAATCATGAAATTTCTTAATAACTTTGCTAATGTCTTCTCAAATAGAAGGAGTGGGATTATCTTTGCTGGAGTCCAAATTGTAAGCCAAAAGACTGTGTCCTTTGTGGATTTCTCAGTGAACTAGTTTGCAGGGGCCAATGTGAAATAAAAATGCAATTCCTGGAATTTGGTTTAAGAGTAAAGTGAAATGTGGTATAAGTAGGGTACACAAGTCCTTTTTTTGGCTGGTCTGTGTTGAACAAAGACCTAGTAGCTGCATGCTTGGAAAACTTTCCTGTGTTCGTGCAGTCTTCGTCCTTATTGTAGCCAGGCAGCTGAGGAGATATCCCCTAAAGAGGCAGAACTCCCCATCCTCCCTGTTCTCCTGCTTTTATTTTATTTTATTTTTTTTTACACTATATACTGGGACAGTGAAAGGCCTTCCATTGACCAGAAAGACAAAGAGTGCTTTCATACTCAGGGTTTAGCCATACCCAGTGTACAGGGCTTTTGTTAGGGCTTGCACTAGTCGTTTCTCTCTTACCTCCCTCAATCTTATTATTCATACTTTGCAGCAGCAACTATATCGTTTTGAAAATTTTACTTCCTAATTTAAAAATAAATAGTTGCAACAGAAAAATTCAGTTTCTTATAATGAACAATGCAAAGCAAAGCTTTTCTTGTGTTTATTTGGATAAAGAAGGTACACTGTTATAGCTGAGTGCCACACTGCAGCATTTGGTTTTGTTGGAATTACTGTGTCATTTAAAAAGTACAGTCAAAATAAATATTATTTTTTTGTGTGTGACTGTATCTCATCTAACTCATTGTTGGTGCTTGATACTCATTCATGAAATACAAGAATCTTTTACCAGTGCCAGGTGATTTTGAAATTACTTAATATTTTTATGTTTTATTAGATAAGATGAAGAGGAGAGTTTAGACAATTATGTGGATAATTTAAAAATGCCTTTAGCCTCAGTTCAGATTGACATATCTCCTTAAGATAAACCTTGTAGTATTGTCTTTGTCTTTCACCTTTCTTGTATAGAAGTAAACCATTAAGATGAAATAAAAAAGTTATTATTTAATAGATGTTACATTTGGATAGGTAGGCTTTATCAGATAGAGCTGGACTATATTTTACAATTTTATTTCCAATTTGCAATACCCAAGAATTCTCTTTCATTTTTTTATGCAAGTGATTAATCTTTTAATGAAATGTTTAATGCATATGGAAAATTATAAAAATAATACAACAGATGCTTGTGTGCCTGCCACCTAGCTTTGTTGTACTTGCATGTTTTTTTTTTTTTTTTGAGAAGGAGTCTCGCTCTGTCACCCAGGCTGAAGTACGGTGGTGGGATCTTGGCTCACTGCAACCTCCGCCTCCTGGGTTCAAGCGATTCTCCTGCCTCAGCCTCCTGAGTAGCTGGGATTATAGGCGTCCGCCACCACGCCCAGCTAATTTTTGTATTTTTGGTAGAGACAGGGTTTCACTTTGTTTGTCAGGTTGGTCTTGAACTCCTGACCTCGTGATCCGCCCCCCTCAGCCTCCCAAAGTGCTGGGATTACAGGCGTGAGCCACTTGTATTTGGATTTTTAAACAAGATTTTGGAGGATTTTGTTGATCCTAATATCTGAATCTGTGTCTTATTTATGATTATTTTATTTTCTCATTTGTCTCAAATTTCCCTCCTAGACAAGTCATTTGTTAAGATAAACCTAGTGAGTGCTCTTGATTACCCTTGATGTTACATGGTTTCTGGTTGGAAAGTATCAAATAGAACTTTCAAAATTATGTTTAACAATCTCAATATTAAACAAGCTGATACACTAAATTTTTAGATACTAAAGCTTGGTTGTCACATATTCGAAGAAGGGAATATAATGTATTACACATAGTGAAAATTTATGTGTATATAAATTTTACTGTAATATATAGACTGTTGTACAAATACAGGGTTGAAGTCTGAGAGAAATTTTCTGTTATTCTGTCGTTAATTCAGCTGCTATTAAAGTATTGTACCTCATTTTGACCTTTATTATTAGACGATTGCTCTTAGAGGTCATAATAGTAGCAGTGGTTTGTGGTATGCCTACAATATACAAGGCACTGGGTATCCTTTAAATTGTCTGGGCACAGTGGCTCACACCTGTAATTGTAGCACTTTGGGAGGCTGAGGCAAGAGGATTGGTTAAGGCCAGGAGTTCTAGACCAACCTGGGTAACATGATGAGACTCCTGTCTCTGCAAAAACAAAAACAAAAACAAAAAAATGAATTAGCTGGGCATGGTGGGTCCCTACCTGTATATTCCTAGATACCTGGGAGACTGAGGCAGGAGGACTGTTTGAGCCCAGGAGTTCACGGGTGCAGTAAGCTATGATCGTGCCATTGCATTCTGCCTGGGCAGCAGAGTGGGACCCTGTTTCTTTAAAAACAACAACAACAACAAATTATTCTAATGAATCATCTTATTTAACTCTATATCAGCTCTCTGAAGTAGTACATGTTTTTTTTTTTTCTCCCTTCATTTTGCAGGTGAAGAAACAATCTTACAGACACATCTCACTTTATTTCACCTCAGTCTGTTGCACTTCACATTACTTTTTTGTTTGTTGGTTTCCTAACAAATTTAAGGTTTGTGGCAGCTGAATGAAGCAAAGCTTTCGGCATCATTTTTAACAGCATGTGCCCACTTCGTGTCTCTTTATAATTATTTTTAGTGATCTTTGATCTTACTATTATAATTGTTTTGAGGTGCCATGCTCATGTAATATGGCAAATGTAATAAAAAATACTGTGTGCTGATTGTTCCACTGAAAGGCCATTCCCCTCTCTCCCCATGGGCCTTGCTCTTTTCTGAGATATGACAATATTGAAATTAGGCCAGTAACCCTGCGGTGTCCTCTAAGGGTCATGTGAAAGGAAGAGTTACATGTCTCACTTTAAATCAATAGCTAGAAATGATTCAGCTTTGCAAGGAAGGTGTTAGCCAAGTTGTGAATGCAAAGGAAAAGTTCTTGAAGGAAATTAAAAGTGCTGCTCCAGTGAACACATAAGATTATAGTAAGATTTTTTTTTTTGCCCTTATTTTGTATACATTTTCACCAATTGTGAAAATGTAAACTGTAATTGTAAATAAAGAAACATGTTTTTTTTTCCGTAGAGATGGGGTCTCACCATGTTGCCCAGGTTGGTCTAGAACTCCTGGACTTAAGTGGTCCTCTTGCCTCAGCCTCTCAAAATGCTAGGATTACAGGCGTAAGCAAAGTGACTTGCACAATTGATTTGTTGCTGGCACCTTAGCACAAATCAAGGTAGTGGTACCAAACCATGCTAATAGTAACGATTGGGTTTTTCCCCAACATGCACACTCAAACAAACAAACAAAACAGCAGTTTTACTTTTCATTTAATATCTTTGATGAAACAGCAAAAAAATTTTTTTTATTAATTCTTGGCCTTTGAATATACATCTTCTTAATATTCTGTGTGATAAAATGGGAAGTACACATATAGCAGTTCTGTTGCATAATTGTCCAATAGTGGTCTTAATGAATAACACTTGTGTGAGTGAGTGGCAAGCCCAAATAGCGGCTTCTTTCAGGCATCACCATTTTGAAATGATAAACTGGTTATTTCTGCTTGGATATTTTCCAGACAAATTATCAAAAATAGATGATTGTGCTTGTGATTTCGAGGAAAACTGTTGCCAATGGTAAAATGACAGCTTTGAAGGGCCGGGCACGGTGGCTCATGCTTGTAATCCCAGTACTCTGGGAGGCCAAGGTGGGTGGATCACGAGGTGAGGAGATCGAGACTATCCTGGCGAACATGGTGAAACCCCGTCTCTACTAAAAATACAAAGAGTAGCTGGGCATGGTGGCACGCACCTGTAGTCCCAGCTACTCGTGAGACTGAGGCAGGAGAATGGCTTGAACCCGGGAGGTGGAGGTTTCAGTGAGCCAAGATCACGCCACTGCACTCCAGCCTGGCGAGAGAGTGAGACTCCGTCTCAAGAAAAACAAAACAAAACAAAACAAAACAAAATTACAGCTTTCAAGTGAAAATTAGAATTTTAGACACTTGAATCCACCGCCATGAACTTGACAACTTTCCAATACTTAATAGACTTTTCTGATGATATCAGTAGAGATATGAACAGATAAAGTTAAAAAAAAATTGAGGCAGGATGTCACTGTGTCACTCTGGCTGGAGTGTAGTGGTGCAATCATGGCTCACTACAGCCTCGACCTCCTGGACTCAGGTATTCTTCCCACTTCAGCCTCCCAAATAGCTGGGAATACAGGCATGTGCCACCACATCCAGCTAATTTTTTGTAATTTTTGAAGAGATTGGGTTTTGCCATGTTGCCCAGGATAGTCTCAAACTCTTGGTTCAAGGGATCCTCCCGCCTCAGCCTCTCAAAGTACTGGGATTCCAAGTCATGAGCCACTTTCCCTGGCCCAGATAAGATTTTTGATACTGTACAATGAAATGTGTCAAGGAAGTCCTGTGTAACAGTGCACCAATATTTTCCGGGTGACCAATGCATGATGTTACAAAATCATGGACAGGTGAAAGATACATTTAAAATTCAGTATTGACCAGTTGATTTTAGTGTAACAGCATATGAAAAGTTCATTCATTTGGTTTTAGATTAGAACTTAATCTAATTTAGATTAGCACCTAAGTCTTAAAAACTATCACTCATTGAATTTTGGTGTAATGAAAAAAAAATGCCCAGTATTTAGGAAACAGTATTAAAATACTCATCCTTTTTTTCTGGTGTGAGACCAGGTTTTTTCCACAGACTTCAAAATAACATGTAACAGATTAAATGCAGAAGCACATCTAAGAATTCATTCTTCTGTCTGAATCCATTTGATAGAATTAAAAAGAAAATCATTCAGCCTAAGAAAGCTTATTAAAAAAAAAAGAAAATAATTCAGCTGGTCTACCATTAAACCAGACATGAAAGTGATTTGCAAAAAATGTACAGTGCGGCTGGGCGCGGTAGCTCAAGCCTGTAATCCCAGCACTTTGAGAGGTCGAGACCATCCTGGCTAACACGGTGAAACCCTGTCTCTACTAAAAAATACAAAAAACCAGCCGGGTGAGGTGGCGGGCACCTGTAGTCCCAGCTACTCGGGAGGCTGAGGCAGGAGAATGGCGTCAACCTGGGAGGCGGAGCTTGCAGTGAGCTGAGATCCGGCTACTGCACTCCAGCCCGGGCGACAAAGTGAGACTCCGTCTCAAAAAAAAAAAAAAAAAAAAAAAAAAAAAAAAAAAAAAAAGTACAGTGCTACTCTTCTCCCTTCATTAAAAAAAATTACATGACTCTTTTTTTTGATACAGGGTCTCACTTTGTCAGCCGGGCTGGAGTACAGTGGCTCAATCATAGCTCACTGCAGCTTCGACTCCTGGGCTCAAGCCATTCTCCTACCTCAGCCTCCTTAGTAGCTGAGACTACAGGTGCACGCCACCATGCTCAGCTTATATGGCTATCCTTAAAAATTAAAAAAACATTACTTAGGCCAGGCCAAGGAGGGAAGATTACTTGAGCCTGGGACACGGAGATTGCAATGAGCCAAGATTGCACCATTGCACTCCACCCTGGGTGACAGAGCGAGACTCTGTCTCAAAACAAGCATTACTTATGATAACATATAGTTGGCTTATTATTATCCTAGAATAAGTTAATATTTAATTTTTTCTTAGTTTTAACTTCTAATTTGGCAAATATAAGTGGAAGTAACCTGTTTAAGCAAAAGCTGTTTATGTTGCTTGATAATTTTTAGATGTAAAGGGATTCTAAGACCATAAAGTTTAGATACACTGAATTAGGCCACTCCCAACAATTAAAGCTGTTGTTGCTTAGACTTGATTATTTTAATGAGGCAGTTAAATAAAGAGAGAAATAAACTTTTTCTGTTGTAACTTATTTAGTTGCTGTAATTATTAGGGATTATATCAAGCATATCACATACATTATTTAATTTTCACTGCAACTATATGAAGTGTAAGGGCTATTAATCTTGCTGTTTACATATAGGAAAATTGGGGCTCAGAAAATAATGTGTCTCCACCACAAGTAGTAAGTGGTGGAGTCAGAATATGAATTAGGAACTTGACACCAGAGTTCACGTTTGTAATCACATAACGTGTTTGCCATAATGGCCTGCTTTTATTTTAGATTTAATGTCATTGTTAGCAAATGTATCTAAGATGACATCTACTTAAAATATTACCATAATTCTGTGAGACATCTGCTATCATTTATGAGGAAACTGAGGTTCGGGGAGATGAAGTGACTTTCCCATTTTAGAAAGTACAGGGATCAAGATTCAAAGTAAGATCATCTTTTTTCTTTTTTTTTATTTTTGAGACTGAGTCTCTTGCTGTCCCCTAGGCTGGAGAGCAGTGGCGCCATCTTGGCTCACTGCAACCTGCACCTCCAGGTTTCAAGCGATTCTCCTGCCTCAGCCTCCTAAGTAGCTGGGACTAACGGCATGCACCACCACGCCCGACTAATTTTTATTTTTGGGACAGAGTTTCACTCTTGTTGCCCAGGCTGGAGTGCAATGGCGCGATCTTGGCTCACCACAACCTCTTCCTTTTGGGTTCAAACGATTCTCCTCCCTCAGCCTCCTGAGTAGCTGGGATTATAGGCATGCGCCATCACGCCCAGCTAATTTTGTATTTTTAGAAGAGACGGGGTTTCTCTATGTTGGTCAGGCTGGTCTCTAACTCCCGACCTTAGGTGATCCACCTGCCTTGGCCTCCCAAAGTGCTGGGATTACAGGCGTGAGCCACCGTGCCCAGCCAGTAAGACCTTATTTTTTCTGCAAGTGAACACTTTTCATTTTATCTGCTCTCTCCCAAGTAACATGAGTGGATGGGGAAAAATGGAGGAGTCAGCACTTACTTCTCTACCCATTTTTTCCCCTGCCCCTTTTTCTGCATGCGTTGGGTATCTCCCCTGAACATGGGTCATTTGAGTGGTTGTTACCTCTCTTAGCTGACTGATCTGTGATGACTGTAGCTGGATAGGCTGGCTAGAAGAGAGGCAGGATTTCGATTTAGTACTTTGATTTGATGTTTGAGGCAATGTTTATACTCTTGTGGGAGATGCTGGTTTGGCGCTGGTGGCATGTCGTTTTTTTCCAGTCTTCACATAAGAAAATGATCCTTTTGGTCATTCAGACCAAGACTTGTTAATAATCCCTGCCTTCAAATCTTTTACCAGTATAGAAAAAGGGCAGGTAGCTTTGGGTTCAAATCAGCTTTGGAACTAATTTGCTTCTGTGGATTCTTCAACCATTCATCCTTCAGAAAGCGTATGTGTTCTAAAAATTAGCTAGGCGTGGTGGCGGGTGCCTGTAATCTTAACACTTTGGGAGGCTGAGGTGACTGGATCATCTGAGGTTAGGAGTTCGAGATCAGCCTGACCAACATGGAAAACCCTGTCTGTACTAAAAATACAAAAATTAGCTGGGCGTGGTGGTGCGTGCCTATAATCCCAGCTGCTTGGGAGGCTGAGGCAGGAGAATTCCTTGAAGCCGGGAGGCAGAGGTTGCAGTGAGTTTGAGATCATGCCATTGCACTCCAGCCTGGGAGACAAGAGCAAGACTGTGTCAAAAAAAAAAAAAAAAAAGTCTGTGTTCTAGTTGGAGAAAAGATGTTAACATAAGAAATAACAACATCATTTACTGAACACCTGTTATGTACTACGTTTTTTATAAGGATTATTTCATTTAATCCCTACAACATTCTTTGTACAGCATTTCATTATTTCATGTTTCCTTTTACAAATAAATAGATAACTGAGGCTAAGTGAAAGGAAGCCCATGTGATCTTTCTTTAAATTCTTTTAGAGACAGTGTCTTGGTCTGTCACCCAGGCTGGAATGCAGTGTCACCATCATAGGTCACTACAGCCTCAAACCCCCAGGCTCAAGTGATTGATTCTCTTGCCTCACCCTTCTGACTAGTTAGGACTACAAGTGCATATCACTATGCCCAGCTAAATTTTGTATTTTTGGTAGAGATGAGGTTTTGCCATGTTGGCCAGTCTGGTCTGGAACTCCTGACCTCAAATGATCCACCTGCCTCGACCTCCCCAAGTGCTGGGATTCCAGGCGTGAGCCACCCTGCTTGGCAGAGACTGGCATTTTGATTAATTAATTAATTTATTTTGAGACGGAGTCTTGCTCTGTCGCTGAGACAGGAGTGTAGTGGCGTGATCTCGGCTCACTGCAACCTGTGCCTCCTGGGTTCAAACAATTCTCCTGCCTCAGCCTACAGAGTAGCTGGGATTACAGGTGTGCGCCACCATGCCCAGCTAATTTTTTTGTATTTTTAGTAGAGACAAGGTTTCGCCATATTGACCAGGGTGGTCTCGAACTCCTGACCTTGTGATCCACCTGCCTAGGCCTCCCAAAGTGCTGGGATTACAGGGGTGAGCAACCATACCCTGCAGGGACTGGTAGTTTTTATTTAGGGAAGGTTTCATGGTGTGGAGTATAAAAATAGGTTTAGTTGGAGGGATCCCATGTATGGTGGTAATTGAATCACAGGGTCTGTACTTGGAGGTAAAAAATAACATTTGATGTTCATTGATGACTATAATGTTCATGAAGATTGGTCTGATAATATTGTGCTGTATGAATTTAAGTGGAAGAGATTCCAGTCAGGAAAGTCCAAGCAGCTACTGCAGATAGAGAGGCGACAAGAGAAGAAATAAATATCTGAGTTGTAGTGGTGGCCATGGGCTTGGGAAATGGAAGATGAGGGTGGCTTTTAGAAAAATTTTACAAGAGGTATAGAGAGGAAATTGAATGAATTTGAGGGCTAAAATTGTATACTAGCAATTAGCTTGCATATTAGTTAATAATTGGACTGTTGTATTAGGTAATTTTAAGAACTATACAATTGATAAACCAACCGTATGTTAACATTTTTTATTTTAGAAAATAGTCATATATATTTTTTTAATTTAGGGAAAAATGGTATTGTTTTACAGTGTTTGCAAACCTCATTAATATCTTGTGTAATAGAAGACTGGCTGAATTCTTACATGTAGCACAAAGACCAATTTTACCCAGTAGGATTTTTTTTCTTGAATTTTAAAAAAATGTAGTATAGCTCATTAATGTATTATATAACATTTTGGCTTTTGGATAGAATCATTATATTATATTGATCTCTGCAGAGATTGGTAAGAATGTGACTGATTTGGCCTTGGAACAAAGTTGGACACTGAGTAATGGGAGAGTGGTTGGGATATTTTATACACAGTGGTGTGCTGGTGTGAGGGATGGTTAATTATGAAGCTGCATAGGGTCAAAATTACTTTTGAAAACCTTTTTAAAGTGGTCATATCAGATATACTGTACTGTGTTTCAGTATGTCCAGCACAGTCAGTTTTTCTTTCAGTTTATATTTCCTCCCTGTCTGAGCACAGGATAATTCACTGTTACTTAGAGGTCAGATTGTATAGCAAATTATGTGCTTGACATTAGAATCACACTTAGGATCTTGAGAACTAAAGAAATTAGTTGGTTTAGATCTAAGTCTCATGCGGACTCTGGAGCTCCTTGAGTGGAATGACAGGAGTCAGCATTGTTCACATTTCTCTGCATCTCTCTTCTCCTCTACCTTTCCCATGGCATGGTTGAGTTTGTTCAAGTGTAGGAATTGTGCAGGATTGATGGGACTCTTATCTATACAAATACATAATCCATACACATGCATGTTGTATTTTATGTATGTATATATATAATCAGAAACTAGACGACCCTATTAATTTCTGTGGCTTCAATTCTAAAAGGAATGTTTCTTTAAATGTTATAGAAACAGGAGTTAAATTTGAATTAAAAATAATTTGTTACATTTGCATAGCCTCACTATCTTGAACCTACTTCCTTCTGTCAAGTAAGTTGAGCAGTAACTATTACGGTATCAATGATATCATTTAACTATTATATCAGTGTACACACGTTACACTTTTTTTTTTTTTTTGAGATGGAGTCTTGCTCTGTCGCCCAGGTTGGAGTGCAGTGGCACGATTTCGGCTCGCTGCAAGCTCTGTCTTCTGGGTTCACACCTTTCTCCTGCTTCAGCCTCCTGAGCAGCTGGGACTACAGGCGCCCGTCACCACGCTCGGCTAATTTTTTGTATTTTTAGTAGAGACTGTGCTAGCCAGGATGGTCTCGATCTCCTGACCTTGTGATCTGCCCACCTCAGCCTCCCAAAGTGCTGGGATTACAGGCGTGAGCCACCGCGCCCAGCCAATTTAGTGATTTTTAAATCACATATTAAAAACATAGTATTTGTAGGTTTTTGGTAGACAATGAAAAAGTCAAACATGACAAAAGAGTGTATACATTGAAAAGTAAATCTCCTAATATTCAATTCCCTAACTCCCTTTCTTAGGGCAGCCACTGTTGTCATTTTATTTTCTTTTTTTTTTGAGACAGTGTCTTGCTCTGTTGCCTAGGCTGGAGTGCAGTGGAGTGATCTTGGCTCACTATAACCTCTGCCTCCCGGGTTCAAGCGATTCTCGTTTCTCAGCCTCCTGAGTTGCTGGGATTACAGGCTTGTGCCACCACATCTTGCTAATTTTTGTATCTTTAGTAGAGATGAGGTTTTGCCTTGTTGGTCAGGCTGGTCTTAAACTCCTGGCCTCAAGTGATCCTCCTGCCTCGGCCTCCCAAAGTGCTGGGATTACAGGCATCAGTCACTGCACCAGGCCTGTTGTCAGTTTCTTATGTGCTCTTTCAGAGGTGTTTTGTGCATATGCATGCATAGAGTAAAGCTTTTAAACATTTAACATTCGCAGAGCCGTCAAATATATTAAATATTTCTAGGTACCAAGCAATTGTAGAAAATTTTCCCAGTCCTTAAAAAAAACAGTAGTAAATTTTAATGGAGAACCAGGTTATAGATTTTAATCCTGATTTTATGGTTTCTATCCTGTGTAACCTAGGGCAAGCTGAATTTCAACTTTTGCCTTTATATAATTAACATTTATTAGGCTTATAATGTATTTAGAATTCTATGCAACTTTAGTGGTTTCTTTTTAATAGAGAAACCATATGTAATTTTGTTATAGGCAGTAGATCTTGAGAATCTAGATTGCCTACTTAAGCATTTTCACAAGATTTTTATGTTCAATTAGCAAAGCTAGAAAGTATACAGCATCCTATTGGACTCAGTTATCAGCTTAGAGGGAAGCCTCTACCTTAGCCTGACTTGAACATGTAATGGTCTGAATGGGATATTTACAGTGAAAAATGACCAGAATGGGATACTGAGAGGGAGACGTGAATCAGTGGGGTAGAAGAGGAGCAGCGTTCTTGATTAAATGTTCACATTCTGGTGGCATTGTTTTATTTGAAGCATTATATAATTTTAGAATTTTTATATACCTATCAATGCTTGAATATTTTATATACCAAAGTATATTAGAACTGATGATAAGTTTCTTCTTATTAAAATATCACTTGATTGGCTGGGCACAGTGACTCATGCCTGTAATCCCAGCACTTTCGGAGGCTGAGGTGGGTGGATCATCTGGGGTCAGGAGTTCGAGACCAGCCTCGGCAACATGGTGAAACCTCGTCTCTACTAAAAATACAAAAATTAGCCAGGCATGGTGGCGGACGCCTGCAATCCCAGCTACTCAGGAGGCTTAGGTAGAATTCTTGAACCCAGGAGGGGGAGGTTGCTGTGAGCCAAGATCATGCCGTTTGCACTCCAGCCTGGGCGACGAGCAAAACTCTGCCTCTAAATAAATAAATAAATAAATAAATAAAATATCACTTGATCTTTTTTGTTTTGTTTTAAGATGGAGTCTCGCTCTATTACCCAGTCTGGAGTGCAGTGATGCAATATCGGCTCACTGCAACCTCCGCTTCCTGGGATCAAGCTATTCTCCTGCCTCAGCCTCCCGAGTAGCTAGGACTACAGGCACGTGCCACCACGCCTGGCTAATTTTTTTGTATTTCTAATAGAGACAGGATTTTACCATGTTGGCCAGGCAGGTCTCGAACTCCTAACTTCAGGCTAACCGCTCGCCTCTGCCTCCCAAAGTGCTGGGATTACAGGCATGAGCCACTGCGCTCAGCCCTTTTTCTAAATATTTATGTTTCTGATTTTTACCACTCACATTTATTTTAAAGTCACTTTATAAATTGGCTATCTTTGAGAAATGGCATTTGATTATTCAAAACTTTATTTTTTGGTAGACTCTTAAATTTGGACTTATGATACTGGATAAGTAGTGATTACATTGTGCTGAAATTTATGGAAGAAAGTCACTTTGAGTATACCCCTTCTACATAAGAACATAGAATGTGCTGAAAAGCTTTCTATTTGAGAATATTTTTATTATAACATGCTTTCCTTTAGGCATTTTATTTTAAATGAAATGCTGCTGAATGCTATAAGAAAGAAAACATCTTTGTGGGAATTCGGTCTAGAATGAGAAAGTAAAATATTGCCTGTAGAATTTTTATACCTCAGAAAAACCAAATAAAGTAACATTGACTTCACATGGGTATCCATCTTAAGAAATTATATTTAGAGTTTTGATAGTTTGTAGGATGTTTTTTCTCAGTAAGGGCATTTTAATTGAATTTAGGAAGTAAATTATAAATGATGTAAAAGTTTGTATTCTTCTTGTTCATGTTATAACCAAAAGCTAAAGATAATGTAGTTCACTTTTGTGCTTAGTGGTCAGACATTTTATTTTGTTTATTCATTGCTGCTCACTAGAGGGCCTGCTGTCTTAAGCAGCTCTGAGTGGGGTGAGACTGGCTTATAGAATGGTTTTCAACTCTTACTGGTTGTGAATTTACAAATACAGGTAGTGATGAAAAGTGTTTCCAGTGTACTTTGATATTGTTAAGAATGATGACTCCAGGATGAAGGAAGAGAATTATATTTTCTGAGTGGTGGTAGCTAATATTTTATGTTGCTGTTGATATTCATCAGATCATTCTTCTTTAATGGGAAAAATAGACTTAATTAAAAAGTGTAAGTGGAGGCCTTTGGAGAAAAGTCTTGCTAATAAAAGGAGTAATGATTTTTTTCATAATTTTCCTTGATAGCTGGCATGGTGAGAACAAGTATATTCAATAAACTAGATCTTTGGAATGTGACACCTGGGTGATTAATTTGGCTAATGACACTAGTCGTTTAGATGTAAGTCATTTAGATGTAAGTAAGAAAAGCAGTTTTCTCTCTGACCCTTCTGTGAAAACTACTTTGAGCAGAGAACTGTTATTATTCTGTAGTATTCCCACCTTGGGAATAGCTGTTAAATCAGAATTAACAGCTTTCATGGCAGAGAGACATTCTTTCAGGAAGTGAATAAATGCACATAAAAGTTCACCATGCAAAGTAGCAAAAGTGGATCAATATCTTTCAGAATTTTGTCAAATGTGTAGCAGATTGCATTCTTTTTGGCTTCTGTTTTGTATGTCATGATATGTGTATATATCTGTCTATCTCACATGCTCCCAAGGACCTACTTTTCCTTATAATATATTTTATTGTAGCTTTTCTAAGCTCTAAAGAATGAAGTTAGGAGATCTGTTGGTGTTCTTAGATAATTAGGAATCTGGGAGAGATGTCTTAAAGGCGGTGTCACCTGGATAGTCTGCAGAAAGGAAAACTCATGATCTTTATGGAAGAGTTATTTATAATAATGAAGTATTGCTTATGTGCTAAGCCCATCCTAAGCCTTATTTTGCTAATTCTTTCCAGCAGTCTCACAGAGTATTGATGAGGAAACTGAAGTTTGGAGAGATCACATCATTTTCCCAAGATAATCTAACTGGCAAACAAATCTAGGATTCAAATTTTCGTTTTTTCCAGCTTCAAAGTCCATGCTGTCATAGAGTGCTACTTGTTTGTTAGTACTCAGGAATGTGCAACACATTCTAAAAGCAACAGAAATTGTTCATTTTGTCCTGAAATGTATCTTGTGTTTACATTCAGTGACAGATTAACTTTATAGCCCATGTAATTAAATTTTCATTATCTTATTTAACAAGAGCCTGAAAGTTCCTTTTCTGAACGTATTTTCTTGAAAGATAAATTATCTAAGATTAGTTCAAAGTACAGTCTTAGGTGAACTACTTGTATGTGTGTTTTATGTTCTTCATAGTTTAACAGAGAAAGTCAAGTGTTTTAGCATAGATTGGATGCAGACATTAAGGAGGAAACAAAAGCGTGTATTAGTTGCAATGGTTGAATAATACAGTATTTTGAAAAAATTACTCTGGGTCTGGGCGCAGTGACTCACGCCTATAATCCTAGCACTTTGGGAGGCTGAGGTGGGTGGATGACTTGAGGTCAGGAGTTTGAAACCAGCCTGGCCAACATGGTGAAACCCTGTCTTTACTAAAAATACAAAAAAAAAAAGGCTAGGCGTGGTGGCTCATGCCTGTTATCCCAGCACTTTGAGAGGCTGAGGTGGGTGGATCACCTGAGGTCAGGAGTTTGAGACCAGTCTGACCAATATGGTGAAACTTCATCTCTACTGAAAATACAAAAATTAGGCCAGGCGTGGTGGCTCATGCCTGTAATCCTTGCACTTTGGGAGGCCAAGGTGGGCGAATTGCCTGAGCTCAGGAGTTCAAGACCAGCCTGGGCAACATGGTGAAACCCCGTCTCTACTGAAATACAAAAAATTAGCTGGGCGTGGCGGTATGCTCCTGTAATCCCAGCTACTCAGGAGGCTGAGACAGGAGAATCACTTTAACCTGGAGGGTGGAGGTTGCAGTGAGCTGCGATTACGCCACTGTACTCCAGCCTGGGTGACAGAGCAGGACCCCGTCTCAAAAAAAAAAAAAAAGAAAAAGAAAAAGAAAAAGTTGCTCTGAAACCTGTGCTGAATTACAGCATTTAGGTGTTGAAATAAGGGCTCCCTGTAGAATATTGGTTAGATTTGAATATGAATTTACTTGCCTTGTCATCAAATTATCCTTCTGAGAAATTAAAAAAATATAGAAATTATCCTTATGATTGTGCACCTTTATATTTCACTTTACTTTAAAGTTTCTACTTTAAAATTTGTTGGTCGGGCATGGTGGCTCATGCCTATAATCCTAGCAGTTTGAGAGGCTGAGACAGGTGGATCACTTGAGGTCAGGAGTTTGAGACCAGCCTGGCCAACATGGTGCAAAGTTTCCATCTCTACCCAAAATACAAAATTTAGCTGGGTGTGGTGGCATGCACCTGTAATCCCAGCTACTTGGGTGGCTGCAGGAGAATCGCTTGAACCTAGAAGGGGGATGTTGCGGTGAGCCGAGATCATGCCACTGCACTGCAGCCTGGATGTCGGAGTGAGATGCTATCTCAAAAAAATAAAAATAAAAAATTTATTTATTTATTTATTTATTTTTTATGAAGTGTATTTTTTTTCTGTTGAAATGGGCCATACACTTCATTTCAGTGTTGTGTTAGTCCTCAAAAATTGGTATTAATTCCTAGAGGAACTGCAACATTCAAATACTTCTTCTGTTCCTTGCATTAAAAATTGGGAATTACGCAAATGATACTGCGGCCACCAGGAAACTATGAACCAAATTAATGGCCCAAGTTTTGCAATATTGTGGGAATTTATAGACTGCTAGTCTATGTCTTATTATTTACTTTCATTTAAATATTCTTCTTCTTGTTGTTTCTTTTATACTTATTTTAATTTTATAGAGACGAAGTCTTGCAATGTTGCCCGGGCTCGTCTGGAACTCCTGGGCTTAAGCGATCCTTCTGCTTCAGTCTTCCAAAGTGTTAGGATTACAGCATGAGCCACCATGTCTAGTCCCATTTAAATATTCTATTATATATGTTTTTTGTAAGCTATCTCAGATCCATTGTGGAATAAAGCAAGACATAAAATAGGGGAAAAATAAACATCATGACCAGGGCTGAAACAAAGTAAGGGTATAAAACCCTTGTAGTTTTTTCCTTGAGACAGTCTTGCTCAGTTGCCCAGGCTGGAGTGCAGTGCTATGATCTCAGCTCATTGCAACCTCTGTCTCCCAGGTTCAAGCGATTCTTGTGCATCAGCCTACCGAGCAGCTGAGATTACAGACGGGCACCACCATGCCCAGTTAATTTTTGTATTTTTAGTAGAGATGGCGTTTCTTCATGTTTGCCAAACTGGTCTCAAACTCCTTGCCTCATGTGATCCACCCGCCTTGGCCTCCCAAAATGCTGGGATTACAGGCATTGAGCCACCACACCTGGCCCCTTGTAGGTTTTTTCTTTTCTTTTTTTTTTTTGAGACGGAGTCTTACTCTGTCGCCCAGTCTGAAGTGTATTGGCACGATCTCAGCTCACTGCGACCTCCATCTCCCGGGTTGAAGTGATTCTCCTGCCTCAGCCTCACGAGTAGCTGGGATTACAGGCGTGTGCCACCACACTCAGCTAATTTTTGTATTTTAGTAGAGACGGGGTTTTGCCATGTTGGCCAGGCTGGTCTCGAACACCTGACCTCAGGTAATCTGCCCGCCTTGGCCTCCCAAAGTGTTGGGATTACAGGCGTCAGCCACCACACCTGGCCCCTTGTAGTTTTAGAAGATAAAACATTTATTTCTTTAACATCTTTTTGCATTTATATTAGTACTTTTATATTTAAGCCTTCATATTCAGAAATTAATAATGAAATGAAATACGTTACTAAACTTTAAAACAGTGTCCTACACTGGAAGGATGTAATACAGTAAAATTGACAACCCGTTTTGTCAACATTCCCCTCCTTTCTCCATTGTCTAATAATCTAATGATGAGTGAAAAGACAATAGTAGAAGTGGTTATACATATTTATATATATTACATATAAACATGTACAATAGTTTATATGTAACATAGGGAATTGATTTCTGAATAATAGGGTTGATTGTACATCTATTTTATATACCTAGCTTATTTTAGACCTTCCTCATGGATATTACTTAAGAGATGGTTTCTTAGCAAGTGGTCAGATTTTCTTTGTTTATTCTTTCAAAGATTGTATTTTTTCTTTGTTTGAGACAGGGCCTTGCTATGTGCAGTGGTTGGAGTGCCCAGGCTGGAATGTAGTGGTGTGATCTCAACACTGCGTCCTCTGCCTCCCAGTGTTAAGCGATCCTCCCACTTCAATCTTCCGAGTAGCTGGGACTGCAGGAGTGTGCCACTGTGCCTGGCTAATTTTTTTTATTATTTGTAGAGATGAGTTCTCCTTGTGTTGCCCAGGCTGGCCTTAAATTCCTGGGCTCGAGCAGTCCTCCTGCCTTGGCCTCCCAAAGTTCTGGGATTGCAGGCATGAGCCAATCTGGCCAAAAAAGAATTGTAACTTGTGTGACCTGGGCATGGTGGCGCGTGTCTGTAGTCCCAGCTACTCAGGAGGCTGAAGCAGGAGAATTGCTTGAGTCGGGGCAGTTGAGGCTGCAGTGAGCCATGATTGTACCACTTCACTCCAGCCTGGGTGACAGCATGAGATCCTGTTTCAAACAAGAAGAAAAACAAACCAAATAACTTGTATGAATAGATGTAATGCTCACACTAATAGTATCACTTGTTTCATTAATAAAACTTTATACATTTGACAAACCTATTAAGATTGTAGCTATCTTGTGGAGACCCCTGCTCTGGAACCTCAGAACTCATCTCTTAGCCAATAAAACTTGTGACTGTAAATGCTAAGCCATTTTTAAAAATTGGATAGTTTGCAGGTCGGGCGCAGTGGCTCATTCCTGTAATCCCAGCACTTTGGGAATCTGAGGCAGGCAGATCACTTGAGGTCAGGAGTTTGAGACCA
Organism: Macaca thibetana thibetana; assembly: GCF_024542745.1. Taxonomy (NCBI): domain Eukaryota; kingdom Metazoa; phylum Chordata; class Mammalia; order Primates; family Cercopithecidae; genus Macaca; species Macaca thibetana. The sequence goes on along the minus strand of NC_065578.1, from coordinate 20,057,534 downwards.
GCCTGGCCAACATGTCCAGTCTCTACTAAAAATACAAAAAAATTAGCCGGACATGGTGGTACACACCTGTAGTCCCAGTTATTAAGGAGGCAGAGGCAGGAGAATTGCTTGAATTAAGAGGCAGAGGTTGCAGCGAGCCAAGATGGTGCCATTGCATTCCAGTCTGGGCAACAGAGTAAGACTCCATCTCAATAAGTAAATAATAAAATAATAAATTGGATAGTTTTCTTTTTTTTTTTTTTTTTTTTGAGACAGAGTTTCGCTCTGTCGCCCAGGCTGGAGTGCAGTGGCCGGATCTCAGCTCACTGCAAGCTCCGCCTCCCAGGTTTACGCCATTCTCCTGCCTCAGCCTCCCGAGTAGCTGGGACTGCAGGTGCCCGTCACCTCGCCCGGCTAGTTTTTTGTATTTTTTAGTAGAGACGGGGTTTCACCGTGTTAGCCAGGATGGTCTCGATCTCCTGACCTCGTGATCCGCCCGTCTCGGCCTCCCAAAGTGCTGGGATTACAGGCTTGAGCCACCGCGCCCGGCCAAAAAAAAATTGGATAGTTTTCTAAATAACCACCATGATAGTAACATTTATTGAACTTTCGTATCTGCCAGACACTGTTAGATACTCTGAATGTATTATTTCAGTTCCAAGAGAGAGTTTGCATTTTCCCATACTTTGTTTTGAATGCTGAAAAAAATTTTAGCAATATGTTGTATAGAGTACAGTAGCCCATATGGTGTGAAACTTGATTCTCTGGTTTCCTGTAGGGCTGGTAGGTAAGTTGCCCTTGTCCTGATGTGTCAACAATAGAATGTAAAGTGTGAAGAGTATTTTGAATACAATAGTTCCTTCTGTGAATGGTGGTGTCCTAACATCTGTTTGTTTTCCTCCGACCTCAGTTGCCACTTCTCTGCAAGTTGCTTTACTAATTCCTCCTTTGTCTTATTGTCAGGTCCTTTACCTCTTCCTTTTTTTTTTAAAAAAATTTTTTATTTTGGCATTAAATGCCATTTTTATGTTCATTACTTTCAAATTTGTATCTTTGGATCAGAGTTTTAGCCTGAATTGCATATTCATATATTCACTTTGTGTATTTACATCTCCTCCTGGATTTTTCATAGGCATTTCAGAATTTATATGCTCAAAATAGAACTTTTGATTTCCTTTATACTTCTATTTCAACCTGTTCCTTTCCAGTTTTGGCAACTAGTACTGCTGTCTGCTTAACTACTCAAGATAAACTATCTGTAAACTATTCTTGATTATTCCTTTCCTTCATGCCTCTTATGCAATAGCTAATCCCCTTGGTTTTACTATTTAAACTAGTCCTTTTCTCCTCATTCATTTCTGTTTTCCTACTGTCTTCTAGGCCACTACCTTTTATTTGGACAACTGCTATAATCTCCCAGCTTCTTTTCTTTCCTCTCCTACCCTTCTCCGTTTTTTTTTTTTTTTTTATAAACAATGAATGGTCTTTAACAGTACTATTATGGATCTCCTCTGTTTAAATTCTCCCATTGTCGCCTGTTAATCTTAAAAGAATTCATATTGCTTACCAGGCCCTACAAGCCTCTCAGTGATGTAGCTCCGGCTTAAATTTCCAAACTCTAATTATTACTCTCTGCATAGCTCCCTTGATCCTTAACAAAAAAAAAAAAAAAAAAAAAGAGAGACAGGGTTTTGCTGTCATTCAGGCTGGAGTGCAGTGGCACATTCATAGCTTACTGTAACCTTGAACTCCTTGGCTCAAGCGACCCTCCTGCCTCAGCTTCCTGAGTAGCTAGGACTACAGGCACATGCCACCATGCCCACGTAATTTTTTATTTGTATTTTTGTAGGGATGAGTTCTTGCCAAGTTGCCCAGGCTGGCCTCGAACTCCTGGCTTCAACTGATCCTCCTACCATGACCTTCCAAAGTGCTGGGATTATAGGAGTGAGTCTCTGTGCCCGACCACTCTTATCCTTGATCACAGCCCTTTTCCACCTAAAACCTGTACGCCAGATGCCTACCTTCCTGGAATGCTCTTTCCCTTTCTCTTCATAGGATGGGCTGATTTGTATTATTCAGATTTCAATTCAGAAATTACTTCTACTTTATCTGGAATACTATTGCCTTCCTCTCATGTCATTTAACAAAATTTTCTTCATACCATTTTCACTATTTTTTATGTATTTTATTTAATCTTAAAAAACATTTTAGGTTCAGGGGTATATATGCAGGTTTGTTTATATAGGTAAATTGCATGTCATGGTGGGGGTTTGGTGTACAGATTTTTTTTTTTTTTTTAAAGACAGAGTTTCTCCCGTTGCCCAGGCTGGAGTGCAATGGTGCAATCTCCGCTCACTGCAACCTCGGCCTCCTGGGTTCAAGTGATTCTCCTGCCTCAGCCTCCTGAGTAGCTGGGATGACAGGCTTGCGCCACCACCTTTGGCTAATTTTTGTATTTTTTTTTTTTTTTTTTTTAGTAGGGATGGGGTTTCACCATGTTGGCCAGGCTGGTCTCGAACTCCTGACCTCAGATGATCCACCTGCCTTGGCCTCCCAAAGTGCTGGGATTACAGGTGTGAGCCAACGCGCCTGGCCTGTACACATTATTTTATCACCCAGGTAATAAGCATAGTACTTGGATAGGTAGTTTTTCGATCCTCACTCTCCATTCACACTTCACCCTCAGGTAGGCCCTGGTGTCTGTTGTTCCCTTATTTGTGTTAATGTGTACTCAAATTTTAGCTCCCACTTGTGAGAACATGCAGTATTTGGTTTTCCGTTCCTTCATTAGTTGTCTTAGGATGACTTCCAGCTCCATCCGTGTTCCTGCAAGGGACATGATCTCATTTTTTTTTAATGGGCATATAGTATTTCATGGTGTATATACTACATTTTCTTTAGTCTACCACTGAAGGGCATTTAGGTTGGTTGTATGTCTTTGCTGTTGTGAGTAGTGCTATGACAAACATACCTGTGCATGTGTCTTTATAGTAGAACGATTTATATTCCTTTGGGTATATACCCAATAATGGGATTACTGGGTCAAATGGTTTAAGTTCTTTGAGAAATTGCTAAACTGCTTTCCACAATGACTGAAGTAATTTACATTTCCACAGTAACAGTATGTAAGTATTCCCTTTGCTCCACAACCTAGTCAGCCTCTGTTAGTTTTTGACTTTTTAGTAATGGCCATCGTGACTGGTGTAAGGTAGTATCTCATTGTGGTTTTGATTTGCATTTCTTTAATGATAGTTATGTGGAGCATTTTTTCATATGCTTGTTGGCTATGTATATGTCTTCTTTAGAAAAGTGTTCATGTTCTTTGCCCACTTTATAATTTTTACTATTTTAATTTTCTCATTTGTTTACTGACTTATGGTCTGTTTGCTCCCAATAGAATGTAAGTGCCACAAGTTGTTTGGTTTACTATTTTGTAGCTACTAATAAAATATTTGTTGAGGATGGTTGAATGAAGAAGGATGTTACTAGTGCTTTCAAGAAGACTTTTTTTTTTTTTTTTTTTTTTTTTTGAGACGGAGTCTCGCTCTGTCGCCCAGGCTGGAGTGCAGTGGCGTGATCTCGGCTCACTGCAAACTCTGCCTCCTGGGTTCACGCCATTCTCCTGCCTCAACCTCCTGAGTAGCTGGGACTACAGGTGCCTGCCACCAAGCCCGGCTCATGCTTTGTATTTTTTTATTTTTAGTAGAGACGGAGTTTCACTGTGTTAGCCAGGATGATCTCGATCTCCTAACCTCGTGATCCGCCCGCCTTGGCCTCCCAATAGTGCTGGGATTACAGGCGTGAGCCACCAAGAAGGCTTAAGCATTTGTCTTTCTAGTACCACTTTCCTGGTCATGATCATATCATATTACTTCTAGTTTGAGGGCCAGGAAGGGGAATTAACAGATTGAATATCATGTACCAGGCATTGTGCAGAGTATTTCATGTAGTGATTTAGTTAATACTCAGAGCAATTTATGACTGTTTTTACTATCACCATTTTATAATTGAGGAGCTAATGCTTCGAGGTTAACTATGATTGCCCAGTTTACTAAGGGATAAAGTTAGAAATGGAACCCAAGATTGTCTGACTCCAAAACACCTGCAGCATGAAATGGTAAGGAATTCTGTGGACAAAGTGCTATACGAACACAGAATTTTGGTCACTTAAAAAAGCAGAGATGGATCTTTTCTTTTTCTTTTTTTTTTTTTTCCTGAGACAGAGTCTTGCTCTGTCACCCAGGTTGGAGTGCAGTGGTGTGATCTTGGCTCACTGCAACCGCTGCCTCCCAGGTTTAAGCAATTCTCGTGCCTCAGCCTCCCAAGTAGCTGGGACTACAGACGCACATCACCACACCTGGCTGATTTTTTTATTTTTTGTAGAGATGAGGTTTCACCATGTTAGCCAGACTGGTCTCGAACTCCTGGCCTCAGATGATCCATCCACCTTGGTCTCCCAAAGTTCTGGGATTGCAGGCATGAGCCAGCGTGCCTGGCCTGGATCTTGTTTCTTCATTCATTTTTCCTCTTTCATTCTTCCACTGCTGTAAGTTTATCCTCATAGTCACCATTTACCCATTCATCTCCAGATAAAATGAATCACACTCAATATTCTCTAGGGCATTATTTATAATTTTTTTATATATATATATATTTTACAGTTCTCTTAAAACAGGATTTATAAAAGTTAAGTGATACGGGGTAGGGAGGATTTAGCATTCCTTTTTGGTTGCCTCCTTGCCTCCTTGCTGTGTAAATAGTGAACTTTTGGTGTAGGGGACTGGGTAGATAATAATAGTCAAGAGTATGGAAGAGGGACAGGGAAAGTGACTAGAAAGTGATATAGGAGTAGAGTTTAGCTGACCATATGAACTGGGTTGCTGGACTGCAATTTTCAGTCTGTTATTATAGTACATTAAATCAAACAAATCACACCAATGCCTATCTTAAAAGCATTAAGGAGCTTTAGTGAGACGTTGTGCTACGAGGAGATCCATGTGTTTTTACAAATATTATCAATTAAAAAAATACATCCAAATATTTCCCCTTTATTATAGTAACTTTGTCAGAATTAAAGCATATTTGGTTTCAATATAAATTTTTAGTACTAGTGAAGGTGGTTGAATAGGAAAGAGAATTGAAATGGAATGTATTTGTGATCCTGTTCCTTTTACTATGGATGGATACATCATTTTTTTCTCTTGACATCTATTATTTTAATTTTTAAGTAATTACTTGAGGTTATAGAATAAAATTACTTAAGAATTTACTGCCATTATTACTGAATTAACATTTCAGTGGACTATTGGCATATCAGAAATTGCTTTAATTATTGATGACTACGAAGAATATCTGGAGAGGAGGAAAATTAGGAGGATGGGGTGGAAGAGATGCCAAGAGTCAAGGCGGTGGGAGGGTGTCAATTAATAAATAAATTGCTCTAATTATTAAGAACCTAGTCCTGAGTTTAAGTCATGTATACTCTGTTTCAAATAATACCATCAAATTTTTATTAATGATGATTTTAAGAATGTCTCTTTAGCACTGTCCATTTATTAACATAGCACTATATCATGGATTAATTTAATTAATGTTTGGTAACTTACAGTTTTTGTTATCAAATGTATTATATAACCATAGCATTTATAATCTGAACTGTTTTATTAGGTAAAAATCAGGGTTTGCAATCTGTGGCCCACTGGCTGGCTACCTGTTTTTATAAATAATTTTTGTATTTTTAGTGGAGACAGGGTTTCACCATGATGGCCAGGCTGGTCTCAAACTCCTAATCTCAGGTGATCAACCCGCCTTGGCCTCCCAAAATGGTGGGATTACAAGCATGAGCCACCATGCCCAGTCAGAAATACCTCCATTTTTAAAACTATTTCCTTTTTGGTGTTTTCTTTTTTCCTCAGATAGCTTACCATATAAAACTAGCAACATTCTTTAGTTGCATTCTAGGCCTGAGAATTCACAGCATCTTAATTGGGCTTTGGCACGTATTTCATAAATCTTCTCAAGCTTATTCCATTTTTAATTTGTAATTTATGATTTCATTTATAAGTTTTTTGTATATAACTTACAACTTTAGCAGATGGCCAGTCTCTCAAGTGTGATGAAAAGAAAGTTTTTTGTTACCGGTTATACTCTGAAGGTCTGGATGTACTTTATTGTAGCTCCCTGCCTGTGTGTGCAGAATACAAGTTATTTGATTCCAGAAAGTATTTATGATACGTTCTTGGACAATATAATGATTTAATAAATACAATAATAACATAAAGGTGAAATTTGTAGCTGTTTCATCAGTTTCACTCACAGTGGTATTGATTACATTGATTTAAAGTTGGAGGAATGTCTGTTGGAATGAGTCCCTCCCTGCCTCCCTCCCTCCGTTTCTTCCTTCCTTGCTCTGTTTTTTTGAGACCCTGTTGCCCAGGCTAGAGTGTAGTGGTGCGATCTTGGCTTACAGCAACCTCTGCCTCCCGGGTTCGAGCGATTCTACCACCTCCGCCTCCCGAGTAGCTTGGAATTACTAGTGTCCACCACCACGCCTGGCTAACTTTTGTATTTTTTGGCAGACACAGAGTTTTGCCATGTTGGCCAGGCTGGTCTCGAACTCCTGACCTCAAGTGATCCGCCCGCCTCAGCCTCCCAAAGTGCTGAGTTTACTGATGTGAGCCACCGTGCCCGGCCCTATTGCATATTTTATCCTGCAGTGATTTAAATTAAGATTAAATTCTTGACCAGGCACGGTGGCTCATGCCTGTAATCCCAGCACTTTGGGAGGATGTTTTTCTCTGATAATTAACCATGATTTTTCACTTCATGAAGTTATTTTTACCGTTAAACTTTGATCTCTTTTATCTGAAAATAACGTTGACTTATTTCTAGGCACCGTAACTAAATCTCTCCTTAGGTATGTTGACAGTCTTCATCCACTGATTTAGTACAAGTGTGCTTTGACTTGGGTTTATTGGCTGTGGAGAAGGATCTTTTCTTGATATTAGTGAAGAGAGAATTTTGTTAGGAGTAGTGTCAAAAAGCAGGTTGGGCGGGTTTCCATCTTGTGAGGTCATTAAGCAAGATTTCAGGAGTGTGGATACTAGATTGCTTTTTTCCTGTCCTTGAAAAAGGACGTAGTTTGTCGCACAAGCCCAGCTGTTTTCCTGTGTGGTGCCTGTTTATTCCTGTTGCATAACAATTCTCTTTGTTTGTGTAGGTTCGCAGGATGAGCCATACTCCTTTTTTTTTTTTTTTTTTTTTTTTTTTTTTTTTAATTTGTAAGAGATGGGATCTCCCTGGAGAGCAGCTTGGGATAATCATAGTGCATTTCAGCCTTGAACTTCATGGACTCAAGGAGTCCTCCTGCCTCAGACTCCTGAGTAGTTGGGACTATAGGCATGTGAAACTGTGCTTGGCAAGCCATACTTTTTTAAAGTCTGTTGAACCAGATCATGAAGATGAAACATTTTGAGTTTATGACTTCTTTCTGCAGTATTCTGGATTCTGGGGTGAGAGTGGTAGAACAGATAAGATGCTTGTCTCACCATGGAGTTCTAATATTTGTAAATTACATGCAATAATATTTACTTTTTTTGGTAACAGCATTATTGAGATATAATTCACACACCATAAAATTCACCCAATTAAAATGTAAAAATGTACAGTTAACTGTATTAAATTATACTTAATATCCAGAGTTGTGCATCCATCACCACAGTTTGAGAATGTTGTTTATCTCAAAAGGAAACCCAGGATCCTTTAGCAGTCACCCTCCTTCCTCCCACCTCTCCCTTCAGCTTAGGCAACCACTAACCTACTTTCTATCTCTATGGATTTACCTATTCTGGACATTTCATAGAAGCAGAATCCCACGATATTACAGTCTTTGGTGATTGGCTTCTTTCACTTACCATATGTTTTCAAGGTTTATCCGTAATATACATGTATCAGCACTTTCTTTTTATTGCCAGATAAAATCCCATTGTATTGATATGCCACAATTTGTCCATCTAACAGTTGATGGACATTTATCCCCACTTTTTTGCTATTATATATAATGCTGATGTGAACATTCATGTACCAGTTTTACATGGACATGCTTTTTATTTTTCTGTTGAATACGTGCCTAAGAGTGAAATTACTGAACCCTATGGTGACTCTATTGCTTAACCTTTTGAGGAACTGACTATTCATTTATTTTAGATACATAGTTTATAAGTTCTGAAAAATGAATGGTTTTTGTAACCTACTACATAGAAGACACAGAAAACTTCCATTTACCCTGTTACATTCCTTTGACAAAGTCCGTTTGTGGATAAACTCTGCCTCCAACCTCTAGCCCCTGGCAAGCACTGATCTGTTTTCCATTTCTACAGTTTTGTGTTAAGTAGAATATTACATAAATGGACTTACAGTCTTTTGGAGTCTAGCTTCTCCACCACTTGCACTCCCTCAGGGACAGGGTCTCAGTCTGTTGCCCAGGCAGGAGTGCAGTGAGTCTAGGTTCTTTTACTTAAAATGATTAGCATTTGAGATCCATTCATGTCTTTGTGTCTATTAATAGTTAATTCCTTTTAAATGCCTACTAGTAATCAATTATATGGATGTGCCATAGTTTGTATATTGGCCAGAAGATATTTGACTAATTTCCAGTTTTTTTGAACATTATGAATGAAACTACTACAAGCATTTGTGTTCAGGGTTTTGTGTGAATTTAAGTTGTCATTTATCTTGGGTAAATACCTACGGGTGGGATTGCTGAGTCATATGGTTAGTGTATGTTTAACTTTCATAAGAAACTGCCAAACTGCTTTCCAAAGTGACTATACCATTTTGCACTCTACCAACAATGTGTGAGACTTCCAAATTGCTCCTCATCCTTGTCAGCACTTAATGATGTTTCATTAAGGAAATAAAGACCTTTTGTGTCTTTATTTGCGACGTGTATATTTTCTTTGATTAGGTGTCATTCATTTAAGACTTTTCCCTATTTGAGGCCAGGCACTGTGGGTCATGCCTATAATCCTAGCACTTTGGAAGGCTAAGGCCAGGAGCATTGCTTGAACTCAGGAGTTTAGGACCAGCTTGGGCAACAGCGCGAGACTTCATCTTTACAAAAAATGAAAAAATTAGCTGGGCATGGTGGCACATACCAGTTACAGGTTGAGCTGGGAGGATTGCTTAAGCTGTAGTGAACCATGATCCTGCAACTGCACTCCAGCGTGGGGCGACAGAGCAAGACCCTGTCTCTCAAAACAGCAACCACAGCAAACTTTTGTCCATTTGAAAAATATTAGGTTGTTTGTTGTCTTGTTATTGAGTGTTTAGTTTCTTTCTTCTTTCTTTCTTTTTTTTTTTTTTTTTTTTGGAGACAGTGCCTCACTCTGGTTGCCCAGGCTGGAGTACAGTGGCTCTATCCCAGCTCACTGCAATCTCCACCTCCTGGGCTCAGGTGATTCTCCCACCTCAACTTCCCAAGTTGTAGGGATTACAGGCTCCGACATGCCTGCCTAGTTTTTTGTGTTTTTAGTAGAGATGCGGTTTTGCCATCTTGCCCAGGCTAGTCCTGAACTCCTGGATTCAAGCAGTTCACCCACCACAGCCTCCCAAAGTGTTGGGATTACCAGCATGAGCCACTGTGCCCAGCCTAGTTTCTTCATGTATTTTTGATATAAATCCTTTATCTTATTTACGTAAGTTTTACAAGTATTTACCACAGTCTGTATCTTGTCCCTTTGTTCTTATAACAATGTCTTTCACAGTGGAAATGTTTTTAGTTTTGATGATGTTCAGTTTATCAATTTTCTTCTTTTTAAAAAATATTTTGAGGCCGGGCGCAGTGGCTCAAGCCTGTAATCCCAGCACTTTGGGAGGCCGAGACAGGCGGATCACGAGGTCAGGAGATCGAGACCATCCTGGCTAACATGGTGAAACCCCCGTCTCTACTAAAAAAAATACAAAATAAACTAGCCGGGCGAGGTGGCAGGTACCTGTAGTCCCAGCTACTCCGGAGGCTGAGGCAGGAGAATGGCGTGAACCCGGGAGGCGGAACTTGCCGGAGTGAGCCGAGATCCAGCCATTGCACTCCAGCCTGGGTGACAGAGCGAGACTCCGCCCCCCCAAAACAAACAAACAAACAAAAAAGTAAATAAAAAATATTTTGTAGAGACAAGGCTTTGCTTGCTATGTTGCCCAAGCTGGTCTCAAACTCCTGGACTCAAGTGATCCTCCCACCTCGTCCTCCCAAAGTGCTTGGATTACAGGCATGAGCCACTGTGCCTGGTCCTATCAATTTTTTTTTTTTAAATAGATCATGCTTTTGATGTATTATCTAGGAACTCTTGGCCTAATCCAAGATAACAGTTGTTTCCTCTTACTGTTTCTTCTAAAAGATTCATAGTTTTCTGTTTTACACTAGATGCACACATTTTGAATTAATTTTTGTACAAAGGGTGCGGTATTGGTAAAGAGCGTCATTGTTTTGCATATGGTTTTTCAGTTGTTCCAGCACCATTTGTTGAAAAGACTATTTCTCTACTTAATTGCCTTTGTACCTTTGTGAAAAATCGATTCACCACATTTGTGTGGGCCTTCTTAAGGGTTTTACATTCTGTTTATTGATTTGTTTGCATGTCCTTTTGCCAGTACCACACTATCTTGGTTTTCAAGTGTTAATTTTAAGGTTTGGATGTTTATCTAAAGCCCCCTTCCTTTTGGTTTTTCAAAGTTAAAAACTTCAGTTTCATATCATAAAAAACAGCCATTTTATTTTACCTGAGGTAACATATAGCAATACCTCAAATTCATGAGTTTTTCCTTTCTTCCTATCTGAATTGAGAACCACGGTTTGGAATACTGAGGTAGGGGATATGTGAAGTTGAGGATGATGTGGATGACTGCTTGTCCTTTTTCCTAGGGATACATACTGAAAGTGGTTGCATTGCGTACAAGTCTGATCGTTAGCTGCATCATCTTAGCACAAAGCACCTTTTTCCATGAAAAGAGTCTCACTTCTTTTACTCCAGGAAGGAAATACAAAATCGGAAAGATTGTGTATCCTTGATAGAATCTGCACGCTATTTGTACAGAATAGTAAAGCCAAACTTAGAAGAATCTCCTCTGCCTATTCCATAGTCATGGTTCTTTTATCTATTTATTTTAAAAGTTTGTTTTTTATTGTGGTAAAATATACATAACACAGTATTTACCATTTTAATCATTTTTCAGTGTACAGTTCTGTCGCATTAAGTAAATTCACATCGTGCAGCCATAACCACCATTCATGTTCAAGATTAATCGTGTTTTTTTTTTTTTTTTTTTTTTTTTTTTTTTTGAGACGGAGTCTCGCTTTGTCGCCCAGACTGGAGTGCAGTGGCCGGATCTCGGCTCACTGCAAGCTCCGCCTCCTGGGTTTATGCCATTCTCCTGCCTCAGCCTCCTGAGTAGCTGGGACTACAGGCACCCGTCACCTCGCCCCGCTAGTTTTTTTGTATTTTTTAGTAGAAACAGGGTTTCACCATGTTAGCCAGGCTGGTCTCGATCTCCTGACCTCGTGATCCGCCCGTCTCGGCCTCCCAAAGTGCTGGGATTACAGGCTTGAGCCACCGTGCCTGGCCAATCATGATTATTTTTTAACGTAAGTTCCATCACTGAAAGTTTTAGCACATTAAAGTTACATTCACTTTTTGAAATTACATATTAACAGTGCTCTAGCATTTCAGGTCAATGACAAGGCCTTAACATTTTTGTAAATCTTATAGTTACACCTATAAAAACTTTCAGCCAGTAGTATAACTTCCAGCAAACTTTGATTTTTATCATATGCGAGTAGCATTCAGTTATTCTTTAAAATATAGCTTTTTAAAGTCTGCCAAATGTATGTAGCTCACCTATTATTATCCACATCTATGTCCAGAGAAATTTGGTGAATCAGCATGTTTTATTTTGATTATTATCAAGGCCATTTGAGTGGTTCAGATGTAGGTCCAACTGGAATTGTTAACTTCAACTTGTTTTTGTTACTGATACTTCTTCAAGGTGGGCAATTAAAAAATTGTATAAATTTGTGGGGGACAAGTGTAATTTTGTTCAATGGATATATTGCTGTAGTGGTGAAGTCAGGGTTTTCAATGTGTCCATCACCTGAAAAACGTATGTTGTACCCATTAAGTAATTTCTCATCAACCCCCTACTCCCTTGTGAGTCTTTGTTTTCTGACATTCCACACTCTACCTCCATGTGTATACATTATTTAAATCTCATTAGTAAATGAGAACATGTATTTGTCTTTCTGAGTTGTTTCACATAAGATAATGGCTTCCAGTTCCATCTACGTTGCTGCAAAAGACATGACTTCATTTTTTATGGTTGAATAGTATTCCATTGTGTCTATATACCACATCTTTTTTATGCAGTCATCTTCTGATGGACACTTAGGTTGATTCCATATTTTTCCTATTGTGCAAGGTGGGCATTTTTGAGGAAAGAGGCTTACTTTGTTGCCTTCTGCCTTTGCTTTGTCATATGGATTGATTGTATTTGAATCTGAATTGGGCATTAGAAAACACTGTTAAAGCATATTAGTCTGTTGTAGAACTAAAAATGTGAGGGCATTTGAAACTTGTGAGTGTATCACTCATTTTTGCATGTGTATATCATTTTGTCTCACAGAAAATGTGTATTTTTATCTTGTGTAGAAATAACAGTGTAGTCAGCAGCCATTGTTGCATAGGCTGTGGCAATATTGTTTTGGTTTTTTGTTTGTATGTTTCTAAACTTATACACCGGATATGTTTCTGGGTAAACTTAAATATGACTGGTAGGAAATCAGTTAGCAATATGTGCTGACTTGTGTCTGAGTTCATAGAAAATCAGAGCCAGAACAAGGGGTTTTCTGGCTAAGCTCTTTGAGACTAATGTTTCTGAATTTGTTAAAAATCTAATATAGGTCAGGTGTGGTGGCTCATGCCTGTAATCCCAGAAATTTGGGAGGCCAAGGCGAGAGGATTACTTGAATCCAGGATTTTGAGACTAGCCTGGGCAACATAGGGAGACACCACCTCTACCAAAAAATTTAAAGATTAGCTGAGCATGATGGTGCACACCTGTAGGCCCAGCTACTCTGGAGACTGAGGTGAGAAGATCACTTGAGCTCAGGAGGTTGAGGCTGCAGTCAACTGTGATCAGACCACTATACTCCAAAAACAAAACAAAATCTAATGTAATGGTTTCTAGTTGTGTACATTCAGAGATACTAATTGCAAAGATTCAATGATAAAGATAGTATAGTCTTGCAGTTCTAAAATCCCAAGAGCTTGGAAAACTATTCTTTTTCTTGCATTGGTAAATTTCTGGACAGAAGGGTAGAAGTTTGAATATTCATATATTTTGCTGTAGAGATATTAATGTGTTTGATTAAGGGTGCTGCCTAGATTCTGCTAGGGGTGTTAGGTAGTATACATAAGCACTGTGTTTGCGCTCTAGTAGTGGAAAAATTCTTGATTTCCAATAGGGTTTTTGGACCTGAATTAACAGCCAGCATTAAGTAGAGTTGAAACAGAGTTTAAAATTGGTTAGTTTTATTTCCTTAGATCTCAATGGTAAAAGGTAAGGAGAGTAAAGAAAGAATTGCCCAGGTGAATGTTTGGGCTCGAGGGATCCTGCCATCACAGCTTTCTTAGTGGCTGGAACTACAGGTATGCACCACTGTGCCAGGCTCTTTTTAAAAATAGGTTATTTTTTCTTTTGTAGGGGCTATTTACAAAAAGATCCTGGCTTTTTTTTTTTTTTTAAATATATATTTATAGAGACAGGGTCTCTTGTGGGCTGGGCTGGAGCTGGTTTGTTTAAATTGGATTTTTTTAATTTTTGAAAAACATATTCGTGTGGTTCAGAAGTAATATTAAAAGACTGTAGCTATGGTCAGGTGTGGTGACTCGTGTCTGTAATCCTAGCACTTTGGGAGGCTGAGGTGGGCGGATTGCCTGAGCTCAGGAGTTCGAGACCAGCCTGGGCACCATGGCAAAGCCCCGTCTCTACTAAATATACAAAAAATTAGCCAGCTGTGGTAGTGCATGCCTGTAGTCTCAGCTACTTGGGAGACTGAGTCACAGGAGGCTGAGTCATGAGAATCGCTTGAACCTGGAAGGCAGAGGTTGCAGTGAGCTGAGATTGTGCCACTGAACTCCAGCCTGGGTGACAGAGCTAGACTCTGTCTCAAAAAATAAAAAACTAAAAAAAGAAGACTATAGCTATTTCCAGAGTAACTGTATTTTAAAAAGTACATCTTTTGAGAAATTATGTTCGGCATCTTTGTGAAATAGTGTATAGTTTAGTAATTCTGCCATTATTTTATGTATTATAGAAGTTAACTTCCTTTTTTATTGTCAGAACTATGTAGAAATAAGAAGTAAAGAAAGCATAAATTGACATCGACATATTTGCCTAAATAATAAATAATATAGAAAAAGACCCTTTGCATTATTTTTTTTATCTCCTGATACTAGTTGCTTATTTTACCTGTAAATCAGTATTTATTTGATGACATTGGTATCCTTGATCTTCCTTTCAATGAGGAAATGATAACCTGAGTCTTTCACTTTAAGAATATTGCTTTTGCTGAACATTAGGGCAGTAGTTTTTCTTGTAGTGGAGTGGGGCAAGGTTTAGGAATGTTCAGCTGGGAATTATAAATGACTTTAGTATTTTGTTAGACTGAAAAACAATTTCTGTTTATTTTCACTTCTTGTTTTTACTTTGTGAAAATGCACCTTTTAAGGAGGTACTGACTATAAACAACTCCAGTGCCAGATATGATTGCCATTGATCAAGAGGGTTTATTTTGAAGAGAGTTCATCCTTCATGAAGTTTCATAAACATTTGTTCTTTAAAATGTATTGGAGCTCTCTTTTCTGCATAAGTGGGAAACATATCATTAATACATATCATGTAACCTCCTCATGGATTCTTGGACTTCTCTGATGAAATTTAGTCTCTGCAAGTGTATTTGCCTAGTTGGTATTTGTTGTAACATGTATGTAGTGAGTACTTTAATAATCAGAGTCTGTTGTGCTTCAGTAATCTTTAACCATCAAATTGTATTTATTTATGAAATTTGCCTTGTATTATTCTACTAGAAAAAGAAAGTGGAGAATTTGAAATTTTTTACATTTATATTTCTACTTAGAGTCTTAATTCAGTATTGCATACCATCTATATAATCTTACTAATAGTTTTGCTTGTATTTCCTAATGATATAAATTACAGCAATTTGAAATACAGAAATATCAAGTGGATGTACTACTGTATTTCAGTCATGGATTTAAAAAAATCAGCATGTTCTGGATTATTGTATGTGCATGTTACACTGCTCAATTATTGAATTAGAATTTTAAGTAGCACTATGAAAAGCTGTTTGGCCTGTATCTTGAGCTCAGAGAGAAAGAAACATCCAGTGATTTATGCTTGGAGATACAGAGTTTGGTGAGAACTGGTAATAAGCACGATGGCAGGCAGAATTAGGAAGGAAGTATGTGGTAGTGTACAAAGTTTTACGGGGGTCATTTCTTTGAATTCAAATTCTGTGGAAAATTTCTGGCAGTTCCTGTCTCATACTGATTTATTTAGGCTTTTTTTTTTGGTAGAGAGGTGTGCTAATTGCAACTGGTTAAACTCCTGTGCTCAAGTGATCCTACCACCTCAGCCTCCCGAGTAGCTGAGACTACAGGTGCTGGCAGCCACACTCGGCTAATTTAGTAGAGACGAGGTCTTGCTGTGTTGCCCAGGCTTGTCTCGAACTCTTGCAAGGGGTTTAAGTAATTCTCTCAATTTGACCTCCAAAAGTGTTGGGATTATAGGCTTGAGCCACTGCACCCAGCCAGTTATTTTTAGTAGAAAATAAAGGTGGCAGAATCTCATCATGGGCCTCAAGTTTGGACACTTACTGTATAGTTGTGTTTGTTTTGAGATTCCATGGAATGTTTATCATGGGAAGGCTTTTGAAGAGATTGATATAGTCATTTTAGGACGTTTGAAGTATTTTATTTTTTAGTTTTGGTGGAGAAGTATATAACTTACTAATTGGGTGAAAGTGCTTAGGTCGTTGGTGGAAATTTGTGGTGGCAGTTGTCTCTTAACTATTAAGCATCCATTTTTGAATTCTCTTATCCTTAACTCGCTCTTCTAGAATTCCTAGAGGACCTGTGCAACAGCCTCTTGAGGATCGAATCTTCACTCCCACTGTCTCAGCAGTCTACAGCACGGTGAGTGTCTGCAGCTTGTCAAATTGTGTGTGTGCTTTTGTGTGTGAATCCTTGGTATTAATTATAGGCAGTGTTTGATTGATACATGACAAATTTTCGGCAAAAAGTTCAATAAAATTCTGAATAGAATGAGATGTATGTAATAGGATAAGGTGAATAGGCTCTTTCCCCATCATCTTAATCTAAGAAATGGAGTGAAACAAATACTATGTTAAGATAGAGAGACTTGCCGGGTGCGGTGGCTCACGCCTGTAATCCCAGCACTTTGGGAGGCTGAGACGGGCGGATCACGAGGTCAGGAGATCGAGACCATCCTGGCTAACACGGTGAAACCCTGTCTCTACTAAAAATACAAAAAATTAGCCGGGCATGGTGGCGGGCGCCTGTAGTCCCAGCTACTCGGGAGGTGGAGCTTGCAGTGAGCCGAGATCGCGCCACTGCGCTCCAAACTGGGCAACAAAGCGAGACTCCGTCTCAAAAAAAACAAAAAAACAAACAAAACAAAACAAAACAACAACAACAAAAAGATAGACTTATTTTTCCTTTCTGTAAATATTAACCTCTGGCCTTATAATAATAATAATTATTATTATTTTTTTTTTTTTTTTGAGACGGAGTCTTGCTCTGTCCCCCAGGCTGGAGTGCAATGGCGCGATCTCCGCTCACTGCAAGCTCCGCCTCCCGGGATCCCGCCATTCTTCTGCCTCAGCCTCCTGAGTAGCTGGGACTACAGGCGCCCGCCATCTCGCCCGGCTAATTTTTTTGTATTTTTAGTAGAGACGGGGTTTCACCGTGTTAGCCAGGATGGTCTCGATCTCCTGACCTTGTGATCCGCCCACCTCGGCCTCCCAAAGTGCTGGGATTACAGGCGTGAGCCACCGCGCCCGGCTATTATTATTATTATTTTTATTATTTTCGAGATGGAGTTTCACTGTGTCACCCAGGCTGGAGTGCAGTGGTATGATCTTGGCTTATTGCAACCTCCGCCTCCTGGGTTCAAGCGATTCTCCCTCCTCAGCCTCCCAGTAACTGGGACTACAGGCACGTGCCACCACACCGGGCTAATTCTTGTATTTTTAGTACAGGTGGGGTTTCACCATGGTGGCCAGGCTGGTCTCAAACTCCTGACCTCAGGTGATCTGCCCACCTTGGCCTCCTAACGTGCTGGGATTACAGGCAGCTTTGTATTCTTTTTGCACTCTGAGTTTTATTTTCTTTCTGGATTTTTTTTCTTAAAAATTTCACCAGTTTTATGTTTTCTAAACTTTAAATTTTTAAAATTTTACTTTTTATTCTCCTTGATTATGTATTTTCAAAATGCTGAAAGTTTAGAAGAGTGAACACTTTTTTTAAAAATTTGAGATGGAGATTTGCTCTTGTTGCCCAGGCTGGAATGTAATGGTGCGATCTCGGCTCACTGCAACCTCTGCCTTCCCAGTTCAAGCGATTCATCTGCCTCAGCCTCCGAAGTAGCTGGGATTATAGGCATGTGCCACCACGCCTTGCTAATTTTGTACTTTTAGTAGAGACAGAGTTTCACCATGTTGGTTAGGCTGGTCTTGAACTCCTGACCTCAAGTGATCCACCGCCTCAGCTCCTCAAAGTGCTGGAATTATAGGTGTGAGCCACTGTGCCCGGCTGTGAACACCGTTTTTAACAGAAGGAAATTTAATTTTTTTTTCATTTTTAAAAGATCAGGTCTCACTCTGTCACCCAGGCTGGAGTGCAGTGGCATGATTATGGATTACTGCGCCTTGAACTCCTGGCCTCAAGTTATCCTCCTGCCTCAGCCTCTCAAGTAATTGGGACTACAGTCACATTGCTCTGTGCATGCTAATTAAAATAATTTTTTGGCTGGGCAAGATGGCTCACGCCTGTAATCCCAGCACTTTGGGAGGCCAAGGTGGGTGGATCACGAGGTCAGGAGATCGAGACCATCTGGCTAACACAGTGAAACCCCGTCTCTACTAAAAATACAAAAAATTAGCTGGGCGTGGTGGCGGGCGCCTGTAGTCCCAGCTACTTCGGAGGCTGAGGCAGGAGAATGGCGTGAACCCAGCAGGCGGAGCTTGCAGTGAGCCGAGATTGCGCCACTGCACTCCAGCCTGGGCAACAGAGCGAGACTCCGTCTCAAAAAAAAAAAAAAAATTATATTTTGGCAGAGGCAGGGTCTTACGATGTTGCTCAGGCTGGTCAGACTCCCAAACTCAAGCAGTCCGCCTGCCTCCACCTCCCAAAGTGCTGGGATTATAGACATGAGCCATTATGCCCAGCCCCTTTAATTTTTTATATTAGATGATTCAAATTCATAAATGAAGGGAAAATAATTATTTTGAGGATTCTTACTTGGTTGAGCAGGCTGGTTTCAGGTTCCTGGGCTCAAGTGATCCATCCACCTTGGCCTCCCAAAGTGCTGGGATTACAGGCGTGAGCCACCATGCCTAGCCATATGAAAGAAAATTTAAAAGTTAGAGGATGAAGGTAACAATATTAGAAGTAAGTTTTAGGTGTTTTACAGCGAGCCTAAGATAATTTAGGGGAATTAGGGAGTGAAACCTATCTTTTAAATATTTCGACTCAACATACCATTAGATAGAATGCCTTAAAAGGACTCACAGTCTACTGAGGGAGATAAGAAAATAAATAATTCTAATATAAAGTGATATGATAGAGAAGTGATTCATATGGTTTTGGGTTATGAATCACTTTTAGAATCTGAAAATAGTTTTAATGTTCTCTCTTTCAAGAGGAACATATATTCAGTGTTTACATATAATTTCAGAATTTCCCAGATGTCCATCAGGCCATTTCTTTTTTTTGAGATGGAATCTCACTCTGTCGCCCAGGCTAGAGTGCAGGGGCTCGATCTCGGCTCACTACAGCCTCCACCTCCTGGTTCAAGTGATTCTCCTGCCTCAGCCTTCCGAGTAGCTGGGATTACAGGTGCGCATCACCACACCTGGCTAATTTTTGTATTTTTAGTAAAGATGGGGTTTCACCATATTGGCCAGGCTGGTCTCAAACTCCTGACCTCCAGTGATCCACCCACCTCGGCCTCCCAGTGTTCTGGGATTACAGGTGTGAGACCCTGCGCTCCACCTCATCAGGCCATTTCTTTTTTTTTTTTTTTTTGAGACGGAGTCTCACGCTGTTGCCCAGGCTGGAGTGCAGTGGCGCGATCTCGGCTCACTGCAAGCTCCGCCTCCCGGGTTCCCGCCATTCTCCTGCCTCAGCCTCCTGAGTAGCTGGGACTACAGGCGCCCGCCACCGCGCCTGGCTAATTTTTTGTATTTTTAGTAGAGACGGGGTTTCACTGTGGTCTCGATCTCCTGACCTTGTGATCCGCCCGCCTCGGCCTCCCAAAGTGCTGGGATTACAGGCTTGAGCCACCGCGTCCGGCCTCATCAGGCCATTTCTAAGCTCCAGATTAAGAACCTTTGACGGGTGACAGGAACATGTTAATTGCATGCGAAAGGAAGAGGTGACTGCATTCAGAAAGTGACACTTAAAGCAGAAGATGCAAGACTTCTGTAGGTAGAGAAGGGAAGGCAAAGCCTTCTAGGAAGTGAAGATTCAGACGCGTGGTTAACGGAGTGGCCAGTAGTCAGTTCACTGTGACATAATATGAAGTGAAATAAAGAGTATGTAGGTTGGTTGGGGGGTGGGGGTTTAAGCTGACCTTTGTATATTTGCAAATTAACTAAGCATGGTGGCATGTACCTGTGGTCCCAGGTACTTTAGAGGCTGAGGCAAGGGGATCACTTGAGGCCAGGAGTTCAAGGCTCAGTGAGCTTTGATCAAACCTCTATGCTCCAGCCTGGGTGACAGAGTGAGACCTTCAACAAAAAAAAGAGTATCATGCAGGTAATGGATAGGATGATAGTTTTTCTTGGTTTGTCTGAAACAAGGCTCAGTAACACCTATTGTAGATCAATTTATTATTTCTGCAGCCCTATTCACTCTTAGAATTGACCCAGTTTCTATTATAAATTATCTGGTCACCCTAATCATTAGGAATCTTCAATTCATTGAAAAATAACATTTTGAATAACACATTGAAAAATAACCTTTGGGCCCAGGGTGGTGGCTTACTTCTGTAATCCTGGGGCTTTGGGAGGCCAAGGCGAGTGGATCACAAGGTCAGGAGATCGAGACCATTCTGGCCAACATAGTGAAACCTCGTCTCTACTATTAATACAAAAATTAGCTGGGTGTGGTGGTGTGAACCTGTAGTCCCAGCTACTCGGGAGACTGAGGCAGGAGAATAGGTTAAATCTGGGAGGCAGAGGTTACAGTGAGCCAAGATCGTGCCACTGCACTCCAGCCTGGCGCCAGAGCGAGACTGTGTCTCAAAAGAAAAGAAAAGAAAAGAAAAATAACCTTTGGCTGATTGTGCTGTCTCCTACCTGTAATCCCAGCAGTAGGGGAGGCCAAGGCGGGAGGATTGCTTGAACCCAGTAGTTTGATACCAGCCTGTGCAACATAATGAGACCCCATCTCAATAAAAAATAAAAAAAACTAGCCAGTCATGGTGATGTGAGCCTGTAATTTTAGGTAGTTGGGAGACTGAGGCAGGAGAATCACTTGAGCCCAGGAGGTCGAGGCTGCAGTGCGATATCTGATTGTGCCTCTGCGTTCCAGTCTGGGCAGTAGAGCAAGACCCTGTGTCTTAAGAAAAAAAAGAAAACTTAAAATATTTTTTTTCTGGCACAACCTTCCTCTAGGTCTTAGTTTTTTATGGTTTTTAAAAAAAGTACTATGCAAAAGAATAGCATCATTGTCAGAATCCCTCTTAAAATACGATGTTTTCTAATTACCTAAGTGTACTTTCACCATTTAAATATTATTTTTAAACTAAGATAAGTGAAAGAAAATGAAAACTTTTAGTAATCCTGAGTGATTTATAGAGACAAATACTATAACCATTTTGGGGGTATAGTTTAGTTTGTCTTTCTTGTCTGTTTTGTAGGCCCTATGCTTTATCTTGTCACTTTATCTCATATCAGCTTTTTGTATGCCATTCCTTAGATAACAGTTCTTAAATAATAAGTGGTTATATATTGTTTATTATAGAATTTAATCACTCAGCATTGAATACTTAAGCTTAAGCTTTTACTGTGTGTCATGCAGTGGTCTAGGTGTTCAGGATATGGTAATGGAGCAACACAGACCCTCAGCCCTCATGGATATTACATCTTTATGGTATAAGAAGACAGCAAACAAATATATATATACAGTTTCCTATTGGGTTGTAATAAGTAGCTTGATGAGAATAAAGCAGGATACTGGTCATTCTACCTTAACTAATTATCTCAGGGAAAGTCTCTCTGAAAAGGTGGCAATTAAGCTGAAAGTGAAGATTTCTAGGGAAAAAAAGCATTTGTGGTAGAAGGAACAGCAGTGCAGACGCCCAGAGATAGTAGTGAGCTCAATGTAGTCTTAGAAATGGAAGAAAGCCAGTGTGGCTGGAATGGAGAGAGGTTGGATTTGAGACATCAGATTATGTGGACTGGTTTGGTTTGGCTCTGTGTCCTTACTCAAATCTCATGTGGAATTGTAATCCCCAACATGTCCGGAGGGACCTGGTGGGAGGTGATTGGATCATGGGGGCGGATTTTCCCCGTGCTGTTCTTGTGATAGTGAATGAGTTCTCCTGAGATCTGATGGTTTAAAGGTGCGGCGCTTCCCCCCTTGCTTTCTCTCTCTCTCTCCTGCCACCATGTAAGACATGCCTTGCTTCCTCTTTATTTTCCACCATTATTGTAAGTTTCTTGGGGCCTCCCCAGCCATGTGGAACTGTGAGTCAGTTAAACCTCTTTTTTTTTTCCTTTTTCTTTTTTCTTAATAAATTACGCAGTCTCAGGTAGTTCTCTGTAGCAGTGTGAGAGTGGACTAATACATGGACATTACAGACCATAGTAAAGATTTTGGATTTTAATCTAGATACACTAGAAAGGCAGTGGAGGATTCAGAGCAGTAGATGTGAATTTACTTTTAGAAGGTCAATGTGGCTGCTGTATGGAGAATAGACTGTGTGATGTGGACATGTGGTGGTGATTGAAGTGGGAGTAAGGAGAAGTAAAGTGAGTAGAATATGTTGATGTCTTGGATGTGGGATGTGAGAGAAAAGAGTAAAGGTGGTGTCATAGATCTTGGTTTGGACAACTCAGTAGTCCTGTTTGTGGAGATGAATACTGAATGAGGAACAAGTATTTTGTTGAAAAAACCTTAGTTATAAAACCTCATAAATGAGGACATATAATTCTGTACATTTATTACTTTGGAGAATAGATCATCAAAATCCTGTGAGCAACAGCACACTGCCTCTCATGTAGTTTACATGAAATATTTGAATCTAAGCTTTTGAATGTGTTTTTTGAGTTTGATCTAATTTGATTTTTACTATTTAAAACTACTGTCATATTTGTAGTCCTTTGATCAGTTTTAAAAAATCGAGACCAGGCATGGTGGCTCACACCTGTAATCCCAGCACTTTGGGAGGCTGAGGTGGGTGGATCACTTGAGCTCAGGAGTTTGAGACCAGTCTGGGCAACATGATGAAACCCCGTCTCTATTAGAAAAAAAAAAAAAGTGTGTGTGTGGCTGAGTGTGGTGGCTGACACATGTAATCCTAGCACTTTGGCATGCCAAGGTGGGAGGACTGCTCGAGCCCGGGAACTTGAGACCAGCCTGGGAGACAGAATGAAACCATCATCTGCAAAAAAAAAAAAAAGAAAAAAAAAAAGAAAAAAAAATGTTTGTGTATATATTATATTTTATGCCTATTCTGGAAGAAAGGATTTTAGGGAGCTAGAAGTTACCTTAAAGTATGATAGTCTTTACTTTTTATTTATTTATTTATTTGACAGAGTCTCACTCTGTCGCCCAGGTCAGAGTGTACTGGCATAATTACAGCTCATCGAAGCCTTGAACTCCTGAGTTCAAATGAACCTCCCATCTCAGCTTCCTAAATAGCTGAGTAACTAGGATTGGAGGCACAAGCCACCGTACCCAGCTAATGTTTTATACTTTTTAAGAGAGGCAGAGCCTTGCTGTGTTGCCCTGGCTGGTCTCAAACTCCTGGCTTCAATTGATCCTCTCGCCTCAGCCACTCAAGTGCTGGGATTATGGTGTGAGCTGCTTCATCCTGCTGGTTTCCCCTTTTTTGTTGTTGTTTTTTGTTTGTTTTTAGGTGGAACCTTACTCTGTCACCCAGGCTAGAGTGCAGTGATGCATTCTTGGTTCACTGAAACCTCCATCTCTGGGGTTCAAGTGATTCTCCTGCCTCATCCTCCTGAGTAGCTGGTACTGCAGGCATGTGCCACCACACCCGACAGATTTTTGTATTTTTTAGTAAAGAAGGAGTTTTGCCGTGTTGGCCGGGCTGGTCTTGAACTCCTGACGTCGAGTGATTCACCCGCCTTGGCCTCCCAATATGCTGGGATTATGTCATGAAGTAAAAGTTAACCCCCAGTTCACCTCCTACTGCCTTAGCATGTGGTGTCCATATGTCACTTTCATTGAATTGGTTAAATTCCTTGAAAGGCTTGAAAGACTCCTGGCCAGTCTCAAAATTACACAAAGATTGTGCTTTTTTGTATCAGGTATGCAGGTTTTATACACTGATGTCCGCCATTTTACGTAATAGGGATTTGCTGATAATCAAAGAAGCATTAAAAGTTGGACTTGGCCGGGCATGGTGGCTCACACCTGTCATCCCAGTACTTTGGGAGGCCAAGGTGGTGGGAGGATTGCTTGAGGTCAGGAGTTTGAGACCAGCCTGGGCAACATGGTGAGACCCTGTCTCTGTAGTTTTAAAAAATTAAGAAAAAAAAAATTTGGGACTGTGCGTGGTTGGCTCACTCCTGTAGTCCCAGCACTTTGAGAGGCTGAGGTGGGTAGATCACTTGAGGTCAGGAGTTTGAGACCAGCTTGGCCAACATGGTGAAACCCTGCCTCTACTAAAAATATAAAAAATTAGCTGGGCATGGTGGTGTGAGCCGGTAGTCCCAGCTACTTGGGAGGCTGAGGTGTGAGAATTGTTTGAACGCGGGAGTCAGAGGTGGTGGTGAACTGAGATTGCACTACTGCACTCCAGCTTGGGTGATAGAGCAAGACTCTGTTTCCAAAAAAAAAAAAAATTGGAGTCATCTTCTGGAATGTGTTCATGTTACATTTAGTCTAGTTATTTTGTATTTATTTTAACCTGCTTTATGCAAGTTTGCCCTGGGTACATTTATCAGGGATGAGAGGGAAGCTTATGTCATTATTCCTTATTAGCCATAACTGAGTGATTGATCATATGAACAAAAAAAGAATCAAGCATATATATATATGTATGTGTGTATGTATATGTATATGTGTGTATATATATGTATATATGTGTATATGTATATATATTTTGAGACGGAGTCTTGCTCTGTCGCCCAGGCTGGAGTGCAGTGGCGCCATCTCGGCTTACTGCAACTTCTGCCTCCCAGGTTCAAGTGATTCTCCTGCCTCAGCCTCCCGAGTAGCTGGGACTACAGGCATGCACCACCCATACCCAGCTAATTTTTTGTATTTTTAATACAGACGGGGTTTCACCATGTTAGCCAGGATGGTCTTGATCTCCTGACTTTGTGATCCACCCACCTCTGCCTCCCAAAGTGCTGGGATTACAGGCGTGAGCCACCACACCTGGCCCAAGCACATAGTTTTAAAAGGTCTAGTAAGAGCTACATATGTTAAATGGGGGAGGGAAAATGTCAAAACTACAGAAACATAGATTAATTTGAAATATTAATTAGTAACTTTCTTATATTGGCCTGCCTCTGCAGTATAAACTGTGGACTTTTACTATGTTGTATAATTTTGTCATATATATTTTGCTTAGAGAAATTAGATTTTATGACTGTCAGGCTAGTATTTTTAATATAATTGCAGAGATGAATTTAGTAATAGAATAATGACATTTCTAAAAGAAGGAGACATTTACATTCTGTGCAATTGGAAGGGTTATCTTAATAACTGCTTATGAAAAATTCCTGACTGGGCATGGTGGCTCATGCCTGTAATCCCAGCATTTTGGGAGGCCAAGGCGGACAGATCACGAAGTTAGGAGCTTGAAATCAGCCTGACCAACATGGTGAAACCCTGTCTCTACTAAAAATACAAAAATTAGTCAGGCATGGTGGCTCACGCCTGTAATCCCAGCTACTCAGGAGACTGAGGCAGGAGAATCGCTTGAACCTGGGAGGCGGAGGTCGCAGTGAGCTGAGATGGCGCCATTGCACTGGAGCCTGGGCAACAGAGCAAGACTCTGTCCCTCGCCAAAAATAAATAAATAAATAAATTTGTGTAAATTATTTAAAGTACTTCTTAATAAATGTTTTTATTTTTTAAATTTTTTTGAGACAGGGTCCTCCCTCTTGCACAGGCTGGAGTACGGTGGCGTAATTTTAGCTGACTATGGATAATTCCTCTTCAATACCATAAAATTTGTTTTCTTCTTTCTCTCGCTCTCTTTTTATTTTTTTTTTGGTTGAGACAGGGACTCTCTCTGTTGCCTAGGGTGGAGTGCAGTCGCACGATCATGGCTCACTGCAGCCTTAAACTCCTGGGCTCAAGCGATCCCTCCTCCCCTAGCTTTCCAAGTAGTTAGGACTACAGGCATGCATCACCATGCCTGACTAATTTTTCTTTTCTTTTTTTTTTTTTTTTGAGACGGAGTCTTACTCTGTCACCGAGGCTGGAGTCCAGTGGTGGTACCGTGTTGGCTCACTGCAACCTTCGTCTCCTGGGTTCAAGGAATTCTCCTGCCTCAGCCTCCCGAGTAGCTGGGATTACAGGCACCCACCACCATGCCTGGCTAGTTTTTATATTTTCAGTAGTGATGGGGTTTCACCATGTTGGCCAGGCTGGTCTCGAGCTCCTGATCTCAGGTGATCCACCCTCCTCGGCCTCCCAAAGTGCTGGGATTACAGGTGTGAGCCACCGCACCCGGCCCGTACCTGGCTAATTTTTAAAATTTTTGTAGAGATGAGATCTTGCTGTGTTGCCCAGGCTGGTCTCTAATGTCGGGGCTCAAGCAGTTCTCCCACCTCAGCCTTCTAAAGTGCTGGGATTACAGGCATGAGCCACCATGCCCAGCTATGCCATAAAATTTCATGATTTTTTTTTTTCTTTTGAGATAGGGTCTTACTGTGTCATCCAGGCTGGAGTGCAGTAGCTCAGTCATGGCGCACTGTAGCCTCAACTTCTTAGGCTCAAGAGATCCTCTTGCCTCAGCCTCCCAAGTAGCCAGGACTACAGATGCACATCATGGCTCCTGCTAATTAAAAAACATTTTTTTCTTTTCTGTAGAGACAGGGTCTCACTATGTTGCCCAGGCTGGTCTTGAACTCCTGACTCAAGCAGTGTTTCTGCCTCAGCCTTCTAAAGTGTTGGGATTATAGGTGTGAGCCACTGCTCCTGGCCTCATGATACATTTAGCCATTTTATACTTTAAAAAATCTTGATTCTTTTACCTTAAAGCTTTGTTTAATTAGAGAACCATGCTTTTATTTCTTTTGCCAGGTTACTGTTGAGTATTTGCCAGGTCACTGTTGAGTAGGCTAGGATTTCAATGGAGATACCTCGCCAGAGACAAAATTTAGCTTGGGTTGATCCATATTCTTTAGGCAGTGGTGTCCAGCCACGTGTAAATCTGTTTGATTGTCTTATCATCTAGCACAGATGGCAAATACATCAGTTAAACTAAAGATTTATTTATAACTTTTTTTAGAAGAAGCATGTATTTATCTTTATATCTCTGCTTTTAAAAATTGATACTTAGTAATTATTTGTGGGATACATGTGCTATTTTATTTATTTATTTGATACGGAGTCTCACTGCATTGCCCAGGTTGGAGTGTAATGGCATGATCTCAGCTTACTGCAGCCTCCGCCTCCCAGGTTCAAGCTATTCTCCTGCCTCAGCCTCCATAGCTGGGACTATAGGTATGCGCCACCACACCTGGCGAATTTTTTTATTTTTAGTAGAGACGGAGTTTCATCATATTGGCCAGGCTGGTCTTGAACTCCTGACCTCAAGTGATCCACCTGCTTTGGCCTCCCAAAGTGTTGGGATTACAGGCATGAACCACTGTGCCCAGCCACGTGTCATTTTGATGCATGCAAGTAATGTGTGGTGGTCAAATCAGGGTAATTAGGATATTCATCACCTCAAGTATTTTATCTTTTGTGTTAGAAACATTTGAAATCTTCTAGCTATTTTGAAATATACAATAAATGAGTGTTAACTATAGTTGCCTTACTCTGCTAACACTAGAACTTATTCCTTTTATCTAACTGTATGTTTGTACTCATTAACCAACCAGTCTTCATATCTCATCACCCTTCCATGCTTCTCAGTCTCCGGTAACCATCATTCTACTCTGTACCTACATGAGATGAAGTTTTTGTAACTCCCACGTAGGAGTGAAGACATGGTATTTTTCTTTCTTGGCTTGGCTTATTTCACTTAACATCATTACCTCCTGTTCCATCTCTGTTGTTGCAAATGGATGTGGTTGACTGATATTTCATTGTGTATATGTGACACATTTTTATTATCCATTAATCTGTTGATGTATACTTACATTGATCCACATCTTGGCTATCGTGAATAGTGCTGCAGTAAACATGGGTGGCAGCTCTCTCTTTGCACTGAATTCATTGATAAATAAATGAATGCTATAAATTCTAAATGCTATAGAATTCACTTATAATTTTAATGCACTGATTTCCTTTCTTTCGGATATATACCCAGCAGTGGGATTGGCTGGATCATATGGTAGCTCTATTTTAGTTTTTTCATGAACCTTTATACTGTTCTCCATAGTGGCCATACTAACATATTCCCAGCAGCGGTGCGAGCATTCTCCTTTCTCTACTTTGTCGGCAGTGTCTTTTTTTTTTTTTTTTTTTTTTTTTTGAGATGGAGTTTTCTCTGTTGTTGCCCTGGCTGGAGTGCAATGATGTGATCTCGGCTCACCACAACTTCTGCCTCCTGATTTCAAGTGATTCTCCTGCCTCAGCCTCCTGAGTAGCTGGGATTACAGGCATGTGCCACCACTGCCGGCTCATTTTGTGTTTTTCATAGAGATAGGGTTTCTCCATGTTGGTCAGGCTGGTCTCGAATTCCCGACCTCATGTGATCTGCCCACCTTGGCTTCCCAAAGTGCTGGGATTACAGGCGTGAGCCACCACGCCCGGCCCTTTTTTTTAGTATTTTTAATAATAGCCACTTTATTGGGAGGGAGATGATAGCTCATTGTGTTTCCCTGATGATCGGTGATATTGAGCACTTTTCATATACTTGTCAGCCATTTGTATGTCTTCTTTTGAGAAATGTCTGTTTAGATCATTTGCCCCTTTTTTTCTTCTAGGCAGGGCCTTGCTGTGTCGCCCAGGCTGGAGGACAGTGGTGCGATGCTCCTGCCTCAGCTTCCTGAGTAGTTGGGACTACAGGCATGCTGCCTCCACACCAGGCCAATTTATTTATTTTTGTAGCTATGGGGTCACACTGTATTGCCTAGGATGGTCTTGAATGCCTGGGATCAAGCAGTCCTCCTATCTTGACCTCCTAGAGTGTTGGGATTACAGATGTGAGCCACTGTGCCTGGCTCTGCCTGCCCATTTTTAAATCGGATTTTTTTTTCTTCTTTTCTTTTTGCTATTGAGTTGTGTTTCTTATATAGTTTAGCTATTAATCAGTTGTCAAATGGATAGTTTGCATGTATTTTCTCCCATTCTGTAGGTCGTCTCTTCACTCTGTTGACTGTTTCCTTAAATGTGTAGAAATTTTTTAATTGGATGTAATCCCATTTCTCTATTTTTGCTTTTGTTTTCTCTTCCTAGATTTTACCCAAAAGAAATAACTTTTTTCAGACCAATGTTCTGAAGCATTTCCCTGGTGTTGTCTTGTATTCGTTTCATGGTTTCAGATCTTAACATTTAAAAATTTAATCCATTTTGGTTTGATTTTGGTATATGGTTAGAGATAGGAGTCTAGTTTCATTTCTCTGCATGTAGATATCCAGTTTTCCCAGCACTGTTGGTTGAGGAGACTGTCCTTTCTCCTGTGTATATTCTTGGCACCTTTAAAAAGATGAATTGGCTGTAAATAAATGGATTTATTTCTTTATTCTCTGTTGTCTTCCATTGGTCTGTGTTTTTAGTCCAGTACCATGCTGTTTTGGTTACTGTAGCTGTGCAGTATAGTTTGAAGTTAGGTAGTATGATGTCTCTAGTTTTTTTCATTTTTTATTTTTATTTTTTGAGACGGAGTCTTGCTCTCTCTCCCAGGCTGGAGAGCAATGGCCAGATCTTGGCTTTTTTGCCTTTCTGCTCTTTTGCTTTTGCTTTTCTTTCTGCTTTTTTGATGTAGGTGTTTATTGCAATAAACTTTCCTCTTACTGCTGCTTTTGCTGTGTCCCATTTTGTTTTTCTACTGTCATTTATTTCAGGAAATTTTAAAATTTTCTTCTTAATTTCTTCATTGATCCATTGTTCCTTCAGGAGGATGTTGCTTAATTTCCATGTATTTGTACAGATCTATTTCCAAAGATCTTTTTGTTACTGATTTCTAGTTTCATTGTATATCGGTCAGAAAAGATACTTGGTATGATTTTATTTCTTTTAAATTTGCTGAGACTTGTTTTGTGGCCTAAGTGGTCTATTTTGGAGAATCCGTGTGCTGATGAAGAGAATATGCCTTCTGCAGCTGTTGGATGAAATGTTCTATAATGTCTGTTAGGTGTATTTCGTTTAAAATGCAGTTTAAATCCAACGTTTGGTTATTGATTTTCTTTCTAGATCATCTGTCCAATGCTGAGAGTGGGATATTTAAGTTGAATAATAGTTCAAGTCCCCAACTATTATTTTATTGTAGTCTATCTCACCCTTTAGATCAAATAGTACTCGCTATATATGTCTGGGTACTCTTTTGTTGCGTGCATATGTATTTATAATTGTTATATTTTCTTGCTGAATTGATCCATTTATCATCATATGGTGTACCTTTTCTGTCTTTTTTACAGTTTTTGACTTAAAACCTGTTTTATCTGATATAAGCATAGCTACTCCCGCTTACTTTTGGTTTGTGTTTGTGATGAATAACTTTTTTTATCTCTTCACTTTTAGTCTATGTGTGTCTTTTTTGTGTGTGTGTGACTTGGAGTCTCACTCTGTTGCCCAGGCTGAAGTACAATGGCACAATCTCGGCTCACTGCAACCTCCGCCTCCTGGGTTCCAGTGATTCTCCTGCCTCAACCTCCCAAGTAGCTGGGATTGCCGTCACCCACCACCATACCTGGCTAATTTTTGGATTTTTAGTAGAGATGGGGTTTCACCATGTTGGCCAGCCTGGTCTCAAACTCCTGGCCTCAGGTGATCTGCCCACCTTGGCCTTCGAAAGTGCTAGGATTACAGACATGAGCCACCATGCCTGCCCTGTGTGTGTCTTTATGGGGAATTTTGTATAGGCAACATATAGTCATGTAATGTTTTTTAATCCAGCCAGTCTGTATTTTTTAATTGGGAAATTTAATTCATTTACATTCATGGTTATTATTGACAGATAAGTACTAATTCCTATCATTTTGTTAATTGTCGTCTTGTTGTTTTGTATATCCTTTGTTCCTTTTTTCCCTCTCCTTATTACTGTGGTTTGTTGGTTTTGTGTAGTGATAAGATTTTACTCTTTTTTCTTTCTTGTTTGTGTATCTGATCTATCAGTGAGTTTTATACTTTTCCATGTTTTCATGATTGTGATTATCATCTTTTCACTTATGGTAACCACCCCTGGCGAATACTTTACTTTTTGTAGAGGTGGGGTCTTGCAGTGTTTCCCAGACTGGTCTCAAACTCCTGGGCTCAAGCGCTCCTCTCACCTTGGCCTCTCCAAGTCCTGGGATTAAAGGCATGAGCCAGTGTACCTGGATTAGTTTTCTTTTTTAATGTAACATTTTTTAGGAAAATATTTTTCCAAGTTACTACACAGCAGTTATAATCTTCCTAATTCTGTAGGAACATAATAATTAGGAATTTTTAAAGAACTTTCTTCTTAGCTGTTTAATCTTTTTTTCCTGTTTAATGCATTTGAATTATTTGGTATGGGAAAGTAATGAAATTTTCTTGATTGTTAAGACAAAAAGGATTTGGTTGTAAGAAGATTTATATATATAAATTATTATTATTAGTTTTTTCCAGTAGCATTTATGAGTAATAACTGACCATAGTTAGAAATCTAGATTTTTGTATTTGATAAATTTAAATAAAAGATGAAAACCATGTTTAGATATTTTCATAATGTTAGGCATTGTTATAATATTTAGCTTAGAATTTGCCAATCATTTGGAAATACCTAGGTCAGCTGTTCTCAACTGGAGGTGAGTTTACCCCCAGGTATATTTAGTTATGTGTGGAAATGTTTTTGACTGCCACAGCTGGTGAGGGTTGAGGAGATGGACAGAGGATGCTGCTGTCATTTAGTGGGTAGAGGCCAAGTAAGTATCTAAACATCCAAGTGCACATAACAATCTCATGATAAAGAATTATTCTGGCCCTAATGTCAGTAGTGTCACTGTTGAGAAACTTGAACCTAGATTTTCTCAAATGTTAGGCAAAATTATTAAGATTAGTTAATATTACTAATATTTATTAATCTAGCCAGTATTTGTTCAATACTATCTATGTTACTATACTAGATGGTGGTAAAAAAAATATGAAAGTAAAAAATAATGGAAATTGTAGTAAGTGTTTAGAAATAGAGAAACAGTATTTAAAACTGATAATTCCTGTTAAGATATGAGAGAAGGTGGAAGGATCATTTGAACCTCAGAGTTCGAGGCTGCAGTGAGCCATTATCACACCACTGCACTCCAGCCTGGACAACAAAGTGAAAACCTGATTCCATTAAAAATTAAAAATATCTCTTCCAGGAATGTTGTCTACAGGCACTCAGAATGATCCAGCATGTGACAATACCATCGTAGGCTTCCCTACAGTATAGCCTCTAACAAAACTAGGCTGTCATGAGCCCTTGGTAATAGAATTGTTGACCTTTATACCAAGAAGATTGGGAAAGAACTGAAATCTGCATGTGACGTGTGTCCAGGGAGACTTCGAGGGGTCCATGCTGTGAGGCTTACAGTTCTTATGAGAAGATGGCATTTTAGGTGACATCTGAACCATGAAATGTATTCAGCTCTTCATGGATGAGGAGGAAGAGCATGAACCTTCCAAATAGATATTGCAGAGCTCCAAGGCTTTAAGGTGGGAGCCTCCTGATGATTGGAGGCTCAGAACCATGCTGTCTAGTAGAACATTTCCTTTTGAGCACTTGAAATGTGGGTAATGCAATTGAGGACCTGAATTTTAAGTTTTATTTAATTTTCATTAATTTAAATGTGAATAGCTGCATGTGGTTCCTACTAAATTTGAAAATGCCCTTCTAGAGGCCGACAGAATCTAGGTCATGTAATTTTATAAGGTTTTGATTAGGTATTTGGGTTTTATCTGATGTATAGAAGGAGCTATTGAAGAGTTTCTACTAAGGGAATGACATAATATTTAAATCATGAAAATACTCATTTATTACCAGATGAATTGGAGTTTATAGGTTACATGGGGAGCAGAATGTTAAGAGCAGCTAAGTGGCTCTGGAATCTGACCAAATGAATTCAGATCCTGGTGTTTCCACATAGCAGCTGTGTGTCTCATTGGGCAAGTTTCTTGCACCTCAGTTTCCTTCCTCATTAGTAAAATGGAGATAATAGTAGTGCTGATCTACGAAGGTCCTTATGAAGGTTAAATGGGACAAATCCATTTAAACCTCCTTGAGCTTGATACACAGTCATCACTCAGATATGTACTAGCAGCTGCTGCTACCATCAGTACTCTATTCTTACAACTAGGATGAAGAAACTATTCATACCATTTATTTGATACAAAATCTGAACAAGCTTAATGTGGTGTTAGATAAAACGCTTATGATTTTCATTTCAATAGTGTTGCTTTTTTATTTTTTAAAAATATTAAAAGCCGGGCATGGTGGCTCACGCCTGTAATTCTAGCACTTTGGGAGGCGGAGGCGGGCCGATCATGAGGTCGGGAGATCGAGACCATCCTGGCTAACACGGTGAAATCCCATCTCTACTAAAATACAAAAAATTAGCCAGGCGAGGTGGCAGGCACCTGCAGTCTCAGCTACAATGGAGGCTGAGGCAGGAGAATGGCGTGAACCCAGGAGGCAGAGCTTGCAGTGAACCGAGATGGCACCACTGCACTCCAGCCTGGGCGACAGTGAGACTCCGTTTCAAAAAAAAAAAAAAATTAAATGTTTTTTCTGTATAGACATGGGGTCTATGTTGCCTACACTGGCCTCAAACTCCTGGGCTCAAGCAATCCTTCTACCTCGGCCTCCCAAAGTGTTGGGATTACTGGCATGAGCCACTGCACCCAGCCAATAGTGTTGCTTTTCAAACTTTAGTATTTATCATCAATACTTATTATATGTTTGTCATATTGGAATGTCCAACTTTATTACCTTAGAAAAGTAAACTCCTTTAATAAACTACTAGATATACATGATACAAAACTTAGGAAGTTAAGGGATAAAAGACTTGTGGTATAATTATCCATGTGTTAAATATATTTTCTCTTTTGACTTAACTGTTGCCATATTATTAGACCCATTGTTTTATTTTTAATAATTCCATACCAAATTGTTTGTAGAAATAATATAATTTTAATAGTGTTGCCCAGCTGTAGTTGTAGATTATTGTCACTTTATGTTTAAAAGCTATTTCTTTCTCTCTGTCTTTGACTTATTTGGGAAGTAGCTGTACGTGCTTTTCTTTTTCTTTTCCTCTTTTTTTTTTTGAGGCGGAGCCTCGCTGTGTCACTCGGCTGGAGTGCAGTGGCGCAATCTTGACTCCCTGTAACCTATTCCTCCTGGGTTCAAGCGATTCTCCTGCCTCAGCCTCCTGAGTAGCTGGGATTACAGGCGTGCACCACCATGCCCGGCTAATTTTTGTATTTTCGGTAGAGACAGGGTGTCAACATGTTGGTCAGGCTGGTCTTGAACTCCTGACCTCATGATCCTCCTGCCTTGGCCTCCCAAAGTGCTGGGATTACAGGCTTGAGCCACCATGCCCGGCCTTGTAAGTGCTTTTCAAATGCCAGTTTTGACAGATGGTAGTAGTGGATACAGTTTTTATCTGTGATGCCTTCTGTGGAGTGCCAGGACTGCACTAGAGGATTACATGGAGTAGATGTGTTTCTCTTTGTTTTTTTGGAGACAGGTTCTCACCCTGTTGTCCAGGCTGGAGCATGGTGGCACAATTATAGTTCACTGTAATTAACTTGGAACTCCTGGGCTCAAGCAATCTTCCTGCCTCAGCCTCCCAAGTAGCTGGGACTATAGGTGCATACGGTCATGCCCGGCTAATTTTGTTTTGTTTCATTTTCTGTGGTGACAGGATCTCACTGTGTTGCCCAGGCTGGTCTAAAACTCCTGGCCTCAGACGATCCTCCTGCCTTAGCCTTCCAAGGTTCTGAGATTACAGACATGAGCCATGCCACCTGGCTATCATGTTTCTTATATTAGATCAATCATTTATTTTGGCTACTAAATCAAGCTAATGTGAATTTTTAATTTATTCTTTATATCTGATATGAATTGCATTAACCAATAGTGGAAATCAGTCATTTGCACTGAAGAACCTATTGTATGCAAGGTATGGTGGGTGGTAGTGGTTGTACCTACTCTCAAGATATGGAATGAAATAGAATAAAATGAAGTTACTAGACAGCAATAAATATCAATTAGTCCACTTTCAAGTTCTTTGGAAGTTTCTGTTTACACTTATAAAAATATTCAGTCTATTATCACTAGTTACTTAAGAATTATTATTGTGCTGTCAAGAATGTTTATGGAATATCAGTTTACCTTTGATATTCTAAAACTGCCCTCTCTCAAGTTTTTGGGTGGTTCCAATTTATATTAATTGCCATTTCTGAAACTTAGCAAAAAGAAGGTAGTTTTTTTGTTTGTTTGTTTATTTGTTTGTTGTTGTTGTTGTTGTTGTTGTTTGAGGCAGAGTCTTGCTCTCTTGCCCAGGCTGGAGTGCAGTGGCCGGATCTCAGCTCACTGCAAGCTCCGCCTCCCGGGTTTACCCCATTCTCCTGCCTCAGCCTCCCAAGTAGCTGGGACTACAGGCGCCCACCACCTCGCCCGGCTAGTTTTTTGTATTTTTTAGTAGAGACGGAGTTTCATTGTGTTAGCCAGGATGGTCTCAATCTCCTGACCTCGTGATCCGCCCGTCTCGGCCTCCCAAAGTGCTGGGATTACAGGCGTAAGCCACCGTGCCCAGCCACATTTTAAGTATTAACTCAACCCTTATGACAACTGTATGAGGTAGGTATAATTACATTCCCCATTGTTAGTTGGCAAATAGACACAGAGGTGACGTATCCTGCCCAAAGTTATCCAGGTAGTGTGTGGTAGAGGTTGGATTTGAACTTTGGTGGATCTTTAACATTTATTGAGTGATTACAGTGTCCCAGACACTGTGCTAAATGCTTTACATTCATGATGTTTAATACTTATGACAACCTTTATTTTACAAAAAAGGAAAATGGAACTTGGAAACATGTAATTTGAATACAGGTCTGTTTGAGTCTATAAGTTCATGTGAAGTATTCTGTTTTACTGTGTGGGAACCCCCCCGTTTTTTTTTTTTTTTTAAAAGACAAGAGTCTCACAATGTCACCCAGACTAGAGTGCAGTAGTACGATCTTGGCTCACTGCAACCTCCGCCTCATAGGTTCAAGCAATACTTTTGCCTCAGCCACCTGAGTAGCTGGGATTACAGGTGCCTCATGCCCAGCTAATTTTTTGTATTTTTAGTAGAGACAAGGTTTCACCATCTTGACCAGGCTGGTCTTGAACTCCTGACCTCAGGTGATACACCCACCTTGGCCTCCGAAAGTGCTGGGATTATAGGCATGAGCCACTGTGCCTGGCCCCTTCTTTTTGTTAAGATCACAAATAAGGTCAAAAGCAATACTCAATTTTGGGGGGATTAGGACCCTTTTGAAAATCTGATGAAAGTTATGGATCTACTTTTCATAACAATAAACATACAAACATAGGGGTTTTCTTTTTTTATTTTATTATTATTATTTTTTTTTGAGAGATGGAGTCTCCCTCTGTCGCCGAGGCTGGAGTGCAGTGATGTGAGCCACTGTTTGTGGCCTCTTTTTATTTTTTAACTGCAGTTTTAAGAGAGTTCAGTAACTCTCACTGATAAGATTCCTTATTCTAGTTTAGACAGATTTTCTCCTTGCAGGGGTGCTGTGTTGCACGTTGACCCTGATTCCTAGGATTTGGAAATAGCTCACCTTCGACTTTATAGTGTATTAAATGGATAGGTATCTTACTAAGATTTTATTTACCCTTCTATTTTGAATTATTTTCTTAAAAAGCATTTTTACTTGTGGTACTTAATTGTGTTCTGGTTATTAACAATTTTATGTCTTTTTCTACCCATCATGGTATCTGCTTGCTGATTAATGATATTTATCAAAGTTAGGATTCCTTGTTAATATTTAATATGAATTTGCTCATTAAATGTTAAATGAGATACCTTGTTAAAATATTATTTAGTAAAAGCTGGACGTGGTGGCTCATGCCTGTAATCCTAGCACTTTGGGAGGCTGTGGTGGGCACATCACCTGAGGTTGGGAGTTCGAGACCAGCCTGGTCTCTACTAAAAATACAAAAATTAGCCAGGTGTGGTGGTGGGCGCCTGTAATCCCAGCTGTTCGGGAGGCTAAGGCGGGGGAATCCCTTAAACCCCAGAAGCAGAGGTTGCAGTGAGCCAAGATCATGCCATTGCAATCCAGTCTAGGTGACAAGAATGAAACTGTATCTCAAAAAAAAAAAAAAAGAAAAAGAAAAATTAATATATATTTATTTGATTACTTTTCTTCAAAATTAACCTTAAAGATACAAAGGTGTGTTCTGTTGTTAAATGCCAGTTATAAATGTCTTTTGAATTTCTGGGATAAGAAAACAGTAGAAATAATAATAAAGTTCTTTAATGTTTGAAAACTATGAAAATGTGTTTCTTTGAAGTGTGGGGTGTTCCCTTCACAGCAGTTTTACAAAGTATATGTACTGTTTTTAAAAATAAAACAACTGATATGGAGCACATTTAACTGAAATGAGTCATAGGAAATTAGATTTTAATAACTAGTTGTGTGGTAAATGGAGTTTAATTATTTTAAGGAAAAAGAAACAAAGACCATTAGTATCTCCAGGCATGGATTTATTATTGCCATGAAGTTGTTGGCATGAATAGAAAGATCAGTTTTTACTGTAAACTTTGATAGGCACTGGAGCATTTAACTTCAACTTTATACAATTCCGTTTTTATCTTTTAAAAGCACATCTGGCTGTCAGGGGAATTCTGTAGGCAAGAAATTGTGAAGGGTTAGAAACTGTTCTTTGTGCATTTAAACTGCCATTCTGTGGTTGCTTAAGTGCCATATAGAATGCAGAATGCTAGATTAGAAAGGTGTTTAGTTTCTTTAGCTGTTACAAATCCCAAATAACTTTTGACTATGTTAATTTCTTATGGCTGTAACATTTCTTTCTTCCTTTTTTTTTTTTGAGACAGCGTCTTGCTCTGCCGCCCAGGCTGGAGTGCAGTGGTGCGATCTTGGCTCACTGCAACCTCTGCCTCCCGGGTTCATGACATTCTCCTGCCTCAGCCTCCTGACTAGCTGGGACTATAGGTGCTCACCACCACGCCCGGCTAGTTTTTTGTATTCTTTAGTAGAGACAGGGTTTCACTGTGTTAGCCAGGATGGTCTCGATCTCCTAACCTCGTAATCCACCCGCCTCGGCTTCCCAAAGTGCTGGGATTACAGGTGTGAGCCACCGTGCCCGGCTGGCTATAACATTTCTATGTTAATTTTTTACATATCTAATGTAAAATCAGTGGTATATTGTTATTCTTTGTTCACTAATCATTTGTTTAGTAACTATTTTTTTTTAATGTTTTTATATTTTTTACCTTTTTTTCATTTTTTACCTCCAGGAGTGGACTGAGTCTGATGAGGCTGCAGGACCTGGCCCCTCATGCTTCCCCGTCCCCCAATAACTTTTTTAAAAATTCAGAAAAATCAATTAGGATGAGGTGTCAAGTATTTAGTTATTTGTTATTATTAATTTTCTTTTGAGACAGAGTCCCACTCTGTTGCCCAGTGGTATGATCATGGCTCACTCTCTTGATAAAGACATTTATAGAAAAGAAAAGGAAAGAGGTACAGTCATGCATTCCGTAATGACATTTAGGTCAGTGACAGAGTGTGACAGTGGTGCCACAAGATTTCTACCATATTTTTACTGTACCTTTTCTATATTTATGTATACAAATACCTACTGTTGTGTTACAATTACCTACAGTTTTCAGTACAGTAACGTGCAGGTTTGTAGCCTAGGAGCAATAGGCTGTACCACATAACCTAGGTAGGTGGTAGGCTGTACCATCTAGGTTTATGTAAGTACCCTCTGTTTGCACAGCATCTAAATCACATAATAATGTGTTTCTCAGAGTGTAGGCCTGTTGTTTAACCACACATGACAGTATAATATTGAAATCTATGACTAAAGATTATTTGGCTGCATTGGGTGGGAAGCTTTCTGGAGGACAACTCATTAACGTCTGTGAAAATTGGTCAAGTATTAGGAGTCCCAATTATTTTTTAAAAGAAGCTAAGAAATGTTATAAAATAAGTTTAACCCAGGTCATGTTTAGGGGATTTTTTTTTTCTCATTGTTATTATTTGTTGGGTTAGGTTCTGTGGGAGAAAAAACAATGGAAAAGAGGGTTCTCTTTATATTCTTACATTTTGGCTGGAAAGACAAAATGTACTCAGAAGTTGGTGAGTAGCTAAAAGAATTAGAGGAAAGAAATTGTTCAACACTTTGTTGGAAGTGAAGAAAATAAAAATCAAATAGTAACACTGAACAAAAGCAAGGTCCTGTAATTTAGACAAAGCAGATACTGTATCATTGAGCCAAAGTTCTTATGCTTCCCTGGCAAGGGTTTTTCCCCCCAGACCATAGCCTGTTCCTCTTTTTTAGAGTATCTGCTTGCAAGCATTGTGCACAGTAGATACACTGCTCCCTGCCCTCAAGGTACTTACAACCTAGTGGGAAAGCTGAAAGTGAAGTCTAGTTTAAGTGCAGTGAGATAAATGCTTATAGAAGGACAGGCAGAGAATGTCTTGCTATTCTTGTAAGTGTGGAGCAGCAGTGTGAAACCCAGTTAGGGAGACAGGGTTTTAAGAAATTTTTCTCATGGGAGGTGAGATTTGGGCTGAATTTCTTTCTTTCTTTCTTTTTTTTTTGAGACGGGAGTCTCGCTCTGTTGCCCAGGCAGGGGTGCAGTGGCCGGATCTCAGCTCACTGCAGGCTCCGCCTCCCGGGTTTACGCCATTCTCCTGCCTCAGCCTCCTGCCTCAGCCTCCCGCCTCAGCCTCCCGAGTAGCTGGGACTACAGGCGCCCACCACCTCGCCCGGCTAGTTTTTTTGTATTTTTTGGTAGAGACGGGGTTTCACCATGTTAGCCAGGATGGTCGCGATCTCCTGACCTCGTGATCCGCCCATCTCGGCCTCCCAAAGTGCTGGGATTACAGGCTTGAGCCACCGCGCCCGGCCCTGGGCTGAATTTCTAAGGATAAGTGGAAAGTATGCAGAAGAAAAAGATTTATATGTTTAGGAGATTGGAGGAATACTAGGGAACTAAGAAAAGGTATCGGAATATTGGTTGAGTTTCGATGCCCACCTAAGATTATTAGAAGGATGGAATAACAAACAAGTAAACTTATAGCCTCAGGTTGGAATGTTGGTAGCAGCTGAAAATCATAGCTAACTGCATGATAGCAAATGTAGATGCAGAAAAGTATACAGACTGGTTTAGAGTTTTATTGACACTTCATGAAGTATATTTGTGCATAAAACTTGGTGTTCATAATGATGAATTTATGTGGCCAAGAAAAAAGTTTGGATTACATTCAATGTGGACAATGCTAAAGATTTCCATTTAAAACAGTTACATGAGGAAAATAAGTTTTGTAAAGAGATTAATTCCTAGCATTCTGGAAAATCTAGTAGTGTAGTCAGTTCTTCCCTCAAGGATTTCAAGAAATTGAGGTTTTACCATAACCTAGTATAAGATGTTCCTTAGGTGCAATGTGAATGCAGGGTAAAGGGGAGAGCAGGATGAGTCTGTTAAGTCAAGAAAGTGGTTTTTACCTTTTTTGGGGGAAGAAAGCACATTTTAGGGATAAAAAATGTTTATAAATGACAGTGTTCCATCATACCCAGCAATAATATAGTATAGCCATATATATGTCCAGTAATCTGTCTTTTGCTAATTTGTGTTGTAATTCAGCAGATTAAAAAAAGAAAAGCAGGCATATCATGCAGGTGCTGTGAATGTTAGTGCAAACTTGCCATTATTGTGTTTAGGTCAGTGGTTGTTAACTGGTGTGTTTGTTAACCATACGTTTATGGGTCTCACCCCTGGAGTTACTGAATCAGCAGGTCTTGGTGAGACCTGTGAATTTGTTTTCAGAAAGTTTCTAGGTGATGCTTATGCCTCTGGTCTAGGGACCACGCTTTGCAAACCACAGCTTTAGGGTTATTGTAACACCCTCACTCCCATTTGTATAAATGAAAATCAAGCAGGAATCATTTCACCCCAAAAACTGTTCTACACTTACTGGCTTAATATTAGGATTTTAAACCAACAGTTTAAATATTGGTAAATAATTAAACACAAAGAGCTACCACTTTAGAACACTTTTTATATACTGGGCGTTATGATAAATATTGTCTTAATGTGTTGAATAAATCAGCGTGATAAGACCTTACTTTTCACTTTTACAGAAGAGGAAACTAAATTTAAGTAATTTGCTTATATAGTTTCTGTGTAGTAGAGCCAGAATTCAAACTTAGGTCTCTGACACCGAAACCCATGCTCATTTTTTTCTTTTTTCTTCCCCCTGCTGCCACCACGGTTTTTTTTTTTTTTTTTTTTTTAAGATAGGGTTTCAGTCTGTCTCCCAGGCTGGAGTGCAGTAGCATGATCATAGCTTGCTGCAACTTCTGGGCTTAATCCTCCCATCCCAGCCTCCCTAGAGCTAGGACTACAAGTGCACACCACCATGCCTAATTTTTTTTTTTTTTGGTAGAAACAACTGTGCTCTTTTATTGATGCTGTTTAGCCTACTTGGATACCTTGAATCTGTTTACCTTCTGCTTATGTTCCTTCTTTCAAGTTTGTGTTTGGAAAGTAGTAATTCATGACTCAGCTGCAAAAGGGGGGCACATATGTCTCACATCTTATATGATTTGGGATCTGTGTCAGAGGAACTTAATATTGTGGTTTTGATAATATAATTGAATGTGTGCTTATTTATAGTTGAATACTAAAATCTGAGATTTGTTAATACCTTGGAATTAAAATAGAATTCACTTACCTTGGGTCAGTTAAATAACTAGTTGATTAGCAACTGACTAAAGATCAACAGGGAAATAGTAAAGCATTAGTTTTAAAAAATTAAGTTGTAAGTTGGTAAATGACTAATTCCATTGCAGTCACTGAATGTATATTAGTAATCTCCAGACTCACATACAACCTTGTCCTGGTGGAAAACTCTGACTGTGGGTTTTGAACATAAGAAAGAGAATGTGAGTGTCTGTTAAAAGCTATCACTCCTCAGAAGATCAGTTGTCACGTGTTCCTGCTTCTGACCACAGGGACAGCAGTTGGTCTCTAATATATGTATATTCCTTGAAAAAGTAAGGAGTTAATTTTTTGTGCTTATGTAGATTTTATTAATTTTATGTGTAGTTCTACTAAATGATTGGATTTAGTAGAACAGATAAACCTTACCACCTTTTTTTTTTTTTTTTTTTTTTTTAATTCAAGACAGTCATTCCTAACTGATCAAGGTTTAGCTGTTGAACTGGGAAAGGACCTTGGAATTGTAATACAGTTCTCCAGGATTCTATTAGCAGTGAAAGAAATAAAAATCTTTTTACTATCTTGGCTTCCTCCCTTTAGGCTGTAAACCAGCCCTGGCTACCTGATGTCTTCATGAGTTGATATTCTAAATAATTTTACCCTCAAATAGCCATATAATAGTAAGATTTGGTTGAGTTAGTAACAGAGAAAATATTTATACTTAAACGTCTGAGTATCCACTGGTCTGCAAGCACTGTCATAAGTATTCATTAAGTCTTATTCCTGTCCACAAGGATTGCAAGTATGCAAACAGATGATAAGAATCAGTGATCACTCACTGATTGTGTCCTTGCAGTCTCTGGGTGACTGCAGGGCACAAAGGATAGCATGAACCTCGCCATCCTCAACTACATCATTGGCTTAAGCAGGATTTTATAAGACAGTCTGGATACCTCACTGCCAAGTTCCAAATAGCAGATTTTGCTCACCGTAAAATTAATGTGTCTGCTAGAAAAATTGAAACACAGAGAAAAGTATGACAGGAGACTGGGCACAGTGGCTCACGCCTATAATCCCAGCACTTTGGGAGGCTGAGGCAAGCGAATCACTTGAGGTAAGGAGTTGCAGACCAGCCTGGCCAAGGTGGCAAAACCCCATCTCTAATAAAAATACCAAAAAAAAAAAAAAAAAAAAAATTAGCTGGGTGTGATGGCATGTGCCTGTAATCCCAGCTACTTGGGAGGCTGAGGCAGGAGAATTGCTTGAACCTGGGAGGCAGAGGTTGCAGTGAGCCGAGGTTGCACCACTGCACTCTAGTGTGGGCAACAGAGTGAGACTCCTTCACCCGCAACCGCTCGCCCCCCCGCCCCTGCAAAATGAAAAGTATGACAGGAAAAACATGATCCATGATGTTGTTAACAAAAGACTCATACCACCCATTTTAACAGGATCCTTCAAGTTGTTTTGCTGTGCACTTAAAAAAAAAAGTTATCAGTGCACCACAAATTTCTGTCCTGCTTTCTTTACTTAAAATTATACCATAAGCAACTTCCCATTTTTAAAACATTTTTCTAAATATATATTGTAAGAATGTGTTTACTTGTTCTCTAATGAGTTAGTATTTTTTACTCTTACAGTGTTCAGACAACTGTCACATAGTTTCTTGGCATCTATTAATTTTCTATATTTTTTAATGCTCTCTCAACAGAATCAATGTTTTTTTTCAAAATACTGCCTCTAACTTTTGATCTGAACTGAACCCTTGTTGTTCTCAAGGTGTAAGTCAGATGCCACTAAACCCTTCCAGATTCTTCTCAGACCTGGTTACTTTATTTTTCAGCAGTACTTTAAATATATCCTATTAGCCGGGCGTTGTAGCATGTGCCTGTAGTCCCAGCTACTCAGGAGGCTGAGGTGAGAGGATTGATTGAGCTTGGGAAGTGGAGGCTCCAGTGAGTTGTGATTGTGCCACTGCATTCTAGCTTGGGTGACAAAGTGAGACCCTGCCTCAAAAAAATAAAACTAAAAAAATAAATTTTCTATGGTATTTATCACATAATTCATTTATGATGACAGAGTAGGTGAAATTAGGAATCATATCAAATTGGTTTGGATTGCTGTATGGTATCCTTCCTATCCTTTATATTCTGTCCCAGCATCAGCAGACCCATTATTTAAAAAAATATATATCAGCTGGGCGTGGTGGCTCATGCCTGTAATCCTAGCACTTTGGGAGGCCGAGGTGGGCGGATCATCTGAGGTCGGTAGTTCAAGACCAGCTTGGCTAACATGGTGAAACCCTGTTTCTATTAAAAATACAAAAAATTAGCCAGGCGTGGTGGCGCGCGCCTGTAATCCCAGCTACTTGGGAGGCTGAGGCAGGAG
This sequence comes from Macaca thibetana thibetana, assembly GCF_024542745.1. Lineage (NCBI taxonomy): Eukaryota > Metazoa > Chordata > Mammalia > Primates > Cercopithecidae > Macaca > Macaca thibetana. The sequence continues at coordinate 20,013,337 of NC_065578.1, read as the reverse complement.
AAACGCTTGAACCCGGGAGGCAGAGGTTGCAGTGAGCCAAGATTGCACCATTGCATTCATTCCAGTTTGGGCAATAAGAGTAGAACTCCATCTCAAAATAGTATCAATATCTATATCTATAGCTATAGCTATATCTATATAGATATATCTACTGCTTGCGTCTTCTCTGTGGTGCTAGGTCCATATCCATCCTGAGACTACTGACATTGGTTTGATTGTTCCTTAGTCACCTTTTGCCTGTATTTTGAAATTTTGAGATTCTGACTTTGATTTAATTTTAGTTTAGGATATTACTGATTTATTCTCTGATGATCATGTTTTTTTTCTTTTAGAATTACAAGCAGAGGCTAGGAATAGTGGCTCATGCCTGTAATCCCAGCACTTTGGGAGGCTGAGGTGGGAGGATCGCTTGAACCCAGGAGTTTGAAGCCAGCCTGGGCAACATAGTGAGGCCCTGTTTCTCCAAAAAATAAAACAAATTAGCCCAGTGTAGTGGCACACACATGTAGTTTTAACTACTTGGGAGGCTGAAACGGGAGGATTGCTTGAGCCCTGGAGTTTGAGGTTGCAGTGGGCTGTGATTGCATCCCTTCACTGTGCTTCAGCCTGAGTGACAGAGCAAGACCCTGCGTCAGAAACAAACAAACAAAAAGCAAGCAGAAAGACCGGGCGCAGTGACTCACGCTTGTAATCTCAGCACTTTTGGAAGTCTAAGGCAGGTGGATCACTTGAGGTCAGGTGTTTGAGACCAGCCTAGCCAACATGATGAAACCAGACTATTAAAAATACAAAAATTAGCCAGGCATGGTGGCATGTGCCTGTAGTCTCGGCTACTTGGGAGACTGAGGCAGGAGAATTGCTTGAACCCGGGAGGTGGAGGTTGCAGTGAGCCAAGATTGCACCACTATACTTCAGCCTGGGTGACAGAGTGAGTCGCTGTCTCCAAAAAAACAAAAACAAAAAACCCTAAAAAACTAAGCAGAGAAATAAACCGTACTGATTACATAATGAGAGTAAGCACAACCTTGAGTATGTAGCAATTGACATTGACAAAATTGATCCAGAAATAAATTTTAGCTTTGCCTTTTGCTGTCTTCCTCTCATACGTTTCCGACGTTTTCATCTGAAATTTGCTGGTTTTGATAATTAGCTTAGATGCTATGTGGAATGTTGGTAATGAACCTACCTCTAGATTTACTTGCTTGGCCCTGACTGCTCTCCTGAGCTTAGATTCATATAGTCAACACACTATTTATTATTTCCATTTGAGTCTCTGATAGGCATCTAAAACGACTTGTGATTATCCCTTTCCCTTTGTCTATTCTGCCTCTAATCCTGTCTCACAGTAATACAGGTTGAACATCCCGATCCAAAAATATACAGTGCCTCACAGTCTGAATGTTTTGGAGTGCCAACATGATGGCTCAAGGAAAATGATCATTAGAGCATTTGGATTTTGGATTTTCGGATTAGGGCTGCTGAAGTGGTACAGTGCATACATTCAACAATTAAAAAAAACAACTGAAATACTTCTGGTACCAGGCATTTTGGATTAGGAGTACTTTCCCTTCTTCCCACCTAATCTTTCAAGCCATAAACTTAAAATCCATCCCTGATATTCATAATCTATCACTTTCAAGTACACTATATAATTTATTTAAGTATTATGGCTGTTAGTATTTCAGCTAGACTGTAAACTCCAGGAATGCAGGGATTTTAGTCTCTCTTACTCACTGATGTATTCCATGCACCCAGTACAACGCTTGGTATAAAGTTCTCAGTAAATATATGTTAAACGAATGAATCAATCAATCAGTCTACATTCCTTTCTGTCCCACCTGCTCAAACAAATTATCTTGTTATTACCATGTTCTAAGCCACCATCAGTTGTGGCCGAGATGATTGCAATAGCTTTTTTTTTATCCCCCTTAAGAGACACGATCTCGCTATGTTGACCAGGCTACAATGCAGTGGCTTTTCACAGGCATGATCATGGTGCCTTACAGTCCCGAACTGTTGGGCCTCTTGCCTTACAGTCCTAAGTTGCTGGGACTACAGATGTGAGCCACTGCGGCCTGGCATGATAGCTTTTAACTAATCTCTCTGCTTCTATTCTTGTACTCTTCAGTTCTTATTCTTACAGAGCAACCAAAATGATCTTTGGAAAACATTGGATCTTTTCACACTCCTACTTAAAACTTCCTGTAGGTTCCCAATCATGTTAGAATAAAACCCTAAGTCCTTACCATGCCAACAAGGACTTAAATGTTTGGTGTTTTAAGCTGTTAAGTTTATGAGTTGTCTCTTGATTAATTCAGATAACTAATAAATTACCTAGCCACATCAGCCTACTATATTCACTGGCCCCCCTCTTTCTTCAGAGGAGGGAATTATTCAGGGTGTGTACACCAAGTATAGGAATACTGAGAGCCATCTTAGATTTGAATCCACCCTGGCTGGATGCGGTGATGCACGCCTGTAATTTCAGCACTTTGGAGGGCCAAGGCGGGTGGACTCCTTGAGCCCATAAGTTTAAGACCAGCCTGGGCAACATGGCGAAATCTTGTCTCTACAAAAAATAAAAAATTAGCTGGGAGTGGTAGTGCACGCCTGTAGTCCCAGCTACTCAGGAGGCTGAGTTGGGAGGATCACTTGATCCTGGGAGGTAGTTGGAACCTGCAGTGAGCCGAGATCGGGCCACTATACACCTGCCTAGGCGATACAGACCGTCTCAATAAAAATAGTTTGCCCTGTGGTCCTCAAGGATTCACATATGGTCCACTTTCGCTAACCTTTAATACCTAGACATTTTTGGAAGTGTTTCTTTCTTATTTATTTTTTCGTTTGTTAGCATTGTTACTGACCCTCCAACTTTGAAATGTTCTTTGAAATAGAACATTTTCCTGTTTCTGTTGGACAGTTAGTAAATAAGAAAAGCAACCCTCAGAATTAAACCCAGTGCTGACAAAGTCCATAGTAGAACATATATGGTGTGTGTTTGCTTGAGTTTTTAAGTATTACTCAAATCATATAAAATTACCTTTTCTTTTTTAAGGTTAAAATATACTTGAATATCTGTAAATCTGGAATTTCATGTAATTCAACTTATTAAGTATAGGTAAGAGTAGAGCAAGGAGGAATACCATTTTCTATTTCTTTCTCTTTTTTTCTTGGTGGTTGTGGATTGGCAGTGATATTAACAGAATTCAAATAGTGTCAGGTATAAGTAAAACTTCCATCCTAGTATCCACTGTAGTGCTCCTTTTAGTTGAGCAGACCAGCTTTTATTTAGTTCTCAATATCTATAGATTTTGGAAAATAAATGATCTGAAGGAAGAACTAGGATGATACAAAATATTAATGAAGGGAAAGACTTCACTTATCTATTCTGCTGCTTGAGGAGCATAAACTATAGAAATTACCCAGGTAAGAAAAGCTTTGGGATCTTTCCGAACTACCCAGAATGGGACTTGGTTATTTCTGTGTATGAGTTGCAGCTGCTGAAATGTTTTTAGGTGACCTCGCTAAATAAACTTTATCTTGGGATTTATAAAATAAGGGACGTCACACACATAAACCGTGTGCCTTTTACCTTTATATGAATCATTTGTTGCTGAAAATTTAATTTACTTGATAGGAATCCTGGAGTTTCCTGTTATTCTTTTAGTAACTGATTAATTACTATACTTTTAAAAGCAGTATGTTTTTATTCATATTATATAAAATATATACAATAAAAACATAGTGCTTTCTGCGTGTGTTATATTTAACAATATATCTGTATTCAGTCAATGCCTATTTGTGTAGAATCCAGTCACAAGTCTATATCTGAGTATTTATAGAAAGTTTGGCCAGGTGTAGTGGCTCATACCTGTGATCCTGGCACCTTGGGAAGCGGAGGTAGGAAGATCACTTGAGTTTCAGAGTTTGAGACCTGTCCGGACAACACAATGAGAACTTGTCTCTACAAAACACACACACACACACACACACACACACACACACACACACACACACACACACACACACACACACACACACATTACTGAGCCATCCGGACAACACAATGAGAACTTGTCTCTATAAAACACACACACACACACACACACACACACACACACACACACACACACACACACACACATTACTGAGCCATCCGGACAACACAATGAGAACTTGTCTCTACAAAACACACACACACACATTACTGAGCCATGGTGGCATGTGCCTGTAGTCCCAGATACTCTGTAGCCTGAGGTGGGTGGATCACTGGGAGATGGAGGCTGCAGTGAGCTGTGATCACACCAGTGCACCCCAGCCTGGGCAACACAATGAGACCCCATCACTTAAAAAAAATTTAAAAAGCAAGTTTATATTTGATGATGATCATGACATACCCCTAGAGCCATGTTCATACTCTGGCTGCCTGTGTATTTAATATACCAATATATGGTTTATTTGGCATGTAGTGTGTATGGGAAATCAGGACAATTTCATGCAGAAAGCCTTATTTTTGGTTACTCTTGAAAATTTTGAAGAAGTAGCATTGCTTATCTGGAATTCCTGCATGCCAGTATCTCAGTATCTGCTGCCCCCTGGGTAGTGGCCATTCTCTACCGGTTTTCATAGTCCCTAATCTCTGTTGTTTACATCTGGCCAGTTTTTTTCCCCATTTTGTTTCCTTCAGGGGGTATTTCCCTTGCTCTGGAGTCATGTAAGGATGATCATATTAAGGAAACTTTGTTTTCCATATTTTATTTGTTATTTGAACATTGTGGTTTATGTATGATAGCTCTTAATTGGGCAGAATATAATCAAATCTGATAAGTTAGTGCTAGATAAATACATTTTATACCTAATGACTAATCTTAACTTGCACGATCTTTATGGTCTACTTTAAATTTTTGTAAAACTCTGTGAAGTTAATATTGGTCACCAACCACCAAATGTCGTTAATTTTATAGGAGATTATTTTTTGGTGGAAATCTTGAATGAAAAATCACTAGCTACCTGAAGTTTCCACTGAGTCAAAATTTTAGAGCTTTTCTTTCTTCCAGCAGTACTTCTTTTTAAATTTTCTTTCTACTATGCAGAGTAACAGTGTAATACCAGTGTAAGTGATATTTTATCACAGGTGTTAGTAGTTCACTTGTTTTTGTCTTTAATCTTGTTTTTGAGGTAGGTGGTATGGAAGAGGATTAAAATACACATTCATAAAAGTACATAAAACTTAAAGGTAGAGTTTAACAAATAATTTTAAAGCAAAAAAAATGTTTCAAACCAATTTTTAAAAAAATTACATGACGTGTCATAATTTCCTCTCTCCCCAGAAATAATACTATCTGCCTTTTAAAAGTCATTTTCCTGCTTCTCTTTATAGTGTTGCTAAACATGTATATACCTCTATTGACTAATATGGTCCAGTTTTGCTGGTTTTGGGTATTTGGATAAATGGAGTCATACTTTATATATTGTTCTTAATCTTTTACTCAGTACCATTTATGAGGGTCATCTAAATTGTGTTAGGCTAGTTTTTTATTCTGTTTCTGTATAGGAAAATTTTCTGTGTATGAAAATTTCATTATTGATCAATTCTATTAATGAACACTTGGGTTGTTTCCAGTTTTTGGTTATTAAAACAATACAACTATAAACATTTTTGTTCTTGTACCCTGGGGCACGTTTTCATTGTTTTTTCCCAGAAGTATATCTGGGAGTGGAATGGCTGGGTCATAGGGCATGACTGTTTCCAAGCTTACCAGCTAATGCCAAATTGCTTCCCAAAGTGGTTGTACCAGTTTACATTTCTACCAGAAAGAGAATGAAAATTTTGTAAGCCCCACATTGTTACCAATGCAAAAATATAATATCTATAAGAAACAAAAACGTTTCTTGGGCATATTTTCTTTTAAACACAATAAGCAGTACACACAAACATATATTGCACTACAAGAAATGGTTGATGTATTTTGCTTAGGATTAGTATTATAGAAAAGACAACAGTCTGTTTAGCTTTGGAGGTAGTTAAGTAGTTGCTGTTATCAGCTGTTCTACACCTCTGCTCCCTCCCAGCCTTCATAGTTGAGAAGGTAGCAATTTCTTTCAAATAATGGGAAAATGTACGTTGTTTTCTTTGCATAATAACTTCTTGCTACTACCTTTAAAGGAGATGGATTTCAACAGTATGACCTGAAATTGAACAGTTTAGCAAGAGAGAAGCACCCTTAGCTAGATAGTATAAGATTCGTTAATCATTAATTTAGGAATATTTTGCAAGAGGTATTTAAATTTTAGTCTAAATTTGATTTTTATCTATGGCAATTTTATTAGCCTTTGTGGCATTTCTTTGGGATAAGATTGTGCTAACTATTTCTGTTCTGTATAATTTCTAGTTAAAGATGGTATACCTTTTTTCCCTGGCAGAGACATTAAGCCCTGTAACAAATACACTAAAAGCAAATATGGAATGCCTAATGCAGTGTGACATATGTAATAGAGGATCTTATTTGAATTGAATACAGCACAGTGAAGCTGAGAGATTTTTATTATATGTAACAGCCTGTTTCTAGAAAGAATTTATTAGAAATTCTAGTTCTTCTATTATTTTGATGCAGACTTATTTTCTTTGACCTGCTTTTATTAGTAGACATCCCTCAATTTAGGAGGAAGTGCCCTTTTAGAATATCTGATACCAAAGGATTACTAGTTAGGCAGAACTATTTAGAGTTGCAAAGGATGCATACCATAGGCATATACCCATGAAAGTTGTTTTTCATCGGTGTTTCCTTTAAGGAAGCTTTTTATGTAGCAAGAGCATACCACTTTTGGCTTTGGCACAATGCTTTTTCTCCTTCTCTCAAACATTTGTGTTTTATGGGGCAATATAATAGTTTTCTGACAAACCAGTGGATACTAATTTTATTTGTAATGATTTAATTTGTTCTTTCAGTATTCTTTAGTATATGTCAGTACCTCTTTATAGTTCTGTAGGAAACATAGCTTACAATCTTTACAACTCTGCAGATGTATTTTTCTTTACAACTCTGCAGTGTACGGGTTTATATTTTGTATGTATTTAGTTCAGTTATGTTACTTCATTTTCCCATTAGTTGGTATTTCTACCTGTTTTTGCCATCATGTGAAATGCTGCTGGATATATCTTTAAGTTCCTAATTTTTGAGGTGAGATTTTCTTTAGGGTATGTACTCTAAAGTGAAATAATTTTGGAGTGATTGTTTTGAAGCATTTACTTGGTGACACATTGTTCTATAATCCTGGGAAGATAGTAACCGATTCACAGTATCTTATCTGTGTCCTGCTTCCTTAGATCCCTGCCAATAATGGGGCAAAGATTTGTTTTTAACTTACTTTTATTAGTTTAGTTGATAAACATATAATGTATTTTAATATTTTTTATCAATAGTATTTAAAAACTTTACTATGATTTATTGTCATGGGCAAATTTGATATTTAATTTTTATCAGAATAAATCTGAAAACTGGTCTAAGATTTTATATAGTTAACTTCTTTGCTCTCTTTTTATTTTTACTTTATTTCACTGTACAGAATTTTTCTCATTTTAAAAATGTGTATTCATATTGAGGTTTTACTTTAGCAAAATATCAAAATAATTAATTCTAAAACATGGGAAATAATATAAATTCATAAGCTTTGTTGGTAAGAAATTTACTTATAAGAACTCTTCATTTCTGATTATTAATTTTCTAAAGTAGATGTTTACATAGCAGTCCAACTTTTCTCCTTTGAAAAATTTCCTTGGTGAGATTTATATACGCTGTTACATTTCATGGTAAACTTTATGCCCTTATAAAGGTAATAGTCACTCAAAATTGGAAACAAAATTTTCCCAAGAAAAAAGATTCCCAAGAAAATCATAATCAAAGTTATTTACAAAACAGGGATGAAACTAGTTACAATTATTTGTAGCATCATTTATGTGTCTTTTAACTCGTAAGCTTTTAGTTCTAGTTAGTTCTGTGTGAGTCCATTTGATTTCAGTATTGGGATCGGGTAGCTGATCCTGAAGATGTTTCTGTTTAGAGAGTTGTAAGTGATTTGAAGGTTAGAGTACCAGGGACTAGATTTTCTTCAGACCTTTTGACTGAGTGAATTCCAGGCCATTTTCCTTTTTCCCTGGGCAGAGTTTTTAACTTTATGATAAAATTCAGAAGACCTATGAACTGAAAGTAGAGAATATGTCTAATGATGAATTTTAACATTTCTTTGTATTATGACTATAGACAACAATTGCTGTTAGTTATTATATTTAATGCACCAATAAAGAACGTATATTACTATGTCAGGAATTTGTTTTAATATTTTTATACCTGTATTTCAATATAGATCACTTGTTGTCATAATCCTATATATTTTATGCATTTAATAATATGATTCTGAGAAGTCTGTATTTTATTCTAGATTGGCAAAGGGTTCATGTTCCTCTCAAATTTAAGAACTATTGCTTAAGGAGAATGGCTTCTTTGATTTTAGCAGAGTACAGAACTGTCCATAATTCATGAAAGTTTGCAAAACCATCAGTGTTAGTCTGGATTAGACTATGAGAGGGAAGAGCTGGCTAGGATTGATTGGTAGACACTTCCACTAGGGGTCTGAGTAAAGTGGTTTCATATCTGTCATGGGCTGATGAGCAATTTACTGCCTGCAAAAAATGGAGAAAATAAAATTTTTGGTTACATAAAAACATGCTGATTTTTTTCAGTTGTATAAATTTATGATTATTGTATTATATTAGAAAATGTAAATGAGAAAATAAAGAAATACCTGCAATGCTTTCTGTTATGATTTTGGTGTGTTTCCTTACAGATCTTTAAAAATATTATATATACATGTTTTTAGATGTGTATGTGTATATTATATACCTACATAAACAAATATGTGTATAGAAACATTCCTACACATGTGTATGTATACACATGTTTAGATGTCCTTTTTAAAAAATTTTTTGTATTTAAAGAGATAGGGTCTTCCTCTGTCACCCAGGTTATAGGACAGTGGTGTGATCATAGCTCACTGTAATCCTTGAACTCCTGGGCCCAAGCAGTCCTTTTGCCTCAGCTTCCCAAGTAGCTATGTCTACAGGTGGATGCCACCATGCCTAGCTAATGAAAAAAAAAATTTTTTTTAAATAGAGATGAAGTCTTGCTGTGTTGCACAGGCTGGTCTGAAACTTCTGTTCTTAAGCAGTCTTCTTGTGTTGGCCTCCCAAAGTGCTGGGATTACAGGAATCAGCCACAGCACCTGGCCAGATATACGTTTTTAAAGACAAAAATGAGATTATGTCGTATAAGTAACTTACCATTTTTGGAGTTTAGATTTATTGAGATGTAGTTTTGTAAGATTCACCCTTTTTAGTGTATACGTCCATAAGTCTTGACAAGCACGGAGACATTCAGTTCTCACTATAAGCATGATACAGACAGTTCTGTCACCCTCAAAACTCTCCTTATTCCTCTTCTGTAGTCATCTCCTTCCTCTTTCAACCATTTATTTCTTTTCTGTTCCTTTTACAAAATGGTATCATACAGTTTGTAGTTTCAAGTATTGTTTCTTTCCTGTAGCATGTGTTTTCAAGATTTTTGCTTTTGAGATCATGCTTCAAGAATCTTTGATCAAATTGATGAGAATATTCATGTATATATTTTTTAAGAAATCTATTTTTTTCAGTTTTGAAAAATTTAAGTGTTTGTTCAGTCAGGTGCTTATTTTAGTGTAAGTTGTGAGGCAGGAAATCCAATTAAAAATCAGATAGTTCAGCTGTATTTATTAAGATTGATTTACTAATATAATGTTCTTACTAAATATTGATTTCCTCACAGGTAACACAAGTAGCAAGACAGCCGGGAACCCCTACCCCATCCCCTTATTCAGCACATGAAATAAACAAGGGGCATCCAAATCTTGCGGCAACGCCCCCGGGACATGCATCGTCCCCTGGACTCTCTCAAGTAAGATAAACCTTTTTTTTAAAAATAAGAAATGTCCTTGTAAAAGCATAATTTTTGTTTTTCTAAAGAGACTCCTAAGCAGTAACATAAAACATTACTTGTAATTTCTAGTTTGTCTTTGGCATCTTTTCAGACTTAACCGTTCATAAAGATGGCTACTAACAAATTTCACACATTTCATTCTGGAGTCATTAAAAATTAACTGTCAGTGATATTTAGTTTTCATTTTTGTTGTTTAAGAAATTAGAGTTTAATTCTAAAGTTTACTTAAAACCCCCCCACAAAGCACTGATTTGCTTTTCGATGCTTGATCTGCTACTGTCTCCACCCCTTTCGGGTGAAGCATTGATGGTTATTTTCTACTTATGTGAAAACTTGGTGTCTTCCCCTCTTGAGTAGCATCAGTGGGATTTTTTGTTTGTTGGTTTGGTTGTTTTCTGAGTCGATTATTGTAATTTGATAGGCTTAAGTTTTTGTTGAACTGTTAAAAGAATTGTGAACCCATTAGTGTATTTCTACTTAATGGGAACAACAGACATTCAGACACTGTTTAAAGATGTTCCTATGTGTTCCTTGCACTTAAGCTGTTTGCCAAGATACATTGTTTAGCTTGCACCGACCTACTGTTGCAAGCTTGTTTGGATTTCCTTGTGGTTAAGAGTTGGCTTAACAGTCCCTTACGGAATGTGGAGTGAGTCAAGCCAATAACCTTGACCTGTGTGAGATTATCAGTATTTACATGTAAGAGCTACTCTTTTGATAATGAAAATCGTTTTTATAACATTATTTGTGATTTTAGCCTCCATATTTCAGACCTTTTAGAGCTTGAATAATAGGAGAGATCAGGAATTGCTAAAAATAATGCTAAAGATGGTGATTATAAGTTAGGGGCTGATTTTATTTTTTATTCTTCATTTTTTTTAGAGACAATTTTTATTCCTTCTTTGTTATTTTTTTAGAGACAGGTTCTTGCCCTGTGGCCCAGGCTGGAGTACAGTGGTGGCGTGATCACAGCTTACTGTAACCTCTAACTCTTGGACTCAAGTGATCTTCTTGCCTCAGTTTCCCAGTTAGCTGAGACTACAGGCTCATGCCACCATGCCCGGCTAATTTTTTTTTTTTTTTTGGTTAAAGTTTTTTAGAGATAGAGTCTTGCTATGTTGCTCAGATTGGCCTCGAACTCCTGGCCATGTGCTGATTAATTACATTTTAGACTACAGAATGTCTGGAAAAGGAATGTACAGTTTGCCAAACCATGACTGAAATAGCCCTGTTAATGAATATATAAATAAGTTTGTCAAGAACTTAGTGCTATGCCTAAACTTGGTCTAAATTATTCCTATATAATTTTGAGTTTTAAACATTGAAAACAAAACAAAATGAGCTCCTGTTTGTTTAAATGAGGTTCTTGTATTGGGTTTCTTAGACTGAACACAGCCTCGCAACTTACTGTTAAGGTGTATTAATCTGAGTCTAATCAGGAGAGAAAAACTGTGCACTCTCAAGAACATAAGAATAGCAGATACAAAGAGCAAATGCTTACCTTAGGGCTGAGTAGAGGCTCAGATAGGGAGCCTTTCTCTTTAGGGCTGAGCCAAAGGCTGTGGTAGAAAAGCCACTGTGTTACTGTTCAGAACTTGCTGAAACTCTTTGTTCTGGAACTTGCTGGAAATTTGCCCTATGAAGTATTGGGGAAAGCTTGCTTCTCCAGCACCAATCTCTTATAGCCAAGAGCTAATGCAGTGCACGCTGGCTAAAAGGCTCCTTACAGCATGTCTATTTCCCACAGACAATTCAAAGCATTAGATCTACTGGATCAAAAGTCCCAAGTGGTAGAGCAGCTTGCACTGCCCATCCCTAATTTGCTGTTGAACCTTCATATATTGTGTTCCTTACTCAAAATTGGTAACTTCCTAGGTCACTCTGTAATCGGTTAAGGTGGCACATTCAGATGTAGTGTATATGTTGCCTCTAAAATCCAAAAGAGGCCTACCAAACCTACCTCTTATTTTTTGTGGCAGTTTTAGGTGAGAGACTGCTACCACTACTCTGGGCTAAGATCTTGACCTTGTTGGAGAGGGCATGGTGTGGCTTTCTGAATGGCAGTGGTGCCATTTCAGTGGAACTTACTGAAAATCCACCCTCAGAACTTGTCAGAATTCTGCCCTCTAGGATGCCGAGGGAAAGCTGTTCGCAGGGAGGTTTCTTAGAAAAGACCCTGTGCTGCGTATCTTCCTGAGGGAATACCAGGAGTAGCTCTTGGCTGCTGGGTACTGTTGCTTGCTGTGCACTGAAGCAGAAATCTTGCTCTGATGAAGCCATGCCCATGAGGGAAGCCGGTCACTAGAGAAGCCATCTTTTGGAGAAGCTATCTGGGCTTCTCCAGGAACCAGGAACCAGGGAGCAAAACCCTTTCCTCCTACATATCTCTAGGACCTTCTACTGAGAAAATTTAATGTTGTGTCAGCCGAAATATTAAAATATTTATAGAGCTCAGATCCATTTTCTCATTACAGGCAAACAGGGTGAATTTTGATATGAAAGACAAGCAGTTGATAACTGGCATGTAAGGGAAATAGCTTAGTTTTCCATTTGAAATTCTTACTGTTTCAAGTTGTGATTTGACCCAAGCAGTTGACCCAAAGGACTTAAGTTTTCTGAAAGATAGGCTGCTCACAAATGCATAGTTTGTGTTTGAAAAGATGGTCTCCCAGCATCTCACTTGTTGAACCTCTCAAGTGCTGTTCTATATGCCATTTTATCAGGTGCCTTTAGAAACCAGAGTACATGAATACCAGGGAGAATGGCCACCAAATATTGTGTTGCATTCTTTTGTGGTCTGTTTTGCCACCATTTTGCCTAAATCTGATGAATGAACCCAGTAAATCACACCTGGTTCACTGCCCTTTTTTCCCCTCCATCCTTTCAGACCGAGGGAAGCTTCTATGGATTCATCTGTCTCCTAGCAATATGTTAACATTTGTTGATATGGTGAGGAAGTTTTTCTAAACTAGCATACCTAGAAAAATGAAGAGTTCTGTGGGAAACTCAAGTTTTTTTTTAGATTTAACAGTTGAAACAGTTTGTAGGGGCTGATGCAAAGCTTCCCTTCTGCCCTCTGAGGGTTTGCTGAAATGACTGACGATAGACAGATTTATCAATGTGCATGGATACATAAGAGTCCTGCACATAGGAAACACAAAGAAGGGAGAGATGGTTGAGGCTTGAGTACCCTCTTCATAGGGGAGAGGGAAGCAGGGTGGGGAATGGGCTGTAGGGAATTTTAGAGGGGAAGTAAATGATTTTTAGGTGAAATGAATGAGTCCAAATTACAATAGTCTGAGACAAAGTTCCTCTGAGCTCCTGGGAGGTGGCAGGAAGGTGAGGAATGAGACTTCAGGGTGAACAAAGGTTGTCTTACTATGAATGTTAAATCTCCTGGAGAATCTCTGAAGAGTTACCCTCAGAAGTAAAATGAAAAGTCTCTCTTGATGTGGTGATAGCTTTAGTCTCTTCTCTCTTCCATGATTAATCTTTTCTGATTATTTGATGAGCTTCCATGGGAGGGTGGTCTTAAGACAATTGTGTTTCTTTTGGAAAGACGTTTTCTTAGTCATATCTCTGTGCCCCACCAAGTTCATGGGTGGTAGTAGAAAGAAGAGCCTTCAGAATAGAGGGGAAAGGATTATAGGCTTGAAGTCAAACCATAGGTTCTAGGGCTGGCTTTGTTACTTTCTGGTTATATGATATTGGGTAAATTATTTAATATCTCTGGAACTTCGTTTCTTCATCTGTTATATAGGGGGAAATTAGAATTCTACTGCCCTGTAAGAGTGTTGTTATGATTATGTAAATTGCTGCCTCAGAACAGGATTTCCTGAATTTAGTAAGTTGCATTTATTATTTGTATGCCTGCCAGACATGGTTCCCCTCAAGATTTATATATATATGTGTGTGTGTATATATATGTGCATGTGTGTGTGTGCATGTATCCTTGCCTGCTAATTCTTTTATTTGGCTACCTGTCAAGATTTAGTGTGAAACTTAGAAGCTATCTCCAAGAGTTTGAAATGTCTTCCATGTCTTTGCCTATTCTGATGTTCAGATAACAGTTGGATTGGTTATTTTCTGTTGGCGGTGATTTGTTTTATTCTTCTATACAAAATAGGTTCGGTCAACTGAGGATACGATCAAAGAAACCATTCTTTAGCTACATGTCCTTTTTGATGTGTCAGTCTCCCCTTCTTCTGTAAATTAAGTATTTTTGTCCGAAGTAACTACCTATGTCTGTGACTCAACGTTTGACACTCAGTGAATCTGCTAAGGTCTAAGTGAAAGAAGCTAAGCCGAAGAAAAGTGAATTTCATAGTTTTGAAACATGAAAGAGGGAAAATGTAGAATATTGTTTCCAACCTCCTCAGCAATCTCGTTACCTGCTTCTTTCTCTTTGTTAAGACAGGATTTTACACATAAACAGGTGCTTCACCTCACCTGTCTATGTGCCAAGTTTTAAGGCTTAATGTGCATTTCCTTTTTTTACATGAGTTGTAGTTCTTTCTAACTTTGTCCTCTTTGGAGATTTTGTTTAATTAGTCAAAGACTTAGACTATGACATTTCAGACAGTGGTAAATTGGTGAGACAGTGTCTTTATAGGCATAGATTCTTATCACTTCCCCAGAAATGGCAATACTTTTGAACAATCTTGAAACCCAGCATGTCTGTACTCTGGAAAGAGTAAATAGTGTGGAATTTAAAGGTATCCTTTGGTGGCAGATTGCAAAGTAAATCTCCCTGGAGAAGTACACTCTCTAGGGAGTCAGGAGAAAAGACTCTCTAATTGAGAGTTCCAACCCTCCTAACACTGTTTTATAATTTAACCTATGGAAGTTCCTATTAATGCCCAGTTTTCTTCTTTGTGCATGAGCAGCTTTTGTTAGATGAGATCAGAATTTTCTTTAAGACCTCCCTGGGTTTTGGACACTAACTTGAAAGTAGCCAGTTGTTGTTATGGAAAATTACAAAACTATTTTAGATTTAAAATTACCCAAACTTTGCCTTGTTTCATTCTTTTTTTTTTTTTGAAGAGAAGTTTATTTGAATTATTTAAAATTACTGCTCAAGATAAGCAAAAACAAAAGAGACTCCTACTTATTGCTTAATTGGTGACGCACATTTGCTTTAACTTAGTTAATTTTCACAAAGTAGCCATTACAAAAAGACCAAACTGGCGCTGATTAACCAGGATCAAAATCTAGGTCTTTTCTTTTTTCTCTTGGCATCGTTGTCTAGATTTCCAGGCTTTTGGAGCTATATTCACAGAAATTAAATGAGAAGACATGCTCAAAATGATGCCAAAGAAGTGAGGTAATAGGTGTTATCTGCCTGCTGTTTCTGGATTTCATTTGGCTCTCTGTTTTTTTCTGGGAGAGGATCTCCTTCTATAGCATATAATATATAGTAACTGAGATGGTGATGGCATATGACCCACTGGCTAGATTCTTTATTGTCTCTGGAAATACTAAGCAGAGTTCTTCACTGAGGAGTATTGCTTGATCGTGATGCTTATTGTTACACCACAGTTTTCATCATTAGTGAAGGATGCGTTTCAAATGATGAATGGTCCCAACAACCATTTTTGCTTTATCCAGCTTCCAGGAATCTTGTTTTATTTACTAAGGAGAATTTCTCTGTG
Source organism: Macaca thibetana thibetana (assembly GCF_024542745.1). Classification (NCBI taxonomy): domain Eukaryota; kingdom Metazoa; phylum Chordata; class Mammalia; order Primates; family Cercopithecidae; genus Macaca; species Macaca thibetana. Next base: position 19,997,658 of record NC_065578.1, on the reverse strand, counting down.
TTGTCTCATAATTGTTCATTGACTGCTCCAGCCTTTGTAAGCTGTTTTTTTCTTTATTTTTTTTTTTTATTTTTAGAGACAGGGCCTCACTCTGTCACCCAAGCTGGAATGCAGTAGTGTGATCATAGCTCACTGCAGCCTTGACCCCCTGGACTCAAGCAGTTCTTCAGGTAGCGGGGACTGTATGCGAGCTCCATGGTGACTGACTCATTTTTTAATTTTTTGCAGAGATGGGACTTGCTTTGTTGCCAAGGCAGGTTTTGTTTCTAAATCTTGGTCTCATACAGTCCTCCAGCCTCAGCCTCACAAGGAAATGGGTTTATAGGCTTGAGCCATGGTGCCCTTCTGAGACCCTGTCTCTACAAAAAATGTAAAAAATACTAGCCAGGTGTGATGGCACACAATCGTAGTCCCAGCTGCTTGGGAGGCTGAGGTGAGAGGATCGCTGGTGACTGGGACGTTGAGGCTGCAGTGAGCTGGGATTACACCATTAAACTCCAGCCTGGGTGGCAGAGTGAGACCCTGTCTCAAAGGAAACACAAACAAACAAACAAAACGAATGAAGCTGAATAGCGATTTTTCCTTACTGCATATGCTTTTTTTCTTTCGTTACCTTTTGTGAAGAATATAAATTCTGAGTTTGATGCATCTTTGTTAACCATGATAAAGTAGAGGAAGCTATGAAAGTTTGCTTTAAGAAAACATCACATTTCATTGTTGAAATAGATGAGTATTGATTTAATTTAAAAAAACAAAATTTATAGTTTTTACACTCCTCAAGGCCCCCACTTTGAAACACATCATATCCGTCTAAGGCAGTATTTGAGGTGAGCTTACCAGGATTCTTTAGCATATCACAAATATAAATATGAATATTTTATAGGCCTTTATAACTTACTTTTAAATTAATGACATTTGCAAAGGCGTGTTATTTGTAAAGTGTTTAATGACAATATTTGTTGACACTTCTAACAAAAAGTAGGTTTTTAAGAACTTACACATATTATCAACTTAGAAAAACCAAATGGAAGATTTGTCACCAAGGGGACCAACTCAGTGCAGTCAGTACTGCAGGTGTCCAGACCCACACCAAGTCCCCATGTACCATGAATACAACTTGTAAAGAATCATGGTAGGCTTTTCCAGTTGTTGAGATTTATTTTAATGTGATACTTGATTAGAAGAGTGTTCAGCTCTTTTGGTCATTTTTTGTTTTTATTTAAAAAATTAGTTGCAACCATATTTATAAAGCGACCTTGATCAAATTTTTTTCTTTTTTTTTTTTTTTTTTTTGAGACGGAGTCTTGCTCTGTGCCCCAGGCTGGAGTGCAGTGGCGCGATCTCGGCTCACTGCAAGCTCCGCCTCCCCGGGTTCACGCCATTCTCCTGCCTCAGCCTCCCGAGTAGCTGGGACTACAGGCGCCCGCCACCTCGCCCAGCTAATTTTCTTGTATTTTTAGTAGAGACGGGGTTTCACCGTGTTAGCCAGGATGGTCTCGATCTCCTGACCTCGTGATCCGCCCGTCTCGGCCTCCCAAAGTGCTGGGATTACAGGCTTGAGCCACCGCGCCCGGCCGATCAAATTTTTTTCTAATAGGTGTTTTCTCTCTCTCTCTCTTCCTTCCTTCCTTCCTTCCTTCCTTCCTTCCTTCCTTCCTTCCTTCCTTCCTTCCTTCCTTCCTTCCTTCCTTCCTTCCTTCCTTTTTCTTTCTTTCTTTTTCCTTCCTTCCTTCCTTCCTTCCTTCCTTCCTTCCTTCCTTCCTTCCTTCCTTCCTTCCTTCCTTCTTCCTTCCTTCCTTCCTTCCTTCCTTCCTTCCTTCCTTCTTTTTCTTTCTTTTTCTTTCTTTCTTTTTCTTTCTCTCTTTCCATCCTTCCTTCTTTTTTTTTTTGGCCAAGGTTTCACTCTGCCACCCAAATTGGAGTGCAATGGTGTGTTTTCTGTTCACTGCAGTCTCCACCTCCCAGGCTCAAGCAATCCTCTTGTCTTAGCCTCCTGAGTAGCTGGGACTAGCTGACTTTTTGTATTTTTTTGTAGGAACTGGGTTTCCCCAAGTTGTGCAGGCTGGTCTCGAAGTCCTGAGTTCAAGCAACCTGCCTGCCTTGGCCTCCCGGAGTGCTAGGATTACAGGTGTGAGCCACCGTGCCTGGCCTAGGTGTTTAATCTTTTATGCAGTCCTGTAACTTACCTTGAAATGTGCCTAAAGCAGCTTTTATATGTTTGATTATACTTCTCTTTGTATTGCCTGTAGCCAAAAAAAAAATTCCATTTATTTTCTTTTGACATTTCTGTGGTTAGTTTTTAAATGTTGCTGCAAGAGATTAAGTACAATTATTTTTCAGACTTCTCACCCTAAGTTTTACATTCTGTTTGGCAAATTCACATGGCTGGAACCCACATTTTAGAATATCTGAGTATTAATTCAGCACTATTACAGCAAGCTAAGGAATTTTGTAAGAACCAAACTGATTGTGATTTTGTAAGCATTTCTTTTCTTCTGTTTTATGTAGGCTCAGTCTTTTGTTGATGATGTTCATTTTCACTTAAATCCTGTCAGAGAAAAAAGGTTTAGGATTTTGTCTTTTACATTTGAACAGCTGTTTCTTTTGGATGCATCCTGGGAGACTCTTGTTTGTTTCTCTGGCTACCTCTCATTTGTTTTAAGAAGTCATGAAAAACTCTGTCAGCATTTTTCTTGCCAGTTTACCTCTTGGGAATATCAGACTTCATTTATTTCCCATAGATTTAGGGGAGAAACTCACTTTAGTGCCACTAATTTATTTTTTATCTGGTTGTGACATTCAGATTTTTAGATTTTTATGGTTCTGAAAATTGCTAATTCAGTTCAGCTACGGAGATTAGTATGTGTCAGTAAATTTAAGGATGAGAAGTAGAACAGGTAAGTTTTAAGAATAATGAAGAAATTGTGCAGTTTGACTCTTCAATTTAAAGTGCTTGTGATAGTTCCTGCAAAAATGTATATGTGATTCAGAGAGTGTTGTGGGGGAAGTGAGCAGACAGAACTCTGAGGGAAAGCTCAGCAGAGAGGTTAAGTACCATAGTAGACATAATATTGTCTTGAGTTTAGTCAGATAAATGGATATATATGTCTGTTCAGATTTATTGTAGTGGACGGGAGCATGCTGATTGCTGGGAGAGAAATGAGAGGACAAGCTTAATTCAGGACTGTTTTTATAAGGGATCAAATGAAAAAAATTACTTAAAAGTCACAAACTATGAAGTGTAGTATACAAAAGCTAGCTATCTTTATAGAACTAAGAACTGTGAATTTCAGTGACTCAGCAATCAATGAAAAGCCAGCAACACACACAATCAACTTGTAGATGATGGTCATTTTAAATTTTCTCAATGAATAGTAACGAGAGGTTAACTTAGTTATATTTAAAGCAAATAGAATCAATTAAGTATAAAGAATGAATATTATAAATTGATATTTAGAATGACTATTAGAAAATAAAAATGTTGGGCTGGATGAGGTGGCTCATGCTTATAATCCCAGCACTTTGGGAGGCTGAGGTGGGCAGTTCGCTTGAGCTCAGGAGTTTGAGACCAGCCTGGGCAACACAGGGAAACCCCAACTCTACAAAAAGTAGCCGGGTATGGCGGCGTGGGCCTCTAGTCTCATCTGATTGGGAGGCTAAAGTGGGAGCCTCACCTGAGCCCAGGAGGTCAAGGCTGCAGTGAGCCATGCTTGTGCTACTTGCACTCCAGCCTTGGCGGCAGAGTGAGACCCTGTCTCCAAAAAAAAAAAAAAGTGTTACTTACTAAACCAATAAACTTTTTTCCTTAGTGCATGCATTTATTTACTGTTTCTTTTTTTTTTTTTTCTCTGATGTCTAGTCATGCTTATAATTAGGTAACACGAAGGGCTAAGTCTGATTTCCAAATTTTTCATCAGTTGATGGACCCTTTTCTCTGTGAAGAATAATGAACTCTCAGACTATCTGAATTCTGTCTCCCTTGTGTGTGTGTGTGTGTGTGTGTGTTCTCTGAAGTATTTTGTTTCGTAGAAAACCCCTAAGTAGGTGACATATCAAAGAAACCATGTTGCCAACATTTTATTATACTTTTCATGTAAAACATATTTCCATTTCTCTTCACTGCCAGTGTTACTCCAGTTTCAAGTACTATACTATATTATTACAAAATTTTGTTTATTATCCACATCTTATTACTCTTGATCATCTTGAAAATTGCCCATCTTCTTTTATAGTTCAGTTTCAAATTTTCACATGCCTGTTTAGTGCAGCTGTCAAAGTCTTATAGTAAGAAATAAATTACACTAAACTATTTCAAATGGAGAGGATTTTTAATATGTGAATACTGGTTGAATGATTAATAAGGGGCATGCTGAGGCTGGGCATTGTGGCTCACACCTGTAATCCTAGCACTTTGGGAGCCTGAGGTGGAAGCATAGCTTGAGCCCAGGAGTTCGAGATGAGCCTGGGCAACATAGTGAGACTTGGTCTCTACAAAAAATAAAAATAAAAAGGATGCAGAGGTAATCTAGAGATTAATAACTGCAGAAAGCAGCTGACATCCCTGAGAGAAAGTCAGGAAAGGGGAAATACAATGTAAATGTGATAAGACATCTGGACTGTGAAACATATTCATAACTGTTAAAACTTAGTCGAATTAAATTTAAAGGAGTTTAATTGAGCAGTGAACGATTGGTGCAGGCAGCCCCCAGAATCACAGCAAATTCAGAGAGACTCCAGGGGTACCTTTTGGTCAGAACAAATTTATAGACCAAAAAAAGGGGAAAGTGTTGTAAAAAAAATATCAGAAGTGAGGTACAGAAACAGCTGAATTGGTTATGGGGTTACGTTTTCCTTGTTTGAACACTCAGCAGTCTATGATTGGTTGAAATATGGCTGCTGGGATTGGCCAAGACTTATCTGTTGTTACAGCTGCATACTCTTAAGTTAGGTTTTCAGTCTTGTCTGCCTTTTAAGCTGAGTTAGGGTTCATCCACCGGGACTCAGATGTAGAAATACGGAGTCCTTCTCAGGCCATATTTAGTTCGCTTTAACATAACTGTAATAATAACACAGTTAAATTATCTCAATTCAGTGGTGACTCAAATTGGTCAAAAACCGAAATCTAGGAATATGCATTTAAACTTGACACAGAAAGATTAAAAACATTCCTCAAGACTGCCTTCCCACACCTTCAGATACCAGCCATACATCCGGACCTCTGGAACTTTCGACTGACTGGCTTCAAGTTGGGGATCTCGTGATCCCCTCTTTGGGTTTGATAAATTTGCTGGAGCAGCTCACAGATCTCAAGAAAACATGTTTTCTTGTTTATTATAAAGGATAACACAAAGGATACAGTTGAAAAGATGCCTAGGGTGAGGTATGGGGGAAGGGGCACAGAGCTTCTCTGCCCTTCCTTGGTGCACCACCCTCCAGCAACTTCCGTGTGTTCAGCTACCTAGAAGCTCACTTAACCGTGTCCTAGGTTTTTTGGAGACCTCATTATATGCATAATTGGTTAAACTATTGACCATTGGTGATCAGCTTGACCTTTAGCCCGTCTCCTTCCCCTGAGGTTGGGGGTTGGACTGAAAGTCCTAACCCTCTAATCATGCCCTTGTAATGATCAACTCTAGCTATCAGTCAACATTAGCATACAAAAAGACAGACTTTGGAGATTCTAAGGTTTTTAGAAGTTGTATGACAGGAATCAGGATGAAGACCAAATATGTATTTCCTAATATCACCGTGGTGGTATCAGAAACTTTACGTGCTGAGAGGCGAGGAGAGAGAGTGTATTTGTAAAATATTTGCATGTCGCTAACGATTATTGATATAGAACGTCTTTTAAAGTGCTTACTGGCCATTTGTCTATTTTTGGAGAAATGTCTATTGAAAGCCCTTTGCCCCTTTTTTAATTGGGTTGCTTGTTTTGTTGTTGAGTTGTAGGAGTTCTTTATATGTTCTGGATATCAATTCCTTATCAGATGTGCGATTTACATATATTTTATCCTATCCTGTCAGGTGCTTTTTCACTTTGTTGATAGTGTTCTTTACAGAAAGTTTTTAATTTTTGGTTATTTTTTGAGACAGGTCTCATTCTGTACACCAGTCTGGAGTTCAGGGGCATGGACACAGCTCACTGTAGCTTCCGTCTCTGGGATACAAGGGATCCCCCAACTTATCCTCCCAAGTATCTGGGACAACAGGCATGTGCCACCATGCCTCGCTCACAACTTTTTAATTTTGATGAAGTCTAGTTTATCTTTTGTTGTCTGTGCTTTTGGTGTCATAGCTAAGAAAACATTGCCAAATTTGATGTTCTGAAAGTTTCCCCCTATGTTCCTTTGTTGGAATTATATACTTTTAGCTCTTACATTTAGATCTGTGATTCATTTTAAAGATTTTATTTTTCTGTGTTCTCTCAGAATGGAACTATGATTCAATTGATCTAATTTTTATGTATGGTTTAAGATAAAGGCCTGGCTTCATTTTTTTGGCATGTGGCTATCCAGTTTTTCTAGCACCATTAGTTGAAAAGACTATCCTTTACCCATTTAATAGTCTTGGCACCTTTGTCAAAAATCGTTTGACCATATATGTGAAGGTTTATTTCCGGGCTCTTTTCTTTTTATCGCTCTATATGTCTGTCTGTATGCCAGTACCATACTGACTTGATTGTTGTAGCTTTGTAGTAAGTTTTAAAATCCAGGTGTGAGACCTCTAGGTTTGTCCTCCTTTTTTGAGATTGTTTTGGCTGTTTGGGGACCCTTGAGATTCCATATGAATTTTAGAATGGGCTTTTCTATTTTCCTAAAATTTGTTTTTGGGATTTTTATAGGATTCTGTGTATTCTTTTTAAAAAATGTGTGTATCATAATGGACACAACATTCTTTTTCTAAGTAGGTGAAGAAAGCATCATTTCTTGAGAGTGGAATTAAGATATAGTATTCACCCTAATAAAGAACTTAAACATAACTTTTATAGATACTCCCAAGAACTGGGAATGTTCTAGTTAATGATTCATTTCATAGGTACTGAAAAATCTAATTTGCAGTCCTAGATTTAAGAGAAACAGAGAGAGAGAGAGAAGAAGAAAAGAAAGAAATTAGTGGAGTAGGAGGTGGTCTGAATTAGGGTTATATCAGGACCTAGAGTGAAGATTGTGTCTAGTGATCTAGTGTGACAAATGAATGAGAACTCTGGCTAGGGATGTTTTAGCTGAGATTTAGAAGAAGAAACTGACAGGAAACCAGAGACTATGTAAAGGTGGGGAAATGAGGGGAAGAAATTAGTAGAGATAATCGTGGTGGCTATCAGTAGTAGGTCCAGAGAGGGTCCTAAATAGCAGCCATTGAAGTGGGAAGTGGAGAGCCAGCATTGCAGACATTATAGAATACCTTTCTTGGGCATTCATTGAACCAACAGCATCTCTCTCTCAGTACACTGGTGCATTTAGCCCACAGTGTTGGGGGAACTGGTCCTGGGATTGGAGAGAAAACTGGGTTGTCATGCTGTATAGGTAAAAGCTAAGCTCTGAATAGTATAGTTGCTTTTGAGAGGACACAAGCAGCCTGTGATCAAGCCATCCTGTTATGTGAGTCCACTATTGTCTTGTGAAGGGCAGAAAGCCATAGCATTTCAATGTTGAACTAATTATAAAGAGTGCAGAAATGGTGATGATTTCATCACAGTGTTTCCCTGCTCCATGTAATACCACTGCTCAGAAATGAGAAAGGGTTGGATCAGTGCTTTTCATTTCTGCCTTCCCACTTAGAATCACCTGATGCCTGGGTCCCCTTCTCCAGAGATTCTTATTTAATTGCTTGGGATGAGCCTAGGTAATGCTAATGTGCACCCAGCATTGAGATAAAGCTGTGGAACAGTGCCTTTTCCTCCCTCTAATCCCACAGCCGATTAGGAACAGTGCCTTTTGATACATATTGCCCAAATTATACTTTATAGGCTTTGTTTACTGGGGATGGTTTTCACTGAAAGGAGCAAGATGCCCTCATTTTCAGACCTTATACAAGCAAAGTGAATTGAGCTGGTCTTAATTTAGGGAAAATAGCTCTGGTGATTGAGAAGCCACTTCTGTTTAGTAGCTAAAACAGCCTGTTACAGCTTTTTATAGATAATATCCTTTACATTGTGGTCTGTACTCAGAAAGTTTTTACAGTATTGATTTTATATACCAATTTATTTTGGTGATAGAACCAAATTATACCCTAACAGGTACTATGTAATTGACTCTTCTGATTCACCCAGAATAAGAGTGGGTGCTTTTTGCTTCCATACAATCAGATACTCCTAGATTTATAGTATAGTGTTTTCAAACTTTTAAAAGCAGCAAAACTCTTTTCCACCATATGACTAGCAGTGCCTGATCCATAGTAAGCCCCTAAATAATTGATGAATGAAAACTAGCTCTAAATGAAATTTTCCAGAAGTGTCACTTTTTGGCTGTTTGCAGTGTGGATGCTTTATTTGGCTAAAAAAAAATTTTTTTTTTCTTTTTCCAACCGGTGCTGTTAATTTTGTACAATTCAGTAAAAGTTTACCAGTACATGCTTAACTTTAAAAGAGCCAAATATTGTGTTTTACACCCTTAGAGACCTTATTCTGTGAGGGTCTGGGAATCTTATTATTCCAACTGTTCTGTCATTGTGAATCAAATAATTAAGACTGAGTTCCTAAGCTGGAAAAGTCTTTTGTCAGGATGCCATGACAGATTTAGGTCTTTTAAACCAGTTCAGTACTATACTGAATAGAGAATTGCTTACTTTTTCTGAGTAGGTGATCTCATTGTTTAGTATGAATATTTCCAGAATATAACTCATAAATAAGCTTTTATTTTATTTTTTTTTTAGAGGTGGAGTCTTCTTGTGTCTCCAGACTGGAGTGCAGTGACACAGTCTTGACTCACTGTAACCTCCACCTCCTGGGCTCAAGTCATCCTCCCACCTCAGCCTCTCAAGTAGCTGAGACTATAGGTGCATGCCACCGCACCTGGCTACTTTTTGTATTTTTTTGTAGAGAAGGGGTTTTGCCATCTTGCCCAGGCTGGCCTTGAACTCCTGAGCTCAAGTGATCCACCTGCACAGGCTCCCAAAGTGTTGGGATTACAGGTGTGAGCCACTGCACCCAGCCCACAAATAAGCATTTATATAGAGACATGGTATGGTGGCTAGGTACAAAGAAATACCATCTCTGTGTAACTGATTTTAAATATTAAGGTGTTTAAAGAACGGTAATGAGAGACTATGATTCATCCTCTTTTTTTTTGTACTAACATTATAAAGGTATCTTTGGGGTGTCAGTTTTCTGGCCAGAAACCTCTGTGGCCAGTGGCGCTTTTGCCTGAGTTCTTGTCCTACATCCAGGAAGAATGAGGTATGCAGACAAGTGGAGGGTGTGCAAGACGAAGAAGAGCTTTTCTGAGTGTTAGAACAGCTCAGAGGAGACCTGTAGTGGGCAGTTCCTCTCTGTAGGCAGGTTGTCCTGTTGAGTGTTCAGCTCTCGGCAGAGAGGAGGCCCTAGAGTGGGTGGCTCCTCTCTTCAGGCAGATTGTCCCATTATCTCTGCAGCTCTCAGCAGAGAGGAGGCCTGCAGTGGGTGGCTCCTCTCTGCCTCTGGTCGTCCTGATGTCTGTTGCTCTCAGCCAGAGAGGAGGCACTGGAGCAGGTGGCTTCTCTCTGTAGGCAGGTCATTCCAGTGTCTGCAGCTCTCAGCAGAGAGGAGGCCCTAGAGAGGGTAGCTCCTCTCTGCAGCTGGTCGTCTTGATGTCTCTACTTCCTCTGCCTTGCTCAGGTTGAGCCTGGAGCTTTTATGGGCCTTAGTGGGGAGGTAGTACATGTCAGTTGGTCCATGGGCAGCCCAGAAAAGGCACTACAAGTCCCCACTCTGGTCCATGGGATGAGTAGCCCACCCCTAACCTTCACAACCTCCCTGGCAAAAGGTGGGGCCTCACTGGGGACTCATCCCTTCTGGCCCAGGAGCGCATTTGCCTCCCACCACTGCCTATGGCCCCCAGGTCACTTGCGCCAAGGGATGCCCACAGGCTATCGCTGAACTGCCCCCGGCCCTATCTTGGCCACCCTCCTGCAGTCTTGGACCAAGCTGGAAGGTGCCCAGCGGGTCAGTGCTGCCCTGAGCTTGTGCATACCCGACTGGGCTGCAACAGTGTCGGGGCTTGGCCCCAATCCCACTTGGAGATAGGAGCAGATGCTGGGAGTGGGGAGAGGCCAAGCAGCAGGAGCAGACACCCCTGAGCCTGTGGTGACAGGGGCTCTCCCGGGCCCCTGAGAGCATCAAGAGACCTGGGCCCACAGCCATAACCTGAGTGACTGGAGCTGTGCCTGGGGAGCTCCTGCCCTGCCAACTCAGGAGGGGCGGGTCTCCTGCCTGTCCCTGGCTGCAGAGTGCACAGCCCTAGCTGTGCTCCTTCTCTGTGTCTTCCCATAGCAGCGGCAGGTGGCATGGTGGCCCTGGCCAGCCCTGCACAAACAAACCTGATGCTCCCGGGGTGGTTCCGCAAGTCCTGGCTGCACCTTCGGCTCCCAGGACACGGCCAAAAGTGAGGTCGAGGCTGTAGCAGCCCCCAGGCCTGGAAGTGGGTCCTACCCAGCTGTGCGAGGGTGGGGGTGGCACAGTTGACTTCCTTGGGGACATGAGCACAGAGGACCTACTGCCATCACTGCTGCTCCTGCTGCCCTGTCCTCCTCCTTGCAGCCTGGGGTGGGGCTCCAGGCCCTCACTGGGCCCACACTGGCATCCAGGGCAGGGGTGATGTGGCTACAAGATCCCCCTGCAGCGCCAGGACTCCCCCTTGCCTGGCTCACAGCTCTGCCAGGGTGGCACCTCTGGGAGCAGATCCTGGGCCCGGGCCTGGCCATCAGGAGTGCCAGGCTCAGTAGACACCCCAACATGGGGCAGATCCTGGGGACATAACCTCAGGTGGCCCCAATCTGAGCCTCTTGCTGAAGTGCAGAAACCTGGTGCCATCCCAGGGCCACAGGCCCTATGTACCATTCACCTCAGTGTCCATACCTGAGGACCCACAACCTGCGCCTGCACCCCACCTCTACCAGTGCTATGTTAGCAGCCACTTTGGATGGCCCACCACTGCCATCACTAAGATAGTATTTCAGTTTACAGAGTATTATGTGAAATTGGTTTACTTGGCAAAATTGTCTCATACTATAGTCCTGTTTTATAGTGATAAATATTTTTAGAGTTTGGTTGATAGGATGGCGTGACAAATACAGCTGTTGAATGGGTGATGAATAATATTGAAGTGTACTTCAATTTGTGTAGAGTAATGCTCATTAAATATATTTTTGAGGTAACAGAGTAAGAATAATTGGATGGTCGTAATGAAGAGTAAAACACATACTGTGACTTAAATGAATGTTTGAGTTGCTTAAAACATTCATTAAAAATTTTCCAAAAGCCACAATTAAGTAAGAGCAATATTTGTGGTAGATAACATTTAAAATACAGCCTTTTTGATTTTCAAGTACCAATGTCCCTGGTGTTGAAAAGAGATTCCACTCAGAAATAAATAATCTCTCTACTGGAGCTCTTCTTGAAGAGGCCTCAAGTACAGCCCCACTGTTGAACTGTGATAAATTCCCAGAAAAAAATTTTCTTTTTATCTTTCAGACAGTCTCCCTCTGTCATCCAGGCTGGAGTGTGTTGTCATAATCACAGTTCTTGAATTCCTGGGCTCAAGGGATCCTCCCATCTCAGCCTCCCTCACCTCAGCCTCCCAAGTAGTTAGTACTACAGGCACATACCAGCACACCCAGCTAATTTGTAAAAATTTTTTTATAGAGGCAGGGTCTCACATGTGTTGCCCAGGCTGGTCTTGAACTCACCTTAGGCTATCCTCCCTCCTTGGCCTCCTAAAGCGCTGTGATTGCAGGCATAAGCCATCATGCATGGCCTTTTTTTCTTACTGATCTAACTAAAAAGATTGATCATATAGCATTCCCCATGTTCTCTTCACCACAACCTTCAAACTATAAACTGTGGAAAAGAATTTTCAATTTGCTATAGTATAAAGGCTGCATTACAGAAAGTGAAGTATGTTTTCAAAAACAGAGACATGGCTGTGAATCACAGTTCTATCACTTACTAATTGTGAGATCTTTCATAAATTGAACCTTATTCCAAGTGGAAGTCCTGCCATTTGTTCAATAGAAATAATAATGCCTGTATCATAGGATGCTAAGTAAGTGTTCCTTGCATGTCTTTTGTTGCAGTAGCATTGGCGTATTTACCTTTTTTAAATTTAATTTTTAAGTTCAAAATTCTAGAGAATGAATTCTTTATCTGCTCTGCTGTTAGGTTTTAATATCATGTTTCTGGAACTTTTTCTTAACTCTTTCATATCAGTTTATGATACTTTAATCATCATTACTGAAAATCAGATGTTACTAATAGGGATTTATACCGTGAAATATTATTTCCTAATATTATTAAAAGATTTCATTAGTTTGACTCTTACCATATTTTATTATGTATGATTTATTTTTCCTGCATTGTTGTTTAAGAAATAAAAACAACAAAAACTTATATGTCAGGTAAAACTGATATATAGAGTTGTTTAGAAATCTCAGGATAACCACTCAGAAAGTCATGGCAATTACCTTGATGTCATCTTGAAACATAGTGAGGTTACTGTGTAAAGTTTTCCAGAAATCATTCAGCAGTGTTAACTGTTAAGCAAATATTAGAGCACATGAAAAGGAAAACCTCTGACTTAGTAGGCATATCTGTTACTAGTTTGAGAAGCAGTCTGTCAGTGTATTATGATGGATTTGGGGGAAAGTTCAAGTGCTGAAATAGTTCATAAGGAAAATAATTCATTACTGGTTTAATGTTCCCAGCTTTTATTTTGTGAGGTGGATTATGGCCTCTTGATCATTATTCTCTACCATATTTTCACTCCCTTTTTTTACTTCTTTTTTTTTTTTAAAGCTATTTGTTCGTAAACTCTAGAATTGTAGGCAGAAGAAATTGCATGTGACATCTGATCCGTTGGTGTTGCTTTTTGTTAGTAACTCTTCATAAATAGAATTCAAGATGAAAACATTTGAAGAACATACCTGAAATAATGGTTTGGCCTCTCTGAAAAGTCTGGTTTTGCCCAGTCTTATTGTAAATCAGTATAAGACTTATTTTTTTTTTTAAAGGCTGAAACATTGTTTCCTAAATCAAACAAAACAAGAATTTTTCTTCTTCAAGGTAGGAATGAGGAAGAAGATGAAGAGAGAATGTACTATCTCTTGGCTAGATTAATTGTATTTGTTTACATTGAAGTTTGATTCACATTTATCCCAAGTCATCCATTAGAGCCATGCTGAGAATTAGATAGACTTTGATTTGTAATGTACATATTTCTAATTTATTAGATGAGCGGTGTCATGAGGAACAGTTCTGCCAAAGATTAACTAAAAATTACTATTTTCCGTTTTTCATGCCTGTCCTTTTGCTGGATTTAATGAGAATAAAAAATTATAAGAGATCAGCTTGTCTGCAGGGAAACAGCTTGTCTACTATAATTTCCTGTGTTAATGGATATAGTAGAAAAAGTTGGAAATGACTTAAAAAGATAAAGAAGTCTATATAGATTTGTTTTGGTTAATAGGATTTATGTGTTTTGATTTCTCTTTAAACCTATTTTTAAAGCTATTTTATTGAATACGTTTTCTTCCTCTCCATCTGAAGACAACAAATAGCAAGATTCTTTTAGAGGTCTATTCTTCATACAACTATTTGGATGCCTGGTATTCGTAGAGTACATACTGTGCATTAGACGTAAATGGATTTATTTGGGAAAGGCCACCACACAAAGTTATTATTTTCCTTATGAACTACCACTTGTATATTTAAGCCATTTGTTTTTTGAGAAGAATATCTAAAGTTTATGTGACTATGTATTCTAAATTTCAGAAGAATTAGGAGCTTAGTCCTAGAATCAAGAAATTCTCCTTCTGCTATTTATTAGTTATCTGGATATACTTTTTATTTTATAGGTTGCTTGTAGAGTATCTCTCTGCTAACATCCTGTTACTGGACTTTTTGGCAAGTCCCTTTTGTTGTCATATTTTTTCCTTACACCCTTTCTTTGAACTCTTCCTTCATATCCTTACTCTGTGGAAATTTATACTACTTTCCGTAGAAATCCTTCCACTTCAACATTGTTAGTGTTCTTACATTCTTTATATCTTGGAAGGCTGGCTCAGCATTCTCCTGGCCCTTCACTGCTTTCTCTAGGTTGTTTGCCTGCAACCTTTGTGCCGAAAATGCATAAACAGCGCTTTTTTTTTTTTTTTGGCCATAATTCCTCATTTTCATGGACCCATTTTCTCTTTGAGAATTTTAGTATCTGGCTCATAATTTACTTTTCTGTTTTGCTTTCTGCCATCCACAAGGATGACTTGTAACATTTGTGTTGTCCTGTCCAACCATTGCCTGTGGGCTCCTGGATCGACCCTGTTTTTGTTTGTTTGTTTGTTTTTTTGAGACAGTCTTACTCTGTTGTACAGGCTGGAATGCAGTGGTGTGATCTTGGTTCACTCCAGCCTATGCCTCCTGGGTTCAAGTGATTCTCCTGCCTCAGCCACCCAAATAGCTGGGATTACAGGCATGTGCCATCTTGCCTGGCTAATTTTTGTATTTTTAGTAGAGATGGAGTTTCATCATGTTGGCCAGGCTGGTCTTGAACTCCTGACCCCAAGTGATCCGCCCACTTTGGCCTCCCAAATTGCTGGGATTACAGGCGTGAGCCACCACACCTGGCTGATCCTCTTTTCCTTCCCTTCTTTACCTCCCCATAGCAACTGTATATAGACACATATTCAGCAATCTATATGGACACAGTTTAGATCTGCACTTTGCAATGTGGTAGCTATTAGAGCCACTGTGGCTTTTGAGCACTTGAAACATAGTTTCTGCTAATTGAGATGTTCTATAAAGTGTAAAACACAAAATTAATTTCCCCAGTTTTAAGTTTTTCTAATCTGGAGACCTAGAAAATTTTAAATTACTTGTGTGGTTTGTATTGTATTTTTTATATTTTTGTTAAGAGCACAGGCCTGGACCTGGTCTTTCCTGATGTATTAGTCCGTTTTCAGGCTGCTGGTAAAGATATACTTGACACTGGGCAATTTACAAAAGAAAGAGGTTTATTGGACTTAGGCTCTGGAGGACTTAGGACTCCCACATGTCTGGGGAGGCCTCATAATCATGGCAGAAGGCAAGGGAGAGCAAGTCACATCTTACGTGGATGGCAGCAGGCAAAAAGAGAGCTTGTGTAGGGCAAGTCCCATTTCTAAAACCATCAGATCACGTGACACCCGTTCACTATCACTAGAACAGCACAGGAAAAGACCTGCCTCCATAATTCAGTCATCTCTCACTGGGTCCTTCCCATAACATGTGGGAATTATGGGAGCTAGAAGATGAGATGTGGGTGGAGACACAGCCAAACCATATCAGCTGAGAAGTGCTCTACCTTTGAATTCTTGAAGTCTAAAATTTCTCTGACCAACCCAGTGGCTCACACCTGTAGTTCCAGCACTTTGGGAGGTTGAGGCAGGATGATCACTTGAAGCGAGAAGTTTCAGGCCAGCAAAGTTTCTGGGCAGCAAAGCAAGACCCTGCCTCTACAAAAAATTTTTAAAAATTAGTTGGGCATGTTGTTTTACCCCTGTAGTCTCAGCTACTTGGGAGGCTGAGGTGGGAGGATCCCCAGGAGTTCATGGCTCATTGCAGCCATGATCGTGCCACTGAGCTCCAGCCTGGCAACAAAGTGAGACCCTGTCTCAAAAATAAAAAATAAAATAAAAAATAAGTAACATTTTTCTGACCATAGTCTTTGTTCCTTTTTCCTATCCCATGCCAGTCTTATTGTACCTATTTCATAGCCTACAAGCTTTTAATTCTTTAATCCATTTCTTTTCTCAAGATGGCAGCCCCTTTCTGCCTTCACTTTCTCTTATTTACCCTGGATCCTATCACTAACTACTATAACTTTATTTTTATAAAACCACTAGTTCTCTTTGTTTAAAATAAAAATCAAATTGTTTATTTTGTAGTGATGAGGTCTTGCTATGTTGTGCAGGCTTATCTCAAACTCTTGGCCTCAAGTGGTCCTTCTGCCTTGGCCTCCCAAAGTGCTAGGATTACAGGTGTGAGCCACTGCACCTGGCCCACTAGTTTCTTCCCCTCCCCGCCACCCACTCAATTTCTCTCTCTTCCCAGTTCTTATCCCTGGATCTAACTCAGCAGATCTTTTCCTCTGTTCTGGCTCCCAGGATGGATAGCTCTGCTTTGGAAATTGAATTACCTGTGTTGGTGGAGTCTAATTAAAACTTTATGATTGGGGCCAGGCAGGGTGGCTCATGCCTGTAATCCCAGCACTTTGGGAGGCTGAGGCAGTCGGATCACATGAGGCCAGGAGTTCAAGACCAGCCTAGCCAACATGGTGAAACCTTGTCTCTACTAAAAAATACAAAACATTAGCTGGGTGTGGTTGTGTGCACCTGTAGTTTCAGCTACTTGAGAGGCAGAGGCATGAGAATCGCTTGGACCCGGGAGGCGGAGGTTGCAGTGAGCCTTGATCATGACCCTGTACTCCAGAGTGAGACTCTGTTTGGACCAGGCGCGTTGGCTCAAGCCAGTAATTCAGCACTTTGGGAAGCTGAGGCTGGAGACTCACTTGATGCATCCGGGAGTGAGAGGTTATGGTGGGCTGTGTTCATGAACTCCAGATTGGGCAACAGAGCAATACTTTATCTCAAACAAAAAATTAATGATTTATTAATACAGCTGGTCTAAACTCTACTTAGGTGTAACATAGCTACAACTTAGCTGCTTGATAATCTTTTTAGTAATCACGAATTTACTCTCAGTCATATCCTGCACTGTGCTTACTTCAGTATTAGGTTGGTCACCAACAACTAGACAGGCCATGCACTGTATAGCTTGTGAAGTTACACTTGTGAAGTTACGTATCATGAGTAGCTCTGCTTCACCTTGTTTACTTCTGTTGCTTACTCTTTGTTGAAACACCTGTGTTTTACAATTTATTATGACATGTTTAAGCTTATAAAAGTATATTATGATGTGTTTGGTTTGAAAAGATAATCATAACACAACCAACCACCACTCACCTTAAATTGATTATCAATATCTTTGAAGCCACTCTGTATTCCTCCTTTATCCCAGCCCCCTCTTTCTCCCTAGGGGTAACAATTTTCTTGAGTTTTGTGTAAATAGATATTTGTCTTATAATTTCACTGGTGTCTGCATTTTGAGGTTTACATTTTCAATTAGCCATCATGTGTGACCTTGGGCAACTTACTTTATTATCTCTGAACCTTTCTCATTTTCCCCCCAATTTAAAAAATTATGTTAAAATGCAAATAGCACAAAGTTTAAAATCTTAACCCCATTTTTAAATATACATTTTAAGTATACATTGATAATATGCAGTCATCACCATGATCCATCTTTATAACTCTTTTCTTTCATCTTGTAAAACTGAAAGTCTGTATGCATTAAACGGTAACTTCCCGGGCGCGGTGGCTCAAGCCTGTAATCCCAGCACTTTGGGAGGCCGAGACGGGCGGATCACAAGGTCAGGAGATCGAGACCATCCTGGCTAACATGGTGAAACCCCGTCTCTACTAAAATACAAAAAAAATTAGCCGGGCGTGGTGGCGGGTGCCTGTAGTCCCAGCTACTTGGGAGGCTGAGGCAGGAGAATGGTGTGAACCCGGGAGGTGGACCTTACAGTGAGCTGAGATCCGGCCACTGCACTGCAGCTTAGGTGACAGAGCGAGACTCCATCTCAAAAACAAAAAAAAACAAAAAAAAACAAAACCTTAACTTCCCTTTGACCCCTCCCTTTGAACCCTGGCAACAGCCATTCTCCTGTCTGTCTGTGGCTTTGGCTAGTCTTTAACTACATCATATAACTGTTATCATACAATAGTTGTTTGTGACTGGCTTATTTCACTTAGCATGTTGTCCTCAAGTTCCATCCATTTTGTAGGATATGTCAGAATTTCCCTTCTTTTTAAGGCTAATGTTTCACTTTATGTATTGTACCGTGTTCTGCTTATCTATTCATTTGCTGATGAACACTTGGTTGGCTTTCATGTTTTACCTATTACGAATAATACTGATGTGAATGTGGATGTACAAACAACTCTCTTAAGACCTTGTTTTCATTTATTTAGAGTGGATACTTGGAAGTGGAATTGCAGAACTGTATGGTTATTCCTATTTTTTGTGAAAGTACCATACTGTTTTCCACAATGGCTGTACCTATTTTACATTCCTACCAACAGTGTATAAGAGTTCCACATTCTCCACATCCTTTACAACACTTATTATTATTATTATTATTTTTGAGATGGAGTCTTGCTCTGTTGCCCAAGTTGAAGTGCAGTGGTGTGGTCTCGGCTCACTGCAACCTCCACCTCCTGGGTGCAAGCTATTCTCCTGCCTCAGCCTGCCAAGTATCTGGGACTACAGGCCCATGCCACCATGCCCGGCTAATTTTTTGTATTTTTAGTAGACACAGGCTTTTACTGGGTTAGCCAGGATGGTCTCAAACTCCTGACCTCGTGATCTGCCCACCTTGGCCTACCAAAGTCTGGGATTACAGGCATGAGGCACTGCACCGGACATGGTTGCACACGCCTGTATTGCCAGCTACTTGGGAGGCTGAGGCAGGAGAATCTCTTGAACCCGGGAGGTGGAGGTTGCAGTGAGCTGAGATCATGCCACTGCACTCCAGCCTGGGATACAGAGCGAGACTCCATCTCAAAAAAAAAAAAATTTGTGTGTGTGTACACATATATATACTAGCCATCTTGGTGTGAGGAGGCGATATATCTCAATGTAGTATTGATTTGTATTTCCTTAGGATTAGCATCTTTTCATGGGCTGGTTGGCCATTTGTATATCTCTTTTTAATAGAAGTGTCTATTCATGTCCTTTGCCCATTTCTGAATCTGATTGTTTCCTTTTTTTTTTGTGATTGAGTTTTAGGAGTTCTATATATTCAGGATATTAACTTTTTTTTTTTTTTGAGACAGTGTCTCCCTCTGTCACGCAGGCTGGAGTGCAGTAGTGCGATCTCAGCTCACTGCAACCTCTGCCTCCTGGGTTTAAACGATTCTCATGCCTCAGCCACCTGAGTAGCTGGGATTACCACACCCGGCTCATTTTTGTATTTTTAGTAGAGACAGGGTTTTGCCATGTTGGTCAGGCTGGTCTCGAACTCCTGGCCTCAAGTGATTTCCCCACCTTGGCCTCCCGAAGTGCTGGGATTACAGACATGGGCCACTGTGCCGAGCCCAAGATACTGACTTTTTAACAGATGTACAGTTTACAAATATTTTCTCTTCTTTTGTCGGTTGCCTCTTTACTCTCTTGGTGTAGTATCTTTTGATGCACAAGAATTTTAAATTGTTAATATGCCCAAGTTGTCTACCTTTTTTTTTTTTTTTTTTTTGCTTCTGCCTTTGGTATTGTATCTAAGAAGTCATTGCCAAATCCAGTGTTTCAGAGCATTTGCTGTGTGATTTCTTCTCAGATTTTTTTACTTTTAGCTCTTACATTTTGGTCTTAATCTATTTTGACTTAATTTTTGTATTTGGTGTTAGGTGAGGGTCTAACTTCATCCTTTTGCATATGTATATGAAATTTCTCCCAGAACCATTTGTTGAAAATGTCCTTTCCCTATTGAATGGTTTTGGTACCCTTTTCAAAAATCATTTGAAATGTGTGTGTGGGATTATTTCTGGGCCATTTTTTCCCATTTCTAATTACTTTTGGCTTATTTTTACACCAGTACTGCACTTTTCATTTTTGCAGATTTGTAATTATGAAATCTGGAATTTTGAGACTTACGGCTTTTTTCTTTTCAACTATTGTTTTGGCTATTCAGACTCCCTTGAGAATACCTATTAATATCAGGATGGGGAGAGTTTCTGTTTTTGTGGAACACACCATTGGGATTTTGATAGAGATTGCGTTGAATCTGTAAATCACTTTGGGTTGTATTGGAATATTAACAATATTAAATCTTCCAGTTCATGAACAGGGGGTAATTTTCTGTTATTGGGTTTTTAGGTTATCTCATCCACTCTCATGGCAAGGACTGTTGATTATGTTTGCTGATTCCTAGTTCATTCTGGGTTGATTCTGCTCTCTTCATGCCTAATTACTCTGTGGACTTTTGTACCTAGAGGTCTCTTTGACATTAAAACTCTCCATAATATAAATGAATTCATCACTTCTTTATTCAAAGCAGAGAAAATAACTATTGCAAAAGCCTTAAGAGAAAATAAAGTTGGTATATTTGAGAGAAATAAATAAGGCCAATATGGCTGGACAGTAATGGTATGTGAAGTGAAGTCAATGATAGCCTGGGACCCAATCATTTTGGGCTCTATAAGCATTCTTCGCCACCTAAACCTCAAACCTTGGAGAAGCAACTTTCTTCCTCTTATGTTTAGGTGCTCAGAAAGTCCTGCTGTTTCCATATATGAACTAACTCCCAAATCTGCCTTTTTTTTTTTTTTTTTTGGTCTGGATCCACTGCTGTTATCAGGCCCTTATCACTATGTACCTGGGCTGTTGGAATAGATCCCTGTCTGGTGTCTTGACACAAGTATCTTCACTAAGAGTTCATATTGTTGTAATGGCTCTCTTTATTAAACAAATTGGATGATATTGCTGCCCTGTTCAACATCTCCTAGGATTACCTTCATGGTAAAGTCCTTACTTGACCTGTCTTTTTAGTCTGGCCCTAATCTAATCCTCTGATGTCACCTCCTCTCACTCTACCTCATGCACTTCTGTTCTTTGCCATTGCTGACGTGTTGATGGTTCAGCAGACATGCCCTAGTTTTTCAGGTCTTTGTGTAAAAAAAAATATCCTTTGTTTTGCCTACACATGATCTCCTCCACTTTTTATGGCTGACTGCAAACTCACCATCTATTACTGTTGATCTGCCACCTTTGGAGGCTCCCTGGAAATCTTCTCCCAGGAAGAATTAATCACATTCTGCTTTGTACTTCTTGATATATTATTCACACGCCTTATGCCACTTTCTATGTCATTTTTACAGTTATTAGGTAAATTGTAAATCCCTGTGCATAGGAATCGTGTCTTCTTTCAACTTGATTTCCATGACTTAGAATTGCTACTGCAAACAAAAAAGAAAAACTCACAAACTTGTTAGATTGCTACATCTGAAGTCAACTATGGTTTACAAGTTTCTTTCATTCTAATGTGAGTAAAAGTTTTTGTGTGCCTAAATGTTTTTCACTGAGGGTACTACTAATTAGCATCCCCAAAGGAAAGAAAACTGAAAGTGATTTTGCTTTAAAGCTTGTTATTCATAGTAAAAGAACATTTGCCATATAATTCAGGGAAGCTTTAGAGAGAAAACATAGGGGATCTGTTGGCCGTGTCAAAAAAGTACAAGCTACATGGCCAGTGATGTGATACTGTAATACTTCCACCTATAGGTCAACTGGAGAGGCTTGGTTTTTTTCCAAATAGACCTGGCCTAATTGTGATGATGCGTGCCAACCTAATTAACCTCCTAGTGTTATTTGTCTTTATTTTTGTACTGTCAGGAACTTGGTGTGTGGGTTGGGAATAATAGAACATAATAGAATGTTAGAACATAATAAAACTATGTGATGTCTAAATTGAGCTTTAACACAAACTGGTTGGTGTTATTGAGGGAAAGTTTTCAGGAAAGTATAATTTACTAGTGGGAATAGGAAAAGCCTGATGTTGTGGTGAGGTAGAAATTTCCACCGAGTTACTGGGAACAGGAAGTAAAGGGCTAATGGTGGGTGACTCAGCTATTTTCTGAACCTGTCTCATATGATTCAGTGTGCGTGATGTCTGTTTATTCTTGACAGAGTAAGTACTATGGGAGTCACATTACACAGCAGACATAATGTTTATTTAACCAACTCAGTGATGACCTAAAAATAACTTGTGGGGTTTTTGTACTACATTTAGCATAATCAGATAGAAAAATCATAATGGACACCCATCATTGAGAGCTTTCCCTTATAAATAACTGAATATATAGTCAGCCAGTACTATTTCATTTCTTACATTGTTAAGGTGAAATCTTTAGTATTTAACTGAAAGGTAGCGAAAGAAGATAGCCTTTAAATTATCCATAAAATAATTCTGTACCATTTTATACTCTGGACAGATGAGCATTTTCGATGCAGCAGCGCCATCGTTGAGGTATTTTTGTGCCAAAATTTTCGTATAGGAACTTTTTTGTGAGGCTGTAGCAAATGTTGTTTTGAAATGGAAATTTACTGTATTTGCTGGATTTTATGTTAATATTAAATTATAGTAGCAGTAGTTTTACTTTGATTTTCTTGATTTACTCATCTTGTACTGAAGGTTTGTGTCTACCATATACTGTAATTGAGTCTTAAATATGTCAGAGCCGGGCACGGTGGTTCATGGCTGTAATCCCAGCACTTTGGGCAGCTGAGGTAAGTGGATCACCTGAGTTCAGGAGTTCCAGACCAGCCTGCCCAACATGGTGAAACCCCATTTCTGCTAAAAATACAAAAATTAGCCAGGTGTTGTGCCACGTGCCTGTGTCCCAGCTGCTTGGAAGGCTGAGGTAGGAGAATCGCTTGAACCCAGGAGGCAGAGGTTGCAGTGGGCCGAGATTGTGCCACTGCACTCCAGCCTGGGTGACAGAGCGAGACTCTATCTCCAAATAAAGAAAAAAGAAAGAAAGAATCTTAAGTATGTCAGAATGTGGTTATTATTATGCTGTGTACCTATTATACGCTTGGCTTTGAAGGAGAGAGCACTTGGAAGCCTGAGCTTACATAATAATCATAATCTGCTCATTTGTCTGAGAAATTGTGAGTTGTTATGGTTTATTCTTTTTTTTTTGAGACGGAGTCTCGCTTTGTCGCCCAGGCTGGAGTGCAGTGGCCGGATCTCAGCTCACTGCAAGCTCCGCCTCCCGGGTTTACGCCATTCTCCTGCCTCAGCCTCCCGAGTAGTTGGGACTACAGGCGCCCGCCACCTCGCCCGGCTAGTTTTTTGTATTTTTTAGTAGAGACGGGGTTTCACCATATTAGCCAGGATGGTCTCGATCTCCTGACCTCGTGATCCACCCGTCTCGGCCTCCCAAAGTGCTGGGATTACAGGCGTGAGCCACCGCGCCCGGCCGGTTTATTCTTTTTGACATTTGAGTATTCTTGCTCTCAGAGGTGCAGGATATGTAGCATATAAACTTTAGTCAGAGATTATTTCAAAAGGGAAAGGGAAGCTAGAGTCACTAAGAAGAAATAGGCTGGGCGCAGTGGCTCATAACTATAATCCCAGCACTTTGAGAGGCTGAGGTGGGCAGATCACTTGAGGCCAGGAGTTCGAGACTAGCCTGGCCAACGTGGCAGAACACTGTGTCTACTAAAAATGCAAACATTAACTGAGGGTGGTGGTGCTCACCTACAGTCCCAGGTACTCGGGAGGCTGAAGTATGAGGATGGCTTGAACCTGAGAGGTGAAGGTTGCAGTGAACCAAGATCTCACCACTGCACTCCAGCCTGGCTGATAGAGGGAGACTGTCTCAAAAAAAAATAAATAAATAAAAAATAAAAATAAAATAAATAAATAAATAAGAAATAAATGCCAGCATTCTGTTTACAATAATACTTAGTGTAGTGGGAATGTGTGATCCATCTAATAGTCAATAGAACTACCCAGTGGTTGATGCTATATATAAAGTAGGAAATACGTACCTTTTTTATAATTGATTTAAAAAGTTTCTGCATTAAGCTTGCACTGTTTTATTTCACTCCATGTTTCAATAAAAATCACAGGACTTGTTTTTTATTTACAATATTATACTGTTGTTTGAATATTTAATGGGATTTCTGTTTTAAAATGTTTTAGTTGGTATAGTTATTAGATATTTTGTATTAACCTAGAATGGAAAATTAAAGTACATATCTTCTGATTCACTGCATGTAAATAGGACCTGACTTGGACACCATTTGAAATTTTCCAGTAATTGCGCTGGCTATACATGGTCCCATACCTGCCCTTATCTCAACAGATGAATGGTATTCTTCTTTATTTATTCATTTATTTATTTATTTTTGAGACAGGATCTCACTCTGTTGCCCAGGCTGGAGCGCAGTCACATGATCTTGGCTCACTGCAACCTTCTCCTCCTAGGATGAAGCAGTCCTTCCACCTCACCCTCGCCAGTAGTTTGCACCACAGGCATGCACCACCATGCCTGGGTAATTTTTAAATTTTTTTTGTAGGGATGGTGTCTCGCTGTGTTACCTAGGCTGGTCTTAACTTCTAAGCTCAAGCAATCCTCTCACCTCGGCCTCCCAAAGTGCTAGGATTACAGATGTGATCACTGTGCCTTGGCCCCACAAATTGATCATTTCTGATGGTTGCCTGGGCCTCAAAGCCTGAGTTCAGCATAGTGTTTTGGCACACTGCAAAGAATAAGTAAGAAAATGTTTTTAAGTGGACGCAACTATTCCGCATGGGATGATGTTAGATTTTAAGAAGGAAAAAGTGGTTCCTCATTTCCTGTCAGATTGGCAGTTGCAATAGAAACAGAACCCTCATTGACATGAAGAGCCAATGTTTTCCTGTAGTAGAGGAATTATTTTCTTGTTTTATTTAATTATTTGTAGTATTTCTTGATTATATTCATGGGGGCTTTTTTTTTTTTTTTTGAGACGGAGTCTTGCTTTGTCGCCAGGCTGGAGTGCAGTGGCGTAGTCTCGGCTCACTGCAAGCTCTGCCTCCTGGGTTCAAGCGATTCTTCTGCCTCAGTCTCCCGAGTTTTTGGGACTACGGGCACGTGCCACCACGCCCAGCTAATTTTTTATATTTTTAGTAGAGACGGGGTTTCACCATGATGGCCAGGATGGTCTCAATCTCTTGACCTCGTGATCCTCCTGCCTTGGCCTGCCATGGCATTTTGTTTTTAAATAACTTCTCTTGCTCTATGAGATGAGAAAAAATAGGTATTCTGTTTGGGCCTTTCTTACTCTCCCTCGATAATAAAATATAAAAATTTTTATTTTTTATTCACTGAAACATAAAAAAGGCATCATGTTTTGTGCAGACTGTTAAATGTTGATTTTAACATCTGTGTTGGATGGTTTTATATAGCTGTCTACCATATATGAGTTTCATGTGGAATATACTGCCATATCATGTTTTCATTGTTTAGACAGCTCTACTTTGTCAAGTATTCTTTACAATTCAACAAGAAACAAGCAAGCATTTACAAATACATGTGCAAATATGTATTCGTCTGACAACCAATTAGTGAAATTGAGTCAATGCTCTTGAAACAAACTTGTTTGATATCAGGCTTTTGTGCTATAGTAATATTGTTGTTTTGACTACTTTCAAAATGTTTTTATCTGGATGTGGTGACTCGTGCCTCTAGTCCCAGCTACTTGGGAGGCTGAAGCAGGGGAAAATCACTTAAACCCAGGAGTTCTAGGCTGCAGTGAGCTATGATTGTGCCACTGTACTCCACTCTGGGCAACAGAGTGAGACCTGTTCTCTTAAAAAAATTTTTTTTTCAATTGTGATAAAATACACATAAAATTTACCATCTTTCTGAGATCATTTGCTATAAAGGAATACCTAAATCTGGGTTATTTGAAATAAAAAAGCTTTATTAGGCTTATGGTTCTGTAGGCTATACAAGAAGCATGTTGCCAGACCAACACCTGCTAAAAATAAAGGCCTCAGGAAGCTTCTACTCATGGCAAAAGGTGAGGGGGAGGTGTGTTCAGAAATCACATGATGAGAATGAGGTGACAGGCTCTTCTTAATAACCAGTTCTTTTTTTTTTTTTTGAGACGGAGTCTCGCTCTGCCGCCCAGGCTGGAGTGCAGTGGCCGGATCTCAGCTCACTGCAAGCTCCGCCTCCCGGGTTCATGCCATTCTCCTGCCTCAGCCTCCCGAGTAGCTGGGACTACAGGCGCCCGCCACCTCGCCTGGCTAGTTTTTTGTATTTTTTAGTAGAGACGGGGTTTCACCGTGTTAGCCAGGATGGTCTCGATCTCCTGACCTCGTGATCCGCCCGTCTCGGCCTCCCAAAGTGCTGGGATTACAGGCTTGAGCCACCGCGCCCAGCCAATAACCAGTTCTTAAGGGAACTCAGTGAGAACTCACTCCAACAAGGATGGCAGCAACTCATTCATGAGAGATCAACTCCCTTGATCCAAACACTTCCCATTAGACTCCAGCTCCAACATTGGGGGTCACATTTCAATATGAGATTTGGAGGGGTCAGTATTCAACCATAGTACTACCTTAACCTTTTATCTATTTTATTTATTTATTATTTATTTTTTTGAGAAGGAGTCTAGCTCTCTTGCCCAGGCTGGAGTGCAGTGGCGTGATCTCTGCTCACTGCAACCTTCTCCTGCCTCAACCTCCCAAGTAGCTGGGATTACAGGTGCCCACCACCACGCCCAGCCAATTTTTGTATTTTTGGTAGAGACTGTGTTGGCCAGGCTGGTCTCGAACTCCTGACCTCATGATCCGCCCGCCTCGGCCTCCCAAAGTGCTAGGATTACAAGCGTGAGCCACCCTGCCCAGCCCACCTTAATCATTTTTAAGTTTATAGTTCCGTGGTATTAAGAACATTTACATTTGGCTGGGCACTTTGGCCCGTACCTGTAATCCCAGCACTTTGGGATGTCAATACAGGGGCATTGATTGAGCCCAGGAATTTGAGACCAGTCTGGGTGACAGCAAGAACCTGTCTCTATAAAAGATTTTTTTAAAAAAATTACTGGGCGTGGTGGCACATACCTGTAGTCACAATTACTTGGGAGGCAGAGGTGGGAGGATCGCTTGAGCCTGGGAGATCAAGGCTGTGGTGAGCTATGATTATGCCACTGCACTCCATCCTGGGAAACAGAGTGAGACCTAGTCTCAGGGAAAAAAAAATATGTAACTATCAACACTGTATATCTTCTATACCTCTTTTCATCTTGCAAAACTGAAACTTTTTGTCCATTAAAGACAGATCTAGTGTTCCTTATCCAGAATGCTTGGGACCGGAAGAGTTTTGGATTTCAGATTTTTTTGAATTTTGGAGTTACGTTATTTACAGGTTCAGCATTTCTAGTATGAAAATCTCAAGTGCTCCAATGAGGTTTTAAAATTTTTTTGTTTCATGCCAGCTCTCACAAATTTACAGATTTTGGAGCATTTGGATTAAGGATACTAAACTTCTAACTCCCCATTATCTCCTCTCCCCATCCCTTGCTAACGACAATTTTATTTTCTTTCTCTGTGATTTACCATAGTGTAGGTACCTCGTAGAAGTGAAATCAAACTGTATTTGTTTTCTTGTGACTGGCTTATTTCACTTAGAATAATATCCTGAAAGCTCATCCATGTTGTAATGTGTGAGAATTCGCTGCTTTTTAAAGGATGAATAATACTTTTTTGTATGTGTTTGCCACATTTTGCTTGTCCATTCATCTGTCAGTGAACACTTGGGTTGCCCCCACCTTTTTAGCTATTGTGAATAATGGTGATATGAACATGGGTGTGGAAATATCTTCTATTATTATTTATTTATTTATTTATTTATTTTTAAACGAGACAGAGCCTCGCTCTGTCACCCAGGCTGGAGTGCAGTGGCGTGATCTCGGCTCACTGCAACCTCTGCCTCCTGGGTTCAAGTAATTCTCCTGTCTTAGGTCCCCGAGTAGCTAGGACTACAGGCGCACACCACCACGCCTGGCTAATTTTTATATTTTTTAGTAGAGATGGAGTTTTACCACGTTGGTCACACTGGTCTTGAACTCCTGACCACCCGTCTTGGTCTCCCAAAGTGCTAGGATTACAGGCATGAGCCACTGTGCCCGGCCTTTTATTGTTTTTTTTAAGACAGGGTCTCATACTGTCACCCAGGCTGGAGTGCAGTGATGCGATCATGGCCTTGACCTTCTGGGCTCAGGTGATTTTCCTACTTCAGCCTCTGGGGTAGCTGAGACTACAGGAGTACATCACCACACCCAACTAATTATTTATTTTTGGTAGAGTTGAGTATCACAATGTTAACCAAGTTGGTCTCCAATTCCTGGGCTCAAGTAATCCTTCCACCTCAGCCTCCCAAAGTGTTGGCATTACAGGTATGAGCCACCACACCTGGCCACAAATATCTTTTTTAAGAGTCTGCCTAATTTCTTCCCTTACTGCCTTTTGTTGTGCTTAGTTGAGTTTTTGTAGTGACACATTTTGATTTTCTTTTTGTTTCATTTTATGTGTAGTCTACAGAATTTGTTTGGGATGATTATCAGAGGGATTTCATGTAAAATCATGAAGTTATGAATATGTATTTTAAGGTGATAACAATTTAACATCAGTTGGCTACAAAAACTGTACTTCTTTGCACCTCAGGCCCCTCCAACTTTGTCCCCTCCAACTTTGTTGCTGATATCACAAATCACATCTTTATATATTGTGTATGCCCTTAGATTTTTATGCTTTTGTTTAAAATCCTGTAAAAGAATAAAAACTAGACTTACGAACCAAAATTTTAATAATAGAGGCTTATATATTTGCCCGTCTATTTATCTTTGCTGGAGAACTTTATGTTTTCATATGGTTTTCAGTTACTGTCTAGTTCCTTTCTTCTCAATTTGAAGAATCTTTTGTCATTTCTTATAGGGCATGTCTTATGGTAATGAACTTTCTCAGCTTATTAATTTCATTAATTTGAAATTTGGGAATGTCTTAATTCTTCCCTCATTTTTGAATGAAGGTTTTGTTGGATATAGAATTCTCATGTGATAAGGTGGTGGTTGTTTTTTTTTCCTTCCTTTCAGCATGTTGAATAATGTCATTCTACTACCTTCTGGTCTACAAGTTTCTGCTGATAATCTTATTGAGGATCCCTTGCTTGTCATGATTCGGTTTTATCTTGCTGCTCTCAATAGTCTAAGGTTAATAGTGTTTTACCTTAAAGAAGAAAAATTTATATAGACAGGGTCTTGCTATGTTCCCCAGGCTGTTCTTGATCTCCTGTCTTGATCCCTCCAAAGTGATGCAATTATAAGCATGAACCACTGTACCTAGTCTGTCTTTTACTTTTCAGATTTTGAATGTGTGTTTCCATGTGGGTCTGTTTGTTTTTTTTCCTACATGGGGTTCATTGAGTTCTTGCTATCATATATCCATGTCTTCAAATGTGGAAAGTTTTCTCCCATTTTTTCTGAAATAATCCTGTTCCTTTTCGTCTCTCTTCTTCTGTAATGTGAATATTGATTTGCTTGATGGTGTCCCATAAGTCCCTTAGGTTCTGTTACCTTTTCTTTATGCTTTCTAATTTTTGCTTCTCAGACTGGATAATTTCAAATAACTTTCCTTTAAGTTCATTAATTCTTTGTTCTGTTATTAGAGCCTGCTTTTGTACTCTTCTAGTGAATTTTTCAATTCAGTTATTTTTTCAGCTCCAGAATTTGTTTCTTTTCTTCTTCCCCTTCCTCCCCCACCCTTTTTTAAAACTATTTGATATTCTCTATTTATATATCTTTTTTTTTATTTCATTTAGGTCTGTCCTCCCTCCCACCCTCTTTCTTTAGCTTATTGAGTGTATTTAGGACAGTTTAAAAGTCTTTGTCTAGAGGCCGGGCATGGTGGCTCATGCCTGAAATCCCAGCACTTTGGGAGACCGAGGCAGGCAGATCACTTGAGGTCAGGAGTTCGAGACCAGCCTGGCCAACATGGCAAAACTCCGTCTCTACTAAAAGTACTAAAATTAGCCAGGTGTGGTAGTGTGCGTCTGTTATCCTAGCTACTAGGGAGACTGAGGCAGGAGAATTGCTTGAACCCAGGGGACAGAGGTTGCAGTGAACCAACATTGTGCCACTGCACTCCAGCCAGGATGACAGTGTGAGACTCCATACCAAAAAAAAAAGTGTTTGTCTGGAGCTGGAGGCCATTATACTAAGAGAACTAACACACGAACTGAAAACCAAATACTGCATGTTGTCACTTACAAGTGGGAGCTAAACTTGAGTACACATGGATGCAAAGAAAGGAACAACAGACCTTGGGGCCTATTTGAGGATGGAGGGTGGGAGGAGTGTGAGAATCAAAAAATTGCCTACCAAGTACTGTGCTTATTACCTGAGTGACAAAATGTCTACACACAACCCCTGTGATACACAATTTACCTATTTAACAAACCTGTACCTGCACTCCTGAACCTATAAGAGTTAAAAAGAAATAAAAACAAAATACCCCAGGAACTTGTCTTTAACTTTTGAACTGGGCCAGACAGCCACAATCACAACATCCTTGAAAACAACTGAATTTTGTCAGTGCTGCAATTCCTGATTAGCAACAACCAATAAACCATGGACACACGTACTATGCCAGTGCCTCCACCAGTGATAATTCTTTCAGAACAACAACTTGTTTTTGTTTGTGGTTTTTTTTTATTTTGAGATGGAGTCTCGCTTTGTCACCCAGGCTGGAGTGCAGTGGCATGACCTCGACTCACTGCAACCTCCACCTCCCAGGTTCAAGCAATTCTCTTGCCTCAGCTCCCAAGTAGCTGGGATTACAGGCACCCACCACCATGCCCAGCTAATTTTTATATTTGTAGTAGAGACAGGGTTTCACCATGTTGGCCAGGCTGGTCTCGAACTCCTGATCTCAGGTGATCTGCCCGCCTCAACCTCCCAAAGTGCTGAGATTACAGGCATGAGCTACTGTGCCCACCCGATTTCTATACTTTATGATATTTGTTGAAAGTTGAGCACTTAAATAGCCAGCTCTTCTAATCTTTGTGGACTGATTCCATGATGGGTAACATCAGGAGTATCAGCCTGGTGTGAAGGCTTGAGGTCCTGTAGACCTTTTCTGTGTGTGTGTATTCACTGGACCTATGTGAACACTTTTCCCCAGATCCCTGGGATGTATCAGTGCATTTAGGTGCCTTGATGTAAGAGTGGCATCTTAGATGTTCTGTCGTGTTCCTCTGCCATTTGTCTTTTGTCCCCTAGCACTGGCAGGTCGGCAGCATCTCTGTAGCTCTCAACTCAGCCACTCTTCCCATCTGAACTTTGCATAAGGTGAAACAGAAATCAGTCCCATGAGCAGCCCCCAGACAAGCCAGAATGATGCAAACAAGTTCCACTCTTTTCCTTCTGTCATGATGGAGCTTCTTAGAATTAGTTGGATTCCTCCCACCTTGACATCAATGAGGAGGGATTGGAGCAAGGGTGACCTCTAAATATGCATACATATATACATTAAAAAATTTTTTTTCCTTGACTGCCTTAACAAATTATTGTTCTTTATTTTAATATTTTAAATTTTTTTCTATGTTGTTTTGAGTGTGGCTTTTTCTTGATTGGGCATACTCAGTTGGCTGCTGCAGATTCTTAACTGCTTGAGAGAGTTTGTGTCTGGTTGAAATTATTACACAAATGAGTTGGCAGCTTCTTTCACCCTGTGACCCCTTCCCAAATTCTGCTGGCTTCCTTCCCTGAGGGCCCCTGTGAGGTATAGTCAGGGATAGCTTTCCTGGACTCTAGCTGGAGAATGTGAGTGCCTGCAAAGCTCTTCCTGCTACTGCTTCTACTTTCATATCCCACACTAAATCTGCTTCAGTTCTAGGTAAAGTTAAATCCTTCTGTAATCTGGATTTTCATTTTTTTTCAGTGGGAATGTGTGTTCTGAGGCAGGTTTTCCTACTGTAACACTTGGGGAACTCATGATTTCTCACCTGTCCTGTGGAATTTGCAGCGGTGTGCTACTTCTTTCAGAGGATCTGTGGATTCTTTCTGTTTTCCCGATATGTTCCTGTGGGTGGTTCTTGGAGCAAAAGTCTATGGTGTGAATCTCCACGTTCTTCTCTCCATCCAAGTGGGAGCTGCACGTTAATCCTGTCTCCCTGCTTTTTGTTGTTCTGGATGGGGAGCTTGGTCGTTCAGTCACAAAACTTTATTCTTTGTGAATCCTAGTGGCTTCTGTTCTCCAGTTCTCCAGGTTCTTAACTGGTTTCTTGAGTTTTTACAAAGGTACTTTGGTCAGTATGTTGTTCACTTGGTGTTTTCATGGGGTGATGTGGACCTGGATCATCGTAGTCTGTTGTCTTTCTGATGTCTTGTGTTTTTGAAGCAGATATACATGTTTTTGAAGCAAAAAGTGTCCTGCTTTATGAAACAGATATGCATCAATAGAATTTTTGCTGTTTCTCTTAATTCAAGCATTTTATTGCAGTGGGATTTGAAATGTGGGGAGAAAAGTTCTCATGAGGTTGCAGGTGCCTCTGAGCATTGTGAATGGGAAATCATTTTAGGGTCACAATAAAATAATGTGCCATACCTGTGAAAATACGGGATGGTAAAGGACTGTCCTGAAACCCTCAGGAATGAGAATGTTGGATTTTTTTTTTTTAAGACAAAAACTTAAGGATAGATAATGTAAATGTTTAATAATTAAATAGCAAGAGGTAAAGGAGGAAAACTTATAGTTCTAATATCAGTATAGGCCAGTGTTCTCAAACTTTTATACTTCAGTATCCCTTTATACTCTTAAATAGAACTCTTTGGGGTTCTCAATACTATATGCATTATATCTACTAATAAAAATGTCTGCACATACCCATGTGTATAAGCATAGTTTATCATTCTTTCAAGTAAAATGGCATTGCATGAAAAAGTGGCTAGTTCAGTTTGTGACTCTAATGGTGGTACAGGTGCTTTTTCTTAGTACTACTAATTTACCTCAGAACTGTTTTATGTCTTCTCACTTGATCAACACGGTATACTAAAAAGGTATGCTAAAGTTTATTAGTATATTGTTTTATTTATATAACTTCTTTAAATAACCAAATTATAGAGATGGAGGATAATATATTTGTGGTTGTCAAGGGAGAGGAGTGAGGCAGGAAGGAAGATGTTTGTGGCTATTAATAGGTAGGGTAATACCACAGATCCTTGTCAAGAAATTTTTTGTATTTTGACTGTAATGGTGGTTATATGAATTTATACATGTAACAAAATTGCATAGAACTAAATATACACACAGATGTGTATGCATGCATCTGTAGTAAAACTCAGGAAATCTGAATAAGGTTGGTGGATTGTATCGATGCGGTTTTTCTGGCTGTTGTACTGTACTGTAGTTAGATATTACCATTAGGGAAACTAGATGAAGAGTATATGGGATCTCTGTTTTATTTCTCAAATTCCATGTAAGTCTATAATTATTTCAACTTAAAAAGTGATACATTCTGTTAAAGAAGTGACATTCTTTTGTCAATTATCTGTAGAATAGAAAAATTTAAAAGTTAAATAAAGTGACATTCTTAAGTACTGGCTCTTTTTTCTCCTTTAATTTTTTTTTAAAGTTTAATTTGTCATGAAGGCTTAGGGATGAAGAATACAATGACTATCATTGCCTTGATTTTCACTAAGTATATATAAGATTTACTTAGTGAAATCTCAGATTTCCTGAGTATATATGTAAGATTTACTAGTAGCTACATCCACCTTGCTTTTCTGTCATTGTTGAAAATATCAGCACAGGCCTGTAACATCTTAGTATTTATATTATGAAAATATTTCACCTCCCACACCTGCTTTAGTAGCATTACAGAGATGCCTAGGACACTGTGGACCACACTTTGATAATCAGTAGCTTACTGCTTTAGTCTTTATTAGCTGAGGAAAACAAGTGCTATGCTTAAGACTGCGTAGGAAATTCAGTGATAGGTCTCTGCCACTGTCTCCAGTGTCTTATATTGTGATCTTGTTCGTTGGATATTGTTGTACTTCTATAAAAGTAGAGTCGCAGAAGTTTAGAGTGATATAAAATATAGAACTCGTAAAAGCAAAACATGGAAATTAACAGTTTTCTATACCTGTGCCGTGCAGTATGTTAGCCATGGGCTATATATATGGATATTTACATTCTAAGTGATTAAAATGTATATAAATACAATTTAAATGGAAATCAGTGGTTATAGAGTTTGTTTTTTGCAAGATGAAAAAGTTCTAGAGATCTGTTGTATTATGTGCATATAGTTTTTAACAGTACTGTATATTTAGTGGTTAAGATAGTAAATTTTGTTACATGTTTTCTTCTCTTTTCTTTTTTTGTTTTGAGGCAGAGTCTCCCGCTGTCACCCAGGCTGGAGTGCAGTGGCACCATCTTGGCTTACTGCAACCTTCGCCTCCTGGGTTCAAGTGGTTCTTCTGCCTCAGCCTCCTGAGTAGCTGGGACTACAGGCGTGAGCCACCATGCCCGGCTAATTTTTGTATATTGGCCAGGCTCTCGAACTCCTAGACCTTGTGGTCCGACTGCCTTGGCCTCCCAGAGTGCTGGGATTACAGGCATGAGCCACCGCGCCAGGCCTTGTTACATGTTTTCTACCACAAAATTTAAATTGAGTAAAATGCATTTAAATAAAAATTTATTTTTTCAGTTTCATCAGTCATATTTCAAGTGTTCAGTAGCCACATAAGGCTAATAGCTACTATTTTAGAGAGAGTAAATATGGAACATTTATAATTATCACAGAAAGCTCTATTTGCATTGGTTGTGTTGTGTAGCGCTTAAGAAGACAATTTTTGGCTGGGTGGGGTGGCTCACGCCTGTAATCCCAGCGCTTTGGGAGGCCAAGGCAGGCGGTTCACAAGGTCAGGAGTTTGAGACCAGCCTGGCCAATATGGTAAAACCCTGTCTCTACTAAAAGTACAAAAATTAGCCAGACGTGGTGGCATGCACCTATAGTCCCAGCTACTTGGGAGGCTGAGGCAGAAGAATTGCTTGAACCTGGGAGGCAGAGGTTGCAGTGAGCTGAGATCGCACCATTGCACTCCAGCCTGGGCGACAGAGCGAGACTCCGTCTCAAAAAAAAAAAAAAGAAGAAGAGGAAGAGAACAATTCTTAAGAGGTTGAAGGTACTTGGTCTAGACTTTAAGGTGCTATTTTTGTTACTCTGGCCAGATTTAAGTGTCAAACATTTGTTAGGTGGAAGAGTTTCTCTCTCTTAATTTGTACCCTATAATATCTACTAATGAGAATCAACGGGGCTGGATGTGGTGGCTCACGCCTATAATCCCAACACTTTGAGAGGCTGAGGCAGGAGGATTGTTTGAAGCCAGGAATTCAAGACCAGACTGGGCAACATTGGCAAGACCCTATCTCCACGAAAAATTTAAAAATTAGGCATTGTGTTATGTGCCTGTAGTCTTAGCACTTGGAGGCTGAGGCAGGAAGATTGCTTGAGCCCAGGAGGCTGAGGCTGCAGTGAGCTGTGTTGGTAGCACTGTACTTTAGTCTAGGTGACAGAACGAGACTGTGTCTCCAAGGATAAAAGAAGAAAAATGAATAAACACACTTCTATATGCAAAAAGAGAAAGAAGTTTATAAAGAGAAATTTTAAAGCAGAATTAAGAACTTGTATGAATTAATAGGAATAGCCTATTTTTAAAACTTATTGGTATAGCTATGTAGTCTTATTCAGATTTTAAGTCTTTACCAACTCTAAGATGATAGAGATAGATTTCTATCTAGCCCCTTTACAATTTCAAATTTTTCATTCCAACATTGTAATCAATCTAGAATTTCTTTTGGTATAATGAGTTGAGGATGGTTAACCATCTTTCTTCTAAATGATTATTTAGTTTTCTCAACACAATTTATTAATTTTGGTATTTTTCTACTAATTTGAAATGTTTCTAATACCTTCTGCATATATGTGGGTTTATTTCAACATTCTCTGTATTACTCATTCCATATCATTAAATGTTCTTCTGTATCTTTTTTAATGACTGCAAAGGATTATACACTGTGGCTGAGTAAGTGCTTCTTACATCTATATTTCTTTATTGATTTAGTAATAAACTTCTTAAAGATTAAAAATAAGTATCCTGGGCACAGTGGCTCACGCCCATGATCCCAGCATTTTGGGAGGCTGAGCCAGGTGGATCACCTTAGGTCAGGAGTTTGGGACCAGCCTGACCAACATGGTGAAACCCCGTCTCTACTAAAAATACAAAAAATTAGCTGGGCGAGGTGGCGGGCGCCTGTAATCCCAGCTACTCGGGAGGCTGAGGCAGGAGAAGTGCTTGGACCCAGGAGGGGGAGGTTGCAGTGAGCTGAGATTACGCCATTGTACTCTAGCCTGGGTGACAGAGTGAGACTCCATCTCAAAGAAAAAAAAAAAGATTAAAATAAGTGAAACAATCATCTGTCTTAGGCCTTATTTACGCACATAGCCTACAGCACAGTGTTTTCTTTGTGCTAGATTTCTGCTAATGCTGTTGATTTAATTTTTATTATCAAAAATTATTTAGAGCTCTATAAAACAGCAGACTTCCTACTGGATATTCTGGTTTGCTTTGTTTTTTGTTTGTTTGTTCGAGACAGGTTCTCACTCTGTTGCCCAGGGTGAGGTACAGTGGCACAATTATAGCTCACTGCAGCCTCAACCTGGGGTCAAGCGATCCTCTGACCTTGGCCTCCCAAAGTGGGATTACAGGCATGAGCCACTGCACCCAGCTTGCTTGGCATGTTTGTATTTCATGCAAGAGAAGCTGGAGGAGGACAGAGGTTTTCTTTATTAAATTTTTATTATAAAATAATCCTGCTGATCATTGGATATAATATAGAAGTATATGAAATAAAACCTATAAGTTGTATCCTGTACACTCTTTATAACTGTCTCTGAAGTAGTCAGTTTAAAATTTGCTACATATTTCTCTAAGACGTTTATCTTCCTTGGTTGATATATGTACTATGTGCATATGTTTAGTTTTTAAAGTTAAGACAGAGTCTTTTTATACTTAAAAATTCTACAATTTGCTTTTGTCACTTGATATTATTATGGACATCTTTCCATGGTGTATGTTAACTTTATTCATTTTAAAGATTATTCTATATTCTCTCAGTGACTAAGTACATAATCTCACCTTTTTTATATGTAGACATTTAGAATATTTCCAGTTTTTTTTTGTTTTTGAGTATTTTTTTTTTCTTTTAGGAAGGGCCCATTGTGAATATATTCACAGAGTGAGTTCCCTGAAGTGGAATCATAGAATCAAAAGGATAAGCATATTTAAAATGTACTCAGTATTACCTTATAGATTTTTTTTTTTTTGAGATGAAGTTTTGCTTTCATCATCTAGGTTGGATTGCAGTGGTACGATCTTGTTTCACTGTAACCTCTGCCTCCCGAGTTCAAGCGATTGTCCTGTCTCAGCCTCCCAAGTAGCTGGGATTACAGGTGCCCACCACCATGCCCAGCTAATTTTTGTATTTTTAGTAGAGACAGAGTGAAACTGTTGGCCAGGCTGGTCTTGAGCTCCTGACCTCAGGTGATCTGCCTGTCTCTACCTCCCAAAGTGCTGGGATTACAGGCATGAGCCACCACACCTGGCCCTTTATAGCTCTTTGAAAAGTTGGCAGCTTAGTTTTTTAGTCAGATTTATGTTTGTTCACATACAGCGTGTACAATACTGAGTTTAATCTTTATGGCAGAATTTAGTTTAGGTGATGGCAGAATCTTAAAACGAGAAATGGCATGTCATCTCTGACTTTATATAAAGTACTTATAATAGTACCTGAAACCTAGTAAAAGCTAAATAAATGTTTTATGTTATAATTATTTTTGTTAGCTTAAGTCCATTGTACTGTATTGTGAAAATAGGAAATGTAGATTTATTTTTTCGCATGTCTGTGGTTTGAAAACCATCACGTCTGGAGTCTTGTTATACTTGATATGCTGTGTTAGTTTGTTTTGTCTTATAATGGAATTCACCATTTCTACCTGTGGTTGACTGTCCAAATCACTGCTTTTAACATCATCATTAGGGATTTAAGGGTTATATATACACCATAAGGACTGTTGTAATTGGCTTTTCAGTAACATTATTAATTTAGATCGTTTGCTGGGTTTGCTGTCACTATTGCGTTCTTATCTCACCCCAATATAAAAAGTATTAAAAAAGGTTTATTGAAACATAAAATTAATAATGGAAATGAGAACAGATGTCTGTAACTCATCAACTTGGACAGTATACTGGATTGCAGTGTAAATTCTGTGTGTTCATCCATATGTCCTTGGAGAAGTAAATCTTTGTGATGACTTTGAAATTACTTGAAAAGGGAAAGTACAAACAGAAGCTCTGATTATTATTGAAATGATTATTCATTGATCTGTCCCTAGTTTTCTATGCATTTGATGTGAAACATGGTCAAAGTATGTTCCCACTGAAACTTTTACATTATTTTTCAACAAAGCATGGTAGTAAATTAAGGAAATTATTCTAGAATAAATCATTAAATGAAGAGAAGAGATAAAAGAGTAGAGGCATCTTTTACAGTTGCACTGCTTACAGCAATGGTAGGTAACAAGTCATACCATTCCTAAGAAGTTTCTAAAGGCATCCACAGAGAATGGAAAAATGCTCTGAACGATCATTGAATGATCTATCAGCAAAATTTCTTTGTCATGTGCCTCTGTTAAGCATTGCATATTGCTAATGGTATAATGGCATACATTGTGACAGAACAATTACTTCTGTATGTGGCTGCATTAGAGATTGTGCTCTCCATTTTATGAAACTACTTGTGTACAGAGTCTGAATTAGCTCTTGGCATATGTACAAAGTAAATATGAGAAGAAGTACTTGATTATTATTTTTTTAGTCTTTTTAGAGTAGAAAGCCTAAGACATAAGAAAATAATTTTTTGTTTTTTTAGTAATCATTTTCAGAGCAAGGATATAATCTGGAAAAAGGCGCATTGGGAACATTGTTGACAGAGCCCCAGCCATATGTGTGATCAGGGAGGGTGTTCTTTCTGAACAGAAGAACTTTATCTTTGACTGCCAATTCACATATTGCATTTTCAGTTGGCTGTATGTTGCCTTATTTGGCTTGAGTGTTGAAAATATTGTTAAAATTTTGACTGAAGTCAAATAAGGTTGTCATGTATATTTTTAGCATGTTCAATGAAATACTATGGATTCCCTTTCTATTTCAATAGTACAACAACTATGAGAGAACAAAGTGTTCCTCTAATTGAAGTATAGAAAGAGGCAACATTTCTTTATGTTTTTGTAAGTGATATATTTCAATGTTATATTTAATATCTTGACATTTAGAAATTCCTGCTTCAGAATACCTCCAAATTAAATTAGTGTCAAAATATATCCTAAGATCAAAGAGCCTCATTACTGAGAAATGACCTTATGAATACTTGATTTTTTTTTAAATTTAATGAAGAATGAAATTGGTGCTCTCTTTTAAAACTATATCCAAATTCTCTAATAGAAGTTGAAGAAATACTTTCCCTATCTCAGTGGAGCCAGAATTAATAAGAAATTCATTCCTCATGTTTGTTTAAGTTAAAATAGTCAAACTTGCAGCCTTTCAGATTTTGAATGTGATACATACACATAAATGTTGTGTCTGAAACAGTGCTGTAAATAATCGTTGATAAGAAAACTTTGAATAAGTTTTAGGTAGTGTTTGACCCATTTATTAATTATTTGATAGAC
The DNA here is from genome assembly GCF_024542745.1 of Macaca thibetana thibetana. Taxonomy (NCBI): domain Eukaryota; kingdom Metazoa; phylum Chordata; class Mammalia; order Primates; family Cercopithecidae; genus Macaca; species Macaca thibetana. The sequence goes on along the minus strand of NC_065578.1, from coordinate 19,958,028 downwards.
ATGAGATACTTTGCTGCCATATTTTTAGGTTAGTGGCTAGATTTAGTAGAACTAGAGTAGGAAAGGAAATCAATCTGATGTTGAACCTTAGTGTCAGCTACAGAGATGGCTATATTAAGGTTACCATGTTGAAAGATTGCCAGATAGCCTGTGTGTCTAATATGAAGCCATTAATTTTGTTTTGTATGACTCATAAAGAAAAAGAAAAAGAAATTTTGTTTTGTTTTGTTATTTGGAAGGTATGATGAATCCTGTCAAATATTTCCTTTAAAATTGGTGATCCGGCTAAACATTAAATGGTCAACAGATGCTAATACTTTCCAGATATATTATTTACTTTGTTTTCTTAGGTAAGATACTTCAATTTTTCAGTCCTTGGTTTCCTCATTCATAGCTGTGGGATAGTGGTAAATAAAGGTGCTTTGGGAATATTTTACTTTATCTCATTTAATCTTCACAAACTGCCTTGAGAGGTATGTGTGTTGTTCCTGTTTACATTCATGGGAAAGATAAATGAGTTGCCCAAACTAACAACAGTATTCAGTAGCAATTGTTAGGATTTCAGTCCAAGTCTTGTGAGTATATGTCCATTGTTCTTGGTGGCATTTCATTTTACATACGTTACAAGCATTTTTTTAAAAAAATATTGAATAGCACACAGTTTAATAGTAACAATTGGGCCGGGCGCGGTGGCTCAAGCCTGTAATCCCAGCACTTTGGGAGGCCGAGACGGGCGGATCACGAGGTCAGGAGATCGAGACCATCCTGGCTAACATGGTGAAACCCCGTCTCTACTAAAAAATGCAAAAAAACTAGCCGGGCGTGGTGGCGGGCGCCTGTAGTCCCAGCTACTCGGGAGGCTGAGGCAGGAGAATGGCGTAAACCCGGGAGGCGGAGCTTGCAGTGAGCTGTGATCGGACCACTGCACTCCAGCCTAGGTGACAGAGCGAGACTCCATCTCAAAAAAAAAAAAAAAAGTAACAATTGCCATGGATTTGCAATGAAAAGCTTATGTTTTTATTTTCAGAAAATATATGGTAAATTAGCCGTGTGTATTACATTATCACTTATTCTAAGGTTTTGTATAAGGTTCTTATTGGTTATTGATTTTTATGGGATCATTTAAAAGGATTAAGGTATGTAAGTCTTGGCAAGATTACAGCAATATGTAACCGTTAACTGTGTAGACTCTAATTGTGGCTCTGAGGTGTCTTCTTCAAGGAAAGCACACCATAGCAAAAGCAAGTGTTCTCATCCATGTTTGATATTGTTTGTGGTTTGGGCTATCCATTTCAGAACTAGATGAATTCACAGTAGGTCCTCTTTGCATTGATAATTTCAAATAATTGTACCTAGTGTTTCCTTCATCTTTTTGTGCTGCCACAATTGTGTATATGAATGTTCTGGTTGATGCTCTCAGGAGCGTCAACAATGCTGAATAGAGAGGTAACCACCAGATTCTTACTAGGTCATGCTTTCCTTCTAACCATGATGATGAGGCATGATAAGGCAATTTACATTGGCAAATTTGAAATCATTGATGATCAGAGAGCAGGGAAAAATTGTTGGGAACCTCACAGGCAGGTTAAATAAGTGTGGAGTGATCAGCCTGAGATATGATGTGCAACTCAAAGATCTAGAAAAAAATGGCAGAATAATCTGCTCTCATCCTGTCGGTTTTGTTTCATTGCACTGACAACCTTACCTGGCATCAGAGACCTTGAAGAGGCAAGGTGAAACACACAGGAGGGAAAGTTCTGGGATGCTTTTTCTAGCAACATAATACATACTTGTAAATAAAATGCCTTAATGCACAAAAAAAGAAAAATGATTACACCTAGATTTTGGGTTGGTGATGTCCTTTTATCAGGAGATTTATGGTAACTTAAAAAGTGTTGCACTAGCTGGTAAGGAAGCTCTTGCCTGTAGTTCCAGCTGCTGAAGAGGATGAGGCGAGAGGATCTCTTGAGCCCAGGAGTTCAAGACCAGCCTGGGCAAATACCAAGACTCTGTCTCTTAAAAAAAATTAAAAAGTTGTTTGGGCGCTTTGGGAAGCCAAGGCAGGAGTATTTCTTGAGGCCTGGAGTTTGAGCCCAGCCTTGGCAACAAAGTGAGACCCTGTCTCTGCAAAAAGAAAAAAGAAAGAAAGAAAAAAAATTAGTCCAGCACAGTACTGTGTGCCTGTAGTCCCAGCTACTCCAGAGGCTGAGGTGGGAGGATCCACTTAAAACCATGAGTTTGAGGCTGCACCAAGCCATGATTGCGCCATTGCACTGTAGCCCAGGTGACAGAGCGAGACCCCAGTTCATTAATTAAAGGAAAAAAAAAAAAAAGGAACTGCACTTGATTTTGAGTTACTGGATATTGTGATAAAGTTAAATTGTTAAAAAGTAGAACTGTAAACCACATTAATAACCACTTCTATAAACTTTTATAAAACATCTTGAACTTGAATTGCCATGCCATCTGTTTTCAAAATATTATGTTGTTCTTGCCATTCTTTGACAGACGCCTTATCCCTCTGGACAGAATGCAGGTCCAACCACGCTGGTATACCCTCAAGCCCCTCAGACAATGAATTCACAACCTCAAACCCGTTCTCCGGTAAGTAAGCAGAAGCTTGTAGCAAATTACATTCTCTACCTGTGTTTGTGTGTGTAGTGGCTTGGGTTTCTTTGCCAAATATTTTTACTGGATTTTGGAAGTTTCTTCCAAAGATGATTTATTATTACGACTACTACTATTATTTGTTAGCTTTGTATTTTCAGACCTTACCTGTAGCAATAATTAAATTTATTGAGAAGAAGAAGAGGTGGAGCTTTTAACCCCCCACCCCCTTTTAATACTTTTCTATAGCATGATTTTTAAGTCTGGTTGCATTCAAGTTTACTTTATTTTAGCTTATAATTTTTGTTAGTTGTACTGTTCAAAATTCAGGTAAGAGTAAAGTACAATGATTTTAGGAGTAAATTGAATTTCACTAATTAAATTCTCAAATCCCAGTGGTTTGAGGAAGCAGGACTTTTCAATCAGTGTTATTAGGTCTGTTCTCACCATTTGACGGTGTGGGTATGTGCATGACATATACCAGTGAGTGTATTCATTTATTCAAATGGTAAATAAATTGTGATACAAATGTAAATGCTATCATCCTCTTTTTTCATCCTTTACATGAATTGCAGTAAGTACTGCCAAGACTGAGAATTTACACAAGGTTCATCCTTTGTTTCACAAAAGTATACAGTGGCTTCAGCTCTCCATTCCTTAGAACATCGTTTCCTGCCCTGCATGATTAACTTTGGCTAGAAGGTGCTTCTGTAACATCTCACATTGTTTATCTCACATCCCTCTTTGTACCTCAGCTCTGTGTATTCTTCAGAATACAGGGATTTCTTTTTGTTCTCTGCCCCTGCTTTTTTGCCTGGAGTGCAGGAATACCTCATTGCATTAGCTCCTATTCATTTCGTTTTATGCATGAATTTATAATTGTTTAAATGTACCAAAGACTTACTCAAAGAACTAGGAGAGCATAGTCTGCACCAAAATGTAATCTCTTTCTTATCCTTTTTCTATTTTCCTTTTCCCTTTTGCCCTGTTCTCCAACAGCTGTTCTTAGATCCTGGTTCTCCCCAGTGGGTGGAGGAACCATTCTAAAGAGGTGGGACTTTGGTCCTAGTTGCCTGTTTGCTTGTCTCTTTTTTTGCTGAAATAGTCAATAAGATGTCTGATACAGGTTTTGTTATGAGAGTGGTTCAGGGATGTGTACACTTGACTACTTGGGTCTGAGATCTCACCAGATCAATTTAGGTAGGCCCTGGTTCTAATAATTAAACATGGAACATTATGGTAAGCTCCTATTGCAAAGAATTCTTTGGCCCTCTTTCTCTATGCCCCCACCCCTCTTTTCTGATTATCAAAAAAGAAAATAAATTAAATTTACATGGTTAGAACTGGCGCAGAACCTGACTGAAGAGCTGCATCTCTAAACCAGTTTTTTTGACAGCCCAGCAGAACAGTGCCAATACATTGCACAGAAAACTGGAAGAGGAGGAAGGTTTTGGAACAGACTCCCGTTTACAGGTCCTTGGCTGGAAGAGGCTGGATAAAATACTGCATTGTAAGCAATATAACAAACTGTACTTCTTGCAGGCAGTGGTGCCTCTGGCACTTAATATTTTTGACCACATCCATTTATTGGCTGATGAACAGAAATGCATTGATTGCTTCCTCTCTGAAAGTTCAACCTAGCATGGCAGTTTCTGCCAGGCATAGTGGGGAAAAGAATAACAAATTGGGTGGGTGTTCTCTATTGGGAATTAGTCAGGAAGAATTTGGGGGTTTAGATTTTTCTTTATTTTAAACTTGAAGTGAGATATCCCTTTCAGATAAATTTGAATTTAAAAGATAAATATCAAGGCTTCTTTTTACTCCCTTTCAATTTTATAATTGAATATTAAGGAGGAAATTGTCTGTAGTTGTCAGCCATTTTTCTGTGGTCATAAACTCTTCAGATACTATTCTCTATACAGTTTTTGCCATCTGCTCTGCTAGTGACCATTACCCACCCCATTACTAAAAACCACACACATAACATTCCATTACATACCCTAAAACAAGTGCAAGACTAGCAGACTCCAGACTACTCTTGCTTCTTGTTTTAGGTTTGATTTTCTTTATTTTGTTATGGGTTTTTTGTTGTTGTTGCCGTTGTGTTTTTTGTTTTGTTTTCTTTTGTTTTTTTTGCGCTGGGAGGGTGAAGTTGGGGTCTGAAATTTGGCACGATTGCATTTTCTGTTTACATCCCAAGTTGTCATAGTCTAGTCTCATCCATCTCATAGCTGTCCCAACTGGTGAGGAGAGGTAAGCTGGCACATTAAGGAAGGGCCTCTTCCTGTGGCTTTGTAGAGCAGCTAAAGCTTACTCCATTCTATTTCTGCATTAATAGGCCATTGGCAATTGCACAGTTTTAGGCTTTTCTGTTCTTCCCTGGACAGCTGCCTTTGCAATCCAACTGGCTTCAAATGGCCTCCCTCCCTCCTTCAGGTTATCTTTGTGCCTGTCTTTCTACTTGATGCTTAGAATCTCAGTTAAATTCATAATATGGAAAGAAAATCTTTTTTAAAAGTAATAAAAACACTGATAAGCTATCTGTTCCATTTTCTCGTTTTACTGGAACTTTTAAACAGTGTTAGTTGTTGTTGTTGTTGTTGTTGTTTTTAATAGCCTGTCTAAAGTAGTGAAGCTATTAAATACTTAATTTGGAGAGGGAGACAGTTTGGCTTTTGTAGTAACTCTAACCATTGGTTATTTTTATAATTTGTGGTATTGTGTCAAAATTATATCAGTGTTATGTTGGCCATGCTCAGTTACCAACTGTGCATAGAAGGGGTGAGTAAGTGGGTGGGTGGCATTAACATTGGATGCAAGTTCACAGAAGGCCGCTTTCCTTTATATCTACAGTCCTCACCATCTTAAAGACCCTTCTTTAACAAAAAGGAAAGAAAAAAGAAAGAAAAATTTCTATTTTTAACATGAGCCAGCAGCGACTACAGTTTGTTCTGTTGCTTACAGCTACCCATAGGATTAAGACTATTGTCATTTCAAATGAAAAACTCAATAGCCAATGGTGACTAGTGCAAAATAGACTAGGGTACTTTCCTAGGGCACTTTCTACTAACTTAAGTTGGGATTTTCTTTCTTGCTTTTGTTTTTATATATGTGTAATTTTATAAGATACTCTTCTTGTTCATAGAAAGTTCTCTTTTGACTGGAACATTCAAACTGTACAAAGTTTTAGCTTTTATTTTAGAGCCTTGAAAATGGGACATTTTCTGTGGAACAGTGATAAGACAGGTACTGCCATACTCAGGTTAATTTTGTAACATGGCCCCTCTCTTCCAGTTTCTTCAAAAGTGTCAGGAAGAAACATTTCATACTCCACTCCCGACTTTCATACCACATGCCTGGTATTGCCTATTCTTGTCCATAGTAGAAGTATGATGTTTTCTTCTCCTAATTGGAAAACTGAAAATGTAAGACCTCAGTTTCTTTGAAGAGAAAATTTTCTGCAAGAACTGTAGCTGCCAATTATCATCATTCTGAAAAGCTGTATTATATTGATTAGCCAAATATGATGGCTGACCTAACATAACCCAAGCTTATAGGTCATTAATGTACTTTTCATTACTTGAACAACAGGTGACATTTTAGCTTCTGAGGTGAATTCTTGACAGAGATGTTTTCAGCTGTCTCCTACATTGTGGCCACGTGTTCTACTGTAATTGGTTGAAATTTTAAAATCTGAACTAATGGTAGTTGGGGAACTAATTCCAAATGTTTTGCAAATCAGTATTGCACATAACTTAAATGCTGAGCCTGAGAGATTGTTTCTTAATCGCCAGTCTAATTCATCTGTAGTGTTAAGCTGACAGAAGGAAGTCTCTATAGAGGAAATAAGAGACAGCCAAAGACATATATTTTAGCTCCTTAAATATATTAGATAAAAACCCTGTATATGGTTTACATTAAACACTGCTTTCTAAATATTTTCTTTTACTATTGAAGAGGATGGTTAACATTACAATAGCTAATGTATTAGTATCCAGAATATGGCTCTACATACCCCAATATTTTTGTCTGTTCCTTTCAGTTAAAATGTATTCAAACCCAAATTTGGCCGGGTGAATTATTTGATCCTAGAGGTTTAGCAGTTAAAATTCACATAGGTGAAAAAACTTTTTCTTTTATTCTAAGTTAGTGGAAGGGTTGGAATATATATTAGCCACTTTCAAGTACTCAGTGATTTAGCTGAGGAATTACATTTCTTTGTGCTTTATTCTTAGATAACAATAGGTACATATACACAGTGCTTTGCTGTTGTCTATAGTAATTAAGAGATTTGACTTATTTACTCTTTTTTCTTCTCAAGCCTATAAGAATACCACTTGGATTAATCATGTTAGAGACTGATGTTCTTTACTAGCTGTTTGCCTTGACATGCCTTGTATTAAACTATACCAGTTAACTGCATTTAAACTTAAGAGTGTGTGTGTGTGTGTGTGTGTGTGTGTGTGTGTGTAAAGTCATAAAAAATTTTTTCTTTAACTCTTAAGAAATTAAGATATTGAAACTTCCATTTCATGGATAAGATATCCCATTTAACTTAAGAAAATTTGCAATTAATCCTTTTACATTTTTTACTTCCTGCTGGACTTTGTAATTATCTCCTGGTTAGGTCTTGTAATGTAAAAACTTTCTCATTTCCTCCAGCTGTATCAGTTACATACAGCATACTTGATTTTCACGTTTGTCTTAATATAACCACTTAATTTTTCAAACTTTCTTTTGCCTTATTTTAGGGTTGTTGTTTTTCAAAAAAAATAGTCCTATTAGAGAGTACCTTACATGCCTAACAGCATAGCCTGTTTCTCTCCCAGCTGATAAATGACAAACTATTCTGATAGTGGTGTTAACCTGTTGAATCTTAGTACCTGTCTGTCACTGTCCTGCAGCAAAGCTTTGACTGTTTTGTGTGTTGTTTTTTATTTCCCCGCTGTGGGTTTTTTTCTTTTGGCATATTGTGTGAAATTTTGGTTTTTGTTGTGGTGTTTCTGACTCTTTGTGCCTTTCCTTTTGTGTTTGTTTTCCCTCCTTTTCTCAGTTTGCAGCGGGGCCTCGACCTCCCCATCATCAGGTACTGTACCCTTGCCCCTTCACTATCACCCTTAACTAATAGGTGGGGGCTTTAGTAGCTGCTGACTCTTAGAATGCTGCCATCCCATAGAACTACTCAAATTACTCATTTCAAGAGTAGCTTTTATCTGATCTAATTCAACTTTCTTTGTCCTTCATTAATCTCACTGCATTTTGTTATTAACAAATCCGTTTGCCTCTGTTTATGGCACATTTAAAAAATGCTACATTCTTTTTTCTTGCCAAACAAAGATTGTTTTTAAATTTTACAATTTTGAAAAATTGAGATATTAAGTGTTTATAGATTTTGTGGATATTTGTAGTAAGTTAAATTTAACTGAATGAAGCAGGCAGCATTCTATGGGTTTTCTGTTAACATTCTGATACAACCTGTATTGATGTGTATAAAATAGCATTAGTATTTCTAAAACTACTTAAACTCAGTTACTAACTTAGATCTAGTAATAAATTGATTAAAAATAGTGTACATCCATTTGCTGGATAGAATTATTTTTATACTTAGGACACAGAGAAAATAGATACCTTAATTTAAATAACTTTATCCTATTGGTTTTCTAAATGAAATAATTGTATAAACCAAAATTTCAAAAGTATGTATGTGAACACTGTCATTTAGTAGGAATCTGTTTAGAGGTGGCAAGACAGAAGGACTTTCAGGGTTCTCCCTCCAACCCCCAATAGCTTTTTATGGGGTATTCTGAAACATTTTCTTCTGCTGAAAGAGCTTCGGTTTAGAGTCTGTTCATATTACAAGCTTTACTATTTAACCAGCTGGTTAGGCAAATCTTTTTCTGCATCTTTGTTTCCTCATATGTAAAATGGAGTTAATATCTCTGCCATAGAAATAGTGTAAGCATTTGGCACAAAACAAGCAGTCAGTAAGTGGTAGCTGTCTTTAATATGATTGTTATGGAACAAAGTATGGTTGGATAAAGTAAATACTACCAGTATTTGCCTGTGTTATCATATTTAGAATTCTTATTACTGAGTTAGTGGATATTGTTTAGTTGAAGGCTTCCATTGTCTTGAGTGATTTAATACCTGACTCTATTTCTCAAAATGTAGTCCTTCCAATCTGGAGACTGTAAAGGCAAAGCAAATCTGAGTTATTAAAGGTACTTTGCAGGAGGATGGCTACATGAGGTGGATGGCTATTGTTTGGGTTTCATAATGAAATAAAACCTTGGGGTATTTTTTTTTTTTTAATTCAGAGATAGTGTTGTAAAGTATTAATAGTTTAAGATGGACTTTGCCATCAGCTAGACCTAGGTTTGATTCTTCCATATTATAACCGAGGGTTCTTGGATAAATCATTTACTGCTCTCCACCTTAGTTTTCTCACCTGTAAAATGGAGACAATAATACCATGTTGAAACTATTATGGGCCGGGCACAGTGGCTCACGCCTGTAATCCCAGCACTTTGGGAGGCCGAGGCGGGTGGATCACGAGGTCAGGAGATTGAGACCATCCTTGCTAACACGGTGAAACCCCCTCTCCACTAAAAATACAAAACATTAGCCGGGCGTGGTGGCGAGCGCCTGTAGTCCCAGCTACTCAGGAGGCTGAGGCAGGAGAATGGCATGAACCCGGGAGGCGGAGCTTGCAGTGAGCTGAGACCGCGCCACTGCACTCTAGCCTGGGTGACAGAGTGAGACTCCGTCTCAAAAAAGGAAACTATTATGAAAAGTAAATGAGATAATGAAAATAAAATGATTATCAGGGTGTTTGGCACATAGTAACTAGAACATATGATTAATATTATGACTACTAATAATAAAAATACTAGTTTCTTGTGTAAAAGAGTGTTTATAATTTTATTTAAAAATTTAGTCCAGGGCCATAGAGGCATGGCTTAAATTTTAATCCAGGGACAAGGCAAATACTCCTAAAAGAGAGAGACATTGGGGATCTTTGCTCAAGAAGCAGAGTGAAAAGAAACTATTAGTGAAATAACTGCAAAGGAATTAGGGCGAAAATGTTTTCTGAGCTCCTTTATGTAAGGCACCTGTTAATTTCTTTGTTCACATGCTTGTGTTTTTCAAACCTTGGTTTATTTCATAAGTCATTTCAGATAGCTTAAGGTAAACTGTAAGTAGAAGGAATTAACATTACCATTGGCCACAGTTATTTTGTTGGATTTTCTACTCTGTAGATTGATGGAATGATGAGTGAATTTTGAAACAAAAGCAGTATTGCTTAATAGGCCAGGTATGGTTGCTCACGCCTGTAATCCCAACACCTTGGGAGGCTGAGGTGGGTGAATCACTTGAGGTCAGGAGTTCAAGACCAGCCTGGCCAACATGGTGAAACCCCATCTGTACTAAAAATGCAAAAATTAGCCGGGCATGGTGGCAGGCACCTGTAATCCCAGTTACTTGGGAGGCTGAGGCAGGAGATCACTTGAACCTGGGAGGCGGAGGTTGCAGTGAGCCAAGATCATACCTGCACTCCAGCCTGGGCGACAGAGCGAGACTCCATCTCAAAACACAAAAACAAACAAACAAAAAAGATCCAGATTACTAAATAGCCTGGGCATTTCTTATTAAGACTAGTAACTCTTTTAAAGACTGTTGATCAAAAAATTTAGGTTCTTAATGAAAATAGCACAAACTTTAAGGTTGTGTTTCTGCTACTTGTGTTCGATAATAGTGGTTCTAAAATTAGGATACTGTATTTAAGCATTTGTAATGAGCCTTGGGAAATTCTGTTTTCTAAGAAAACTTTTTTATGAGCTTTAAAGTTAGGTGGTACATTTTGTCTTTCTTTAATTCCAACAATTGGGGAAAATGTTCAGAAATCTCTGTGAGAAAAGATTGATTTCAGCCCACATTTTCGTGTGCAGTATGACTCAGTAAAGAGCAGATTAGTCGTTTAGCTGTATGATAATTCTCATGAATTTATGGCTAGTTTTGATTATTTTAAAAATAGAAGTATAGGCCAGATACGGTATTTGATGCCTGCAATCCCAGCACTTTGGGAGGCTGAGGCAGGTGGATCACTTGAGCCCAGGAGTTAGAGATCAGCCTCAGTAACATGGTGATACCTCATCTCTACAAAACAAAAATATAAATACAGAAATTAGCTGGGCGTGGTGGTGCATGCCTGTAGTCCCAGCTACTCTGGGAGGCTGAGGTAGGAGAATCATCTGAGCCCACGTGGTCAAGGTTGCAGTGAGGTGTGATTGTGCCACTGTACTCTAGCCTGGGTGAAAGAGTGAGACCTTGTCTCAAAAGAAAAAAAAATATTATAAATGTTTATTATATTATTTATTTATTACCAAGGAAAATAATTATTGTTTAACAATAGTTCTTGGAGGTGAGTTCCTAAGATGCAGCATAAACCCAGAGGAATGATTTTTAATTCAGAAAATTCAGGTAGCCGGCACTTTTTTCCTTTGTTATCCTTCTTTTTCTTGAACACCAGTTAAATTCTTTTCATCATATCACAGAGAATTGAATAAGGGTGTCTGTACCCTTGCCTCAGGCAGCAACAGTAATTACCTTGAATAGAGGAGGAGAAAGACATGGGGTTGAAAGTGGCATAGCTGAGCAGAGCTAACTGAACCGGCATTATGTATGGTATAGCATCCACAGGAGATGTGGGGTCAGTTTAGTTTGTTTCACTACGGAATAGGTGTTGGCATGTGGGTGGGATAAGCAGTTATCAAAACTGCCCTATATAATACAATTTATTTAGTATCCTTTGGGCTCTAAATGCCAGTAGAATTTCCCTAGTGACAATTAGAAAACAAAGCAAAACAAAACAAAAACACCACTGTACATTTCCATGGAAGTGACAGCATTTCCCATTTGAGAATCGCTTACTGAATCTGTATTTCACAGTATCTTCTCTTCAGATCTAAAGTCAGGTAGCACCTAAACCCTGAAAGATTTACAGAGGAGTTGCTCATAATACAAAACAAGACATAGAGACTTGCATAATGAAATGCAAGCTATTGGAGGAAACAAACATTGAGTGGTATACAGAGAATATGCTTTTAAAGGGAAAACCCTCATGTTCTGGGATATTTTGGATTTGACATGCTTAAGACTTAAAGTGGAATTGAAGGCACAAATGGTTTTTTCGTCTGTGGTAGTTTGCTTTGGCCAGTGAATAGATTTCTTTTTTGTCCTTTATTGCATTATTCATCAGTGGCTACCTTTCTGATCATTTTACATGCTTTCATGCTTTGATCTCAATTTATTTTTTGAAGGAATTTGTTGTTGGATGATGTTTTTAATGATTATTGTTTCTAAACTCCAATAGCAAATATAATAATTTTTTGTTGATGCTTAGTAAAAATTGCAGAGTATGTTCTATAGCTGTTGCAAAAAACTAGGTAATTATTTAGGTAGGCTTTTTGGAATTAATTGCTTGTGAAAAGAAAACATCACCCAGTTTAGTAATCTAGAATTTAAATATTTTTTCTGTGTAAGATAGAGTTAACCTGAATTCAAGTAAACAAAAATAAACAAGATTTTAAATGGTAAATGTTTTCTTTGTTCTTAATGAAATCAAGAAACTGCTTTGAGTGTATTTTTTGGAACTTCTGTTATTTAGAAGGTCTTGTAACTCTGTTTGGAGGGCTAGAGCTCTTTTTGAGTCCACACAAATCAAATGCACCATACTGCAGTTAGGATTATTTCAGCCCCATCGCCTTCCTAATATTACTATTAGTTTTTGTCTTTTGTGGAGATTCTTCAGATTATTGAGGATGTGCTATTCTTTTGGCATTTTATAAACTGAAGAGCTTTTAGAATTACAGTTTTCTTCAAAGATAAAACGAGAAATGCTAAGTCATTTTATATGCAAAACACTCTTGGCTTTAGAAATATGTCAACTATTTTTGTACTGATGCTTGAAAATCCCAAGGTAATTAGAAACTGAAAGAACAGAAAGTACACACAGAATTATAGCAAGTCACTTGGTATAATTTGGATTCTGGCTTGTGTTGTTTACTTTAAGTATTTGGTCATTAAAATCTGTGTAGTTCTGGTTTAAAGTTACTTAGGTTCCTGTCCTTATTTTACTTTTGGGTTTCACAATAGAGATTAAGTGTTGGTCATATACTATGACTAAGTAGTCTTTTCATTATGGGAAAGATCAGGGAAATGGTATTTTAAAGTGTTCATAGGACAAAACACTGTAGTTTTTTGATACATGATTTTAGTTCACATACTTTTCACAAACGCTGAAAAATATGCTGTATTCAAAGCAGTAGGATTTAGCATAAACAAATAATGAGCTTCATAAAACCAGCATATGCTAGCAGCAGCAGCAGGAGGAGGAGTATGTGCCATCAAGAAATGTCTTACTTGGTGCAAGCATTGAAATTGTGCATGTTTTCCTGTTGTGGTTTGGTTCTTTTTGTGAAAAAAGAAACTTTTGAAAAGAACAGCTGATTTATGTAGATTTCTTTTTCATTGTGATCCCTAAAGGTTTCTTTACTGAAAGTTTGTGGTGTTATATTCCTAGACGAGATATATTTGTTTTACTATAGGCAATTTATTAGGTTTGGAAAGTAAAATAAATGAAGGCTTGGGCTTGCCTCTGGGACCAGACCTGGTGCAACAGAATTAAATTGATATGAATAACAAGCCATCTCAAGCATCTATACAACCTTAAACCTCTTAAATTATGATCTTATGAACTATTTGTTTTTTGGAGCTTGATACAAGTGAGGAGTGGCTTTAAAACTGGTATCTCATTCACAAGGAGTTGTATAGTAGCAGCATAAATAGTGAAGAAAATATATATTGGGAGTCAGTAAAACTGGGATTCAGTTTCAGCTTCACTGCAAATTATCTTTGGGTGTCAGGTTTCTCATCTTCAAAATGGGAAAAATATGCTCATAAATGATGTAAGATTGAGATGATTTATAATAACTGCACGTATTTCCTATGGGTGTTGTGAGGATAAAGTACCTGCCTATCACAGTGTCTGAAATGTAGTAAGTCCTTGGTGTCAGTTTCCTTTAGCAGTGAGACCGCCTGCCTTTCCCCCTTTTCCCCAGCTATTTTTTAGCATGAATGAAGTATTTTATAATGATGCTCATTTCCAAGACTCTCCCTTATGATCTGACAGAACACCTTCTGTTCCTGACATAAACCTCTAGGGTAGCACTGTGTAATAGAGTTTCTATGATGATGAAAATGTTCTGTACTTGTGCTTTTCACTGCTGTAGCTGTACTAGCTATACATGGCTATTGAGCACTTTAAATGTGGCTAATGCAGCTAAATAACTGAATTTTTTTTTTTTTTTTTTTTTTTGGAGACAGAGTCTCACTCTGTCACCTAGGCTGGAGTGCAGTGGCAGGATCTCAGCTCTCTGCAACCTCCACCTCCCAGGTTCAAGTGATTTTTGTGCCTTGGCCACCTGAGTAGCTGGAAATACAGGTGTGAGCTACCACACCCTACTAATTTTTGTATTTTTTGTAGAGGCAGGATTTTGCCATGTTGGCCAGGCTGGTCTTGAGCTCCTGACCTCAAGCGATCCACCTACCTTAGCCTCCCAAAGTGCTGGGATTAAAGGCGTGAGCCACCGTGCTTGACCCAGAACTGAATTTTTGATATAAGTAGTCAAGTATGACTTGTGGCTACTGTATTGAACAACTTAGCTCTAGGGCTTACATATCCCGATTCTTAGTGAAACCTAAATTATATAATATTGACCACATGCAGGGAAATATAGAAAAAATTTGGAATGGAATAATCTCCGTTATAAATTATCATGGATCAACAGATTATCAAATTGACACCTGAGTCAAATTCCATTATGTGGACTCTTTAAAGCTTGTCCCTTTATAACTTGCCAGTAAATCATATCACTGTTCTTCAAGAGTACTTTAGACTTTTAAAAGATACTCACCAAGGAAATTCCTAATTGCAGATGTTAGTTTTTAATCTTCTAGTAGGCTAAACTGTATACTGCATAACACTAGAGATTTCAGAAGCATATTTTGTATTGCTTTGCAAGTTAGTAAATATAGGCATGCCTCGGAGATATTGCTGACTTGTTTTCAGACCACGACAATCAAGCAAATACTGCAATAAAGTAAGTCACATGAATTTTTTGGTTTCCCAGTGTATGTATGTTATGTTTCCACTATGCTGTAGTCTGCTAACTGAACAGTAGAATTATGTGTAAGAAAATGATGTACATATAGTAATTAAATACTTTCTCTTTTTTTGAGACAGAGTCTTGCTCAGTTGCCCAGGCTGGAGTACAGTGGTATGATCTCAGCTCATTGCAGCCTCTGCCTCCCGGGTTCAAGCAATTCTGCCTCAGCCTCCCAAGTAGCTGGGATTACAGGCGCATGCTGCTACGCTGGCTAATTTTTGTATTTCTGGTAGAGACGGGGTTTCACCATGTTGGCCAGGCTGGTCTTGAACTCCTGACCTCATGATCTGCCCACCTTGGCCTCCTAAAGTGCTAGGATTACAGGTGTGTGCCGCCGCGCCTGGCCGGTAATTAAATACTTTCTGGCTAAAAAATGCTAATGACTATCTGAGTCTTCAGTGAGTTGTAATCTTTTTGCTGGTGAAGCGTCTTCAGTGTAGGTGGGTGCTGACTGATCAGGGTAGTGGTTGCTGAGGATTGAGGTGGCTGTGGCAATTTCTTGATATAAGACAAAGTTTGCCACATTGATGGACTCTTCTTTTTTTTTTTTTTAATTTATTTGTTTTTGAGATGGAGTCTTGCTGTGTCACCCAGGCTGGAGTGCAGTGGCATAATCTCTGCTCACTGCAACCTCCACCTCCTGGGTTCAAGTGATTCTCCTGCATCAGCCCCCTGAGTAGCTGGGACTATAGGCACATGCCACCATATCTGGCTAATTTTTTGTGTTTTTAGTAGAGCTGAGGTTTCACCCTATTGGCTAGACTGCTCTCAAACTCCTGACCGCAAGTGATCTGCCCACATTGGCCTCCCAAAGTGCTGGGATTACAGGCGTGAGCTACTGCACCCAGCCAATGGACTCTTATTTTCATGAAAGATTTCTCTGCAGCATGTGATGCTGTTTAACAGCATTTTACGCAGAGTAGAACTTATTTTATCATTGGAGTCAATCTCAAACTCTGCTGCTGCTTTATCAACTAGGTTTATGTAATATTCTAAATCTTTTATTGTCCTTTCAACAGTGTTCACAGCTCCTTACCAGGAGTAGATTCCATCTCAGGAAATCACTTTTTTTTTGCTCCTCCATATGAAACCAGTCCTCATTTGTTCAAGTTTTATCATGAGATTGTCATGATAAAGTCAGTCACATCTTCGGGCTCTACTTTTTTTTTTCTTTTTTTTTTTTGAGATGGCGTTTCACTCTCGTTGTCCAGGCTGCAGTGCAGTGGCGCCTTCTCGGCTCACTGCAACCTCCGCCTCCCAGGTTCAAGTGATTCTCCTGGCTCACCCTCCCAAGTAGCTGGGATTACAGACATTCGCCACCATGCCCAGCTAATTTTTTGCATTTTTAGTAGAGATGGGGTTTCACCATATTGGGCAGGCTGGTCTCGAACTCCTGACCTCAGGTGATCCACCCGCCTCGACTTCCCGAAGTGTTGGGATTACAGGCGTGAGCCACTGCTCCCGGCCCAGGTGCTACTTCTAATTCTAGTTCTCTTGCTATTTCCACTATATCAGCACTTACTTCTTCCACTGAAGTCTTGAATACTTCGTAGTCATCCATGAGTATTGGAATCAGCTTCTTCCAAATGCTTGTTAATGTTGATATTTTGGCCTTCTCCCATGAATCACAAATGTTTTTTCCTTTCCCTTCCCTTCCCTTCCCTTCCCTTCCCTGCCCTGCCCTGCCCTGCCCTGCCCTGCCCTGCCCTACCCTGCCCTACCCTACCCTACCCTACCCTACCCTACCCTACGTCAGCCTCCTAAGTAGCTGGGTCTCCAGTAGTACACTACTGCATCCAGGAATGTTATTAATGGCATCAGCAATGGTGAATCCTTTCCAGGAAGTTTTTAATGTAGTTTGCCCAGAACCATCAGAGAAATCAGTATGTATGGCAGCTGTAGCCTTACAAAATATACTTCTTAAATAATAAGACTTGAAAATCAAAACAAATCCTTGATCCATAGGCTGCAGAGTAGATGTGTTAGCAGGCATGAAAGCAACATTTATCTCTGTATACATCTCCCTCAGAGCTCTTGGGTGACTAGGTGTTTTCCCAGCAAGCAATAATATTTTGAAAGGAATCTAAGCTCTCTACAATGGCCTTAAAATAGCCAGTAACCCATGCTGCCAACAGATGTGCTATCATTCTGGCTTTGTTGTTTTATTTATAGGGCATAGTCTGAGTAGATTTAGCATATTTCTTAAGGGCCCTAGGATTTTCCAGATAGTAAATAAGTACTGGCTTCAAATTAAAGTCACCAACTATATTAGCACCTAAAAGTCGAGTCAGCCTGTTGAAGCTTTGAAGCTTTGATGCTAGGCATTGACTTCTCACTAGCTATGAAAGTCCTAGTTAGAGAGAAGTCAATGCATGACATCTTGTTTCAATAGATGGCTGTTTCATCTACACTTAAAATTATGTGTAGGCACTTTCATCAGTTATCTTGGCTGGATCTTCTGGATAACTTGAAGCAGTTTCTCCATAAGCACTTGCTGCTTCACCTTGCACTTTTATGTTATGGAGACAGCTGCTTTCATTAAACCTCCTGAGCTAAGCTTTGCTATTCAAACTTTTCTTCTGTGGCTTTCTTACTTCTCAGCCTTCATAGAATTGAAATGAGAGTTAGGAGCTTGCTTTGGATTACATTTTGGCTTAAGGGAATGTTGTGGCTGGTTTGATCTTCTGTCCAAACTGCTCTCACTTTCTCCATAACAGCAATAAGGCTGTTTTGCTTTCTTATCATTTGTGTGTTCACTGGAGAGTAGCACTTTAAATTTCCTCCAAGAACTTATTCTTTGCATTTACAACTTGGCTTTTGAAGTAGCTTTCAGCCTATTTCAGCTTTTAACATGCTTTCCTCACTAAGTTTAGTCATTTATAGTTTTTATTTAAAGTGAGAAATGTGGCACAAGACCACATAGAGGCCACTGTTCAGTTATTAATTTTGATATAATGGCCTAACTTCAATATTATTGTGTCTGCTGAATAGGAAGGTCTAAGGAGAGGAGAAAGATGGGAGTGGCAGGGGACAACAGACGTAGGTGGAGCAGTTAGAACACACACGACTGTCTTAAGTTTACTATCTTCTATGGGTGCAGTTCATGGTGCTCCCAGTTACAGTGATAACATAAAAGGTCAGTGATCACACATCACCATAACAGATACAATAGTAATTTAAAAAATTGAAATATTGCAGAGAATTTCTGTTATATAATTTATTAGGTGTTTTTGTCTTTTTGTGCTTTTACTGAGCAAAGTCATGAAAAATGATATTTCATAATTACCAGCATATTCAAACACCATTTGTTAGACATTTTTGATGAGGAAGCTTTGGGTAGTGATATGAATTATTGCATCTTTAGAAGGATTTTTCGAGAGGAAACATTTTTTCTTCTGGCTTCTAGAGTGTTTCTGGGAAAGTAAGCAATTATTAAGTATACTAAATTCAGCCTCTGTTTTAAAAGTATCCTATCTTGTTGGATCTGCCCAAAATACTACCTCAAATGAGAGTTTTCACCTTCCTCTGCCATCCTCCTGGCGTGTTAATAATAAATCCTTGAAAGATGAAAGAATTAAAACAGATTGAAATGAAGTTTAGGAGGTGAATTTTATGTTGTGCATGCATGGCTCTCTTTTCTCTGCCTAGCTCTTTGCAGCATTTTTATCAGTTACTTGGATAAGTGACATTTATGTCAGGTTTTCTAATGATTATGTAGTTTGACATTGTCATGCAATTGGTACAATCTGAAACGATGGGTTGTTTAGCCAGATAAATTTTCAAAGTTACCAACTACAAAATCCTCTATATGAGCTTCAAAACACAATTGTAAGAGTACACACGGAAGTGAAGAACATGGCTTATTTAGCCAGGTTATGTATAAAGAGGATTTAAATGCTTTAAATGAGTGTCAGTACCAATCAGTAGTAAAATATGGTTGACAAAAGTGCTCCTGTGGTTCTTGGTTTCATTAATGGAATTGGAGCTGGCAGGAATTAGAGAGGTATATTGCCCTTTCACTCAGGAACAAATTTTTTTTAGTGAGTGCCAAGTACATTCTGGGCAGACCCCACCTCGTTACCTTTGTGTTGGAACAAGATTGAAAGAAAAGATCAAGCTGGTTTGGGAATTAGAAATCTTGGTTGGAGGGACAGGATGCTAGGAGAGGGTTATGATTGGCTTGAAACAAAAAATAGTGGTGTGAAAATTGGCAGTAATGGCCCAGGCACGGTGGCTCATGCCTTTATAATCCCAGCACTTTGGGAGGCCAAGGTGGATGAAAATTGGCAGTAATGGCAATGTTCACATGACTTAGTGGTCTGTCACTTACGGGGAAGGATTAGACTTCTTTGTGGTTTTAGGAAGGGACATGAGACAAGTGGATAGGTGATATAGGGAGAAAAATTGGGGGTCAGTAGAAGGAAGAGTTTTACAGTGTTAGAACTCCATTTAATTTTGAAAAGAATTTGTATCTTAAGTTGCTAAAGTTTCATATCCCCAGTGGTATATTGTAAAAGATATTCAGACTTTAAGTGGATGGTGAGACTAAATGGCTCCTTCCATTCAGGAGAGTTTGACTCTTAATGATTGTTCATCATTCAGCTGAGAAGGAAAGAAATTTGAAGGATTGCAAGCAGTTTGGAAAAGCCCATTTATATATTCCTTTTAATAACCTGTGGTTTATTGCTATGCTTGCCCAACTGAGAATCTGAATTTCTTGCATTACTATTAAATTTAATTATGCATTTGTAATTGAATGGTTCAGGAGGAGTACAAAAAGGAGATTCTTTTTTTTTTTTTTTTTGCATTTCTAGTTACTACGGCTTTTCTAGAATCTCTCCTGGTGCGCATGTGTGTGTGTGTGTGTGTAAGTGATCCTGTACTTTTACATGGAAAACACAAGCTCCAGATGGACTGTTGTTCTAAAAAGTATTAATGCAGTGAAGTTGAGCAAAAGTAAGTCTGTAACATGGTATGCCAAGGATATGCTTTTAGCACATGAACAAGTTGCAGTCACTTTTTGGGAGATAGAGAATTAGAGTTGTGTAGGTAGAAGAAATTTCTTGAATGATAAGCATGTATTTTGTGAAGTAACTTGATGGAAAATTTTTCTTACTAGGAATCAGTTATGGTTGAGGGACATGCCACCCATTAGTGTAGTTGGATAAAGGTCCTGCCACATCCCTTCAGCATTTGTAAAGAAAAGATTTCTGCTGGTTTGTTTAAAAATATGGGGGTATTCCATTTCATGAGAGGTAGTATGTGTAACAGTTAAAAGTACATGTCTATAACCTGACTGTGTTTTAGTTACAGATGGTGGGGGGCTTTCAGAGAGTTATTTAATCTCCCTGTTCCTCAGTTTTTACGTGTATCTTACGACCTGTTAATAATAGTACTTGCCTTCAAGGTCATTTGTGAGCATGAGTTAATATATATATGTTGACCGGGCACGGTAGCTCACACCTGCAATCCCAGCACTTTGGGAGGCCAAGGCGGGCAGATCACAAGGTCAGGAGATCGAGACCATCTTGGCTAACACGGTGAAACCCTGTCTGTACTAAAAAGACAAAAATTTAGCTGGGCGTGGTGGCGGGCGCCTGTAGTCCCAGCTACTCAAGAGGTTGAGGCAGGAGAATCACTTGAACCCGGGAGGTGGAGGTTGCAGTGAGCCGAGATCATGCCACTGCACTTCAGCCTGGCGACAGAGCAAGATTCTGTCTCAAAAAAAAAAAGTATGTATATATGTGTGTGTGTGTGTGTGTGTGTGTGTGTGTGTGTGTGTGTGTGTGTGTGTATGTGTGTATATATATGTAAAATGCTTAGGTTGGTGCTTTATAAATACATTTCTCTTTAGCTTCAAATCTGAATTCTTAGTGTATAAAAATTAGTATATTGCCCGGGCACAGTGGCTCATGCTTGTAATCCCAGCACTTTGGTGGAGGCCAGGGTGGGTGGATCAGAAGGTCAGGTATTCCAGACCAGCCTAGCCAATATGGTAAAACCCCGTCTGTACTAAAAATACAAAAATTAGCCAGGCATGGTGGCAGGTGCCTATAGTCCCAGCTAGTCAGGAGGCTGAGGCAGGAGAATCGCTTGAACCCAGGATGTGGAGGTTGCAGTGAGCCAAGATCATGCCCCTGCACTCCAGTCTAGGCGGCAGAGTAAGACTCCATCTCCAAAAAAAAAACAAACAAAAAATTATTATATCAATATAACCACATATTTAATGGCTTTTTGGTTCAGCTATGTATTAATATTAGGAATATCATTAGAAACACTTTTTACTTGAAAGTCACTGAGGAAAATAGTTTCATACTGTTCAGAAACCTTGAATAAGATGTAACCTCAGTTATTCTGGACAGGCTGGTTAAAAGTTTCATCAGAACAGCTGGAAAATAGGGTAAGAAAATATTTCACATACAGACTGTTAAAATTTTTGGGAAACATTGCCCGTATCTATTTTTCTTACTCTGCATAAGTTAATGGATTAGTTTTCTTTCTCCTCTCCTTACCAACCCCGTAACACCCTATTTATTCAGGCAACATAGAGTATTTTAACATTATTTCATGATAATGTTACCATAATAGATGATCACCTGTGTTCATTTGATATGCCCTTTATCTTGGCTGGGCTGCCCTCTACAGTTGATTTCAAAGGATCTTTCAGTATGAAGATTTTACCCTCTGCCTGTGTTATTTAGTAATGCCCAATAAGTTGAACAGATAATGAGTGTTCTCTGCTTGAGACTTGTATCATTTTTGTGGCTCCTGATATTAGCTACATTATAAAAATACTTGTTTGTTCCTGAAATGGTGTTTACAGATCACATGCATTGATGCATAATAGATTCTCTCTGCTTGGTAATTAGGAGAAATGCAGTCCAGTATTGGGAGGTTTACTGCTTTATTGTTCCTGCCAACAAAAAAAAATGTTGTCACCAAAACTGTGTCAGTGGAGATAACTAGAAGATGGTTCCTGTAGTTGTAGTGCAGCCCAGGTTCCTATGTTACCAACTTTGCCTCCTGTGCTTTCTTTTCATCTCCATCACCTACTCTCTGTGGCCTGCCCCTTTGGTTTCCCCCATTTATTCCATTCTCCTGCTATACTTTTCTGGCTGTTGTTTTTCTGTGACTTAATTTCTTTAGGGCCTTCTTTGCCCTGGGATATGAAGGCTGAATGGGGATGAGCCTTGGACACTAGATCCCAGTTCTTCCTTTTGAGCACAAGATGAAGTTACTTATACCATCTCTGGGTAGCTTGATGCCTAAGAGTAGGGCAGAATAGACCAGAGTGGGCCCAAAGGTCGAAGCTTGGCTTTATTTGGACTGATAGCAACAAATATTTTTCTGCTTTATTTATTTTGGTGCAAGACCATATTTTAAGATTGTTATTATAGTTCTCCATTTTAGAGCTATAAGTGCCCTCTTATGTACCTGATTAGTTAAAAAGAGCGAGCAAGTCTCTGTCATGAAGAGTCTAATATATATTGAAAAGTTTATTTCTTAGGACTTTTACAAAAATAACAAATGACACAGATGGCGAGTAGATCATAGAGATGCTAGACAATGCCAGATCATGAAATGGGTGCTAATGAGATCCAAGAGTAGGAACCAGTAATCACACAACTATACTTGTGCCACCAAGCAGACATTTCCTTGCACACTGCTGTAACTTGTGGCTGTTAATAATAGTCGAGGATTTTTGCCACTGGATTTCAGTTAAATGTGACTTGATTCTTTGATTCTATGTGTGATTAAATTCTCAAGTGAAGAACTGTCATTTTGATTTTCTAGTCTTCTTTCTTCTCCTATTATTACTAAATAGAAAGATACTTTTGTTGAGCTGCATGCTATGTCCTGTCCCTTTCAACTGATCTGTAAGCTTTTCCATTGGCTTTCTTTCTGTTTCCTGCTGCTTTCTTGCTTCATATTTGAAGGGAGGATTCAGACCTATCCAGGTAACAAACTACTGGTTCTGCATGGCCTCTTTATAACTCAGTCTGCTTACTATTATTACATTGAGATTGATTGCTAATGAATGGATACATTCACATTGGAAATTTACTATTGGTATATTGTTTCAAGGCTTTTAAGCCTGCAGTGAAAATTATAAATAACTACAGATACTGGTTGCCATTTTTAGAAATTTGAACTCTACTCATTCTAGTCCATTCTTAGGCCTATCTAGATTGTCCACTTTTATTATAAACTATTCTAGAAGGCTCAGTTTAGTATAGGATTGTGCCACCTTTTGGAGAGGAAAAAAACTGCTTAGTTCAGCATGTGACAACCCTACAGATGGTTTAATTTAGCTTGACCCTGATGGACTGGGTAAATATTTTATGATCAAAGAGATTCCTTCTTGTTCTAAGTATTTTATAAATTACTTGAGCAGCCGTCTTTTAGGAGACTACTTTTAATTTTTAATGAGTTGGTAATGAACCAACTCTTTATCAGAGTCAGTTCTTTTATATAATAGAGAAATATCAGCTACCCCTTTTGTTATACTTTATTATACATGTATGTGTATATATATACAGTATGTGTATATACATATATGTATGCATCTATACATATGTATATATACAGTCAGGTCGAAACTATCCTACTGTTTTCAAATATGTGATAATACTGATAAGAGCTCGCCCTCGTATGGTATATTTTTGGAAATCCAGCAATAGGTAATTTATTCTTTTTATGCATATTGTATTTGTAATTCAAGTTGACCAGATTTTTATTAGTGAAGAAAAGGAGACAGTAAAATTTATATATTCCCCTTTGTAAAAAAAAAAGAAAAAAAAGAAAGAAAAAAAAATTTTTTTTTTCTCCCCTTCCCAGTTTTTCCAGAGGCCTCAAATACAGCCTCCTAGAGCTACCATCCCGAACAGCAGTCCATCCATTCGTCCTGGTGCACAGACACCCACTGCAGTGTACCAGGCTAATCAGCACATCATGATGGTTAACCATCTGCCCATGCCGTACCCAGTGCCCCAGGGGCCTCAGTACTGTATTCCACAGGTAAAGTATCTTTGAGGCCTAGGTGGTCCAGCAGTAGAGTGGGAATTAACCCAGATTCTCATCAGAGGGAGCTGGGAGGATGAATTATGGCATTAGTTTTTGGTGACATGTGAACTGTTTTGTTGGTTACAAATTAGCCCTTTTGTGATTTTTTCATTATGCTGTGTGAAGATATTTCTACATCTATTTACTTAAATTTTTTTAAAATGACAGAGAAATTGTTTTTATCTACTTGCTTTCTCCCTTCCACTCACCACAACCAACTGCTCTAAAATGGGCTCAGTGATTATGCTGTTCCTGAAATCCTTTAATGTCATTGAAAAATTATCAGCCTGAGATTATTTTACAGTGAGCTGATGTCTGCCTGTGTGCTGATATGTTGTATGGCTTTACTAAGCTGCACCTTTCTCTTCATTCTCATTGTATCTTGATGGCAAGCAAGCATTTTGAATGTGTTTGACCCAATGGCTTTACCTCATTTAAATGATTCTCTTACACAGAGAACTTTACTTTCTGTAGTAAGCTACTTTCTTCTTATTATTATTTTATTATGGTTTTTGGCCCCAGAGACCGTATTATTTATATGTTCATACTTTCTCTTTTCTAGTACCGTCATAGTGGCCCTCCTTATGTTGGGCCCCCACAACAATATCCAGTTCAACCACCGGGGCCAGGTCCTTTTTATCCTGGACCAGGACCTGGGGACTTCCCCAATGCTTATGGTAAGTAGGAAAAGTCAAGACATTTCTGCCAGTTTTTTGTGTTTATTTGATTTTGTTGCTTGGTGGGTCAGTTTATACAATGAGGTTTAGTGGTAAGAAGGATTTTTAAATAACATGCTGCTAACAGTTCTTTATTGAAAGCTACTTTTTTTTTTCCCCCTCCCCAGAAATGGGAGTCTCATTATGTTAGGCTGGTCTTCAACTCCTGGGTTCAAGCAGTCATCCTGCCTTAGCTTCCCAAGTAGCTGGAGCTACAGGCACATGCCAGTCTGCCCAGCTTTAAAAGTAGTTTCTTGGCTGGGCGCGGTGGCTCATGCCTGTAATTCCAGCACTTTGGGGAGGCCAAGGTGGGCGAGGAGATTGAGACCATCCTGGCTAACACGGTGAAACCCCGTCTCTACTAAAAATACAAAAAATTAGCCGGGCGTGGCGGCAGGCACCTGTAGTCCCAGCTACTCGGGAGGCTGAGGCAGGAGAATGGCTTGAACCCAGGAGGCGGAGCTTGCAGTGAGCTGAGATCGCGCCACTGCACTCCAGCCTGGGTGGCAGAGCGAGACTCCGTCTCAAAAAAAAAAAAAAAAGAAAAGGTACTTTTTAGATGGTGGCTTACAAGAAAAGTATTATAGAAATATATTTAGTTAATGACATCTTCTTTACAAGCTGATAATTCTACTGGAAAGAATCATGTTTCAGAGTTCTGACATCTTCCACCAGTTCACTGTTACCTAGATTTTTACTGGAGTTTTGCCAATGGCATGAATATACCTTATCTTCCTTTCACAATTTCTTTTTCTCCAAATATTTCCCACCACTTTCCACCTTAAAGATTTTGTTAATGTATTTCTTACTAGAATGCAATTTCCATGAAAGTAGAGATTTTTGTTTTGTTCACTGCTATATCCCCAGCCCCTAGAACAGTGACTGGCAGGCACATGGAGAATATACATGCCATAACTGAATATAACTCAGTGAACCTGTGGTTCTCTGCAAAATTGTGGTAAGATCTATGGCATGGGGGAGGTTTTGGGTATTAGTTCTAATGAAAATGCCTTGAAAAATTAAAAGTGTTTTTTATTTAGAGAGAGCTGGGTTGCCAAGATTATATTTGGCATATGTGCCAATGCTGAACTAAAAATGATAAAAATTACTTACTTCATTTAACAAATTTTTACTGCGTATTACATTTCTTTTATTCCATGGAAGGTGAATAATAAGGGATAAAATTAGTAGATAGTAGAAAAATTAAGTTTTGAGGTTCAGTAAGTATTGATCTGTTATATTACCAACAAAGCAAAAACGTATTAAATAATCTTAATGTAACATGGTAACTTATCCATTAACCAGTTTCCTAAAATTGGGATTGTCTCAGTTAAGATTACAGCAGAATTGATTTGATTCAAGTAGTCCAAGAAGGTTTTTCTTGAGTTTTGAGGTGAAATAGGCAAAGCAACCGAATGTTCCACGGCTTTACTTCTTTTAGAGAAGGGAAAAGCTTTCTGTTACCTTGGTTGATAATTGTCTTGGGAAACTGCTATTTCAAAGTGATATGCAGTAGTCTTCACTTATCCTCAGGGAATGCATTCCAAGACCTCCAATGGATGTCTGAAATCTGAGATAGTATGCTATATATACCATGGTTTTTTTTGTTTTTTTTTGTTTTTAATCTGATAAAAGGGCTGCTAAGTGACTAATTGGCATATAGCATATACAGCATGGATACACTGGATAAAGGGATGATTCACATCCCTGGTGACATGAAGCAGGACAGTGCAAGATTTTATCATGCTATTCAGAATGGCTTGCAATTTAAATCTTATGAATTGTTAATTTCTGGAATCTTTTGTTTTAATATTTTCAGACCATGATTGACTGCAGGTAACTGAAAGTGCAGATAAGGGATTAATACTGCATTTTATATAACCTTACTAAATGGCTCAAATATGTTTATTTAACTCAGCTTTATTAAGTTGTATCATGACTATGAAATTTGATATTTTCAGAACAGTAATGTGTTACATATATGTGAGTTTAAAAGTTACACTATATATGTATATATCACCCAATTTTCGACCACATATTGCAAGTGCTGTTGAATATTCCTTGTGTAATCCTTGGGCTTACCTTTGTCACCATTTTTATGTAATTTTAGTGCCTTTATTCTAGGTCCTTATTCTGAAAACTTAAATCCAAGTAATAATTTTTAAGAGTAACAATGGGCCGGGTGCGGTGGCTCACGCCTGTAATCCCAGCACTTTGGGAGGCCAAGGCGGGTGAATCACAAGGTCAGGAGATCGAGACCACAGTGAAACCCCGTCTCTACTAAAAATACAAAAAATTAGCCAGGTGCGGTGGCAGGCGCCTGTAGTCCCAGCTACTCAGGAGGCTGAGGCAGGAGAATGACGTGAACCCAGGAGGTGGAGGTTGCAGTGAGTCGCCACTGCACTCCAGCCTGGGTGACAGAGCGAGACTCCGTCTCAAAAAAAAAAAAAAAAACGGATTGTTACTGTCTACAAGTTTTTAATAGAAAATGGATTATTATTCAGCATAAACATGCTAAAATGGACAGTATCTCCCTTTAATTTCTGTGTTGCAAAGGGAATACAATTAGTCTTCTAATTTACAAAATCATTTTTAAAGATGTCTTACTGAATTGTAACCTGCTTTTTACTTAGCGATTATGCAAATCACTTTACTCAGAAAATGTCATCATTAAATTTCCTGCTGTAAGTCTGTCCCAGCCCTCTTTATTGCTGTTAATACTATTGTATAATATGTATAGAGACAGTAATGATGAGTTTACTGGTAGGGACATAATGTGCAGATTTGAATATACAATATTATAACATTTTGGCTTTATTTCTATTAGATATATACCATTTTTATTCATTTTTATGAAAAAGCAGTATATTGAGGTATAATTGTATCTCAGATATTATTGATGTCTGTTCCCTTTCATAGATATGCTTTCTTCCCCAGTAAATTCTCATGCAGATCCAGTAGACATCAAGTGGTCAGTTTATCATGTAGATTAAAATATTAGTTTCTCTAGTTTTCTTAATATTAGAAAAACAATTTTAAAATATTTCATTATGAAAGAAAGTAAATTAATGATAAAAATTTACATAGGCTGGGCATAGTGGCTCACGCCTGTAATCCCAGCACTTTGGGAGGCCAAGGTAGGTGGATCACGAGGTCAGGAGTTTGAGATCAGCCTGGGCAACATGGTGAAACCCTGTCTCTACTTAAAATACAAAAATTAGCTGGTTGTGGTGGCGGACACCTGTAGTCCCAGCTACTTGGGAGGCCGAGGCAGAAGAATTGCTTGAACCCAGGAAGCGGAGGTTGCAGTGAGCGGAGATCATGCCACTGCACTTCAGCCTGGGTGACAGAGTGAGACTCTGTCTAAAAAAAAAAAAAAAAAATTAAATAATATAGAGTGCATAAAGTTGAAATAGCCAGTTTCTCTCCCTTCCTACCCTTTAAGGAAATAACATTTAACAGTTTGATATGTATTTTTTTCATTTATATTTAACAAGTTTGTTAAACTAAAATCGACACAGAATATTAATAGTAGTCTAAATAATAGAACTTCCTGCTTATTTTTTTCCTCTCATACTATATTCATAGGCATCTTTCTATTTCATTATCTATAGAACTTCTCTCATTTCTTTTAAAAGCTACATAATATTCTCTTTTTGGAATGAATCATAATTTATGATACATAATTTTTTGTACTTTAGTAGAGATGGTGTTTCACCATGTACCAAGGCTGGTCTCGAACTCCTGAGCTCAGGCATTTCGCCTGCCTTGGCTTCCCAAAGTGCTAGGATTACAGGCATGAGCCACTGTGCCTGGCCATGTTTATTATTGTTTCTGTGGAAAATTCAAGGTTTTCAACTTTTCTTAGAAGACAGGCAGTGTGCTAATTACTTTGTGGAATACAGGTATTAAGATACTCTTCCTGCCATTCATTTTCTTATAGTAAGTCTGTTACATATTGTGCTTAGGTTCAAACAATGAGAAGAAATCTAAATATTGACTGCCCCATTGGTTTCACATCATAGACAAGTAAAATGAATTAAAAGTAGAGTAAAATAAAGTAGAAGACACACATGACTATTAAATTTATAATTTTGCCAAGAAGACCTTTAAAGAAAACTGCCATTTACTGCCAGTATCATTTCACATTTTAACAACAAAAGTGTAGGACTGAAATAATCAAATAGGAGCAGTCCTTTATACAAATTTTAAGTTGTTAAACCTCTGTGTGTTTGTATTTCATGATTGTTACTGTATTAATTTTGCAATATGTCATTGACACTTTTTATATATACTGAGGTTTGGGAAACTGATTTAGAACTGGGATCAGTAAACTTTTTTTTCAGTAAAGGGCTAGACAGTAATAATTCAGGTTTTGCAGGCTGTGTGGTCTCTGTTGCAGCTGTTCAGCTGTGCCACTGTGATGTAAAATCAGCCATAGACAGTTGATAAACTACTGTACGTGGGTATCTTCCAATAAAACTTTATTTAAAAAAATAAATAATGGTGGGCTTGATTTGGCTCTTAGACTGTAGTTGACAGATCCTTGATATAGGCAAATGTACTTCATTCGATGCATAAGAAATCTGAGGTCCAGAGATGTTAATTAACTTACCTAATTAATAAATGATATGCAAAAATGACTCACATTCCTAGTAGAATAAAAATGTTTTTAAATGTTTCTGACTAGCTTATTATAAATATTATATATTTATAATAATATACTATTATTTGGTAGGGCAGATTTTCTACTCTGCTAGAGTTCACAGTTAAGAAGACTTAATGCTTTGCTCATTGCATTTAATCCCACTATATTGAGATTATGTTGTTCTGCCATATTTATTAGATTAATGTGATATAGCAGGCTCTTCCGCAATCATGTTGGCTCAAAAATGTTTCATGAGAAGAATCTAGGTTTTTTTTTGTTTGTTTGTTTTTTAAGAGATCACTTTTTGGATCTTATCTCACTTACCTCAAAAAATATGGTGAAGTGAGCAGATTGTGTTGCTTGCCTGGCAGCATTTAAAACCAATTTTTGGGGTTTGTTTTCTGATTTAATTTCTGAGTCAATGACATAATAAAGTAGCACATAATTGCTAATTTAAGCTGTGCTTTGAGAATAGTTTACTCATTGTTAGAGGATGACTGAGTTTTTTTTTTTTTTTTTGGTCTTTTTACATCGAACTTACTGAAACCATAGTCATGCCCTCTGCTTAGATCTTTTCCAAATCCGATTCAGCAAACCTGATTGATACCTACAGAATTCTGATACCGCAAATCATGGTGCTTCCAACAACTTTACACTTGAAAAGTGTTATGGTGGTAGTGGGGATGTTAATGGTGATAATGAAAGTGGGCCAACCTTATTTGACTGTTTGCTTAGTACCAAGGATTTTACCTGTGTTAACTACCCTCGTACGTATTTTTTTCCTTCTTGTTACAGTGAATCAATTATCCATCTTCCTGTGGAAAGCCAATCTTGTATGCGTTTGCTGGATCCCGTCCTAGACCCATTTAAGGCTATTACTCTAGCAATTCTTTTTTTCCCACATTGACAATTTTCCCCACTTCCTCTGCTGTATTAGTGTCGTCTGTATATAGGCACACTGTTTCATTGAAACATTAAGGAAAGTTTTTTTTGATTCCATATTTTTGTCCAGCTATAGCTCTATTTTTCTGCTTTTCTTTTACAGCAAAAATTTTTAAGGAAAATATTTATACTCATGGTGTTCATTTTCTGTCTTCTCTTTCACTATTGAACCCACTCAAATCAGGCTTCACACTCTTCACTTCTCTGCCCAAACAACTTTTGTCAAGGTCACTGGTGATTTGTACTTTGAAAAATCTTACTTGACTTCTTCAGCACCATTTGATGTGGTTAAGCACAGCCCTCATTCTTTTTTTTTTTTTTTTTGAGATGGAGTCTTGCTGTGTTACCTGGGCTGGAGTGCAGTGGCCGGATCTCAGCTCACTGCAAGCTCCGCCTCCCGGGTTTACGCCATTCTCCTGCCTCAGCCTCCCAAGTAGCTGGGACTACAGGCGCCCGCCACCTCGCCCGGCTAGTTTTTTGTATTTTTTAGTAGAGACGGGGTTTCACCGTGTTAGCCAGGATGGTCTCGATCTCCTGACCTCGTGATCCGCCCGTCTCGGCCTCCCAAAGTGCTGGGATTACAGGCTTGAGCCACCGCGCCCGGCCGCACAGCCCTCATTCTTGAATAGTTTTCTGGATTTCAGCCACTACCTTGGTTTTCATCTCTTTGGCTGGAGTTTTCCCAATTTCTGTGACCTCTAACAGACGTGGAATGCCTTAGGATTTAACCATTGGGCTTCTTTTCTATCTGTATTCATTTCCTGAGTTACCTAGTCATGTTTAAATGTTGTTTATATTCTGTCAATTCCAAAATGGTTAACTGTAACTCATACCTATCCTCTGACTCCAGATTTGTGTCACTTTCTAACCACTTGATCTGTATTTGAAGATCTGATAAGCACCCGAAACTTGCCCTGTCTAAAATTGAACTCTTGATTTTTCTGCCCCAAATTCTATTACTTCAGTTTTCCTCATCTTAGTAAGTAGTACCTCTGTTCTTTCACTTGCTCAGGCATAAAACTGAAAGAGTTTTCCTTGAGTCTTCTTTCTCTCACACCAGTATCCAATTCATCAGCGTATCTATAGGCTCTACCTTCAAACTGTCCAGTATTTGACTCCTTCTCCACACCTCTACTCCAAACACTTTGGCTTGATAATAATTATAATAGTCTTAAGTTTTGAAAGTTAAAAACAGCTCATTGGGAATACAAAGAGTGGGGGAAGAAGATAATTTCAGGCAGATGGGCAGTATAGTCAAAGTCGAAGAGTTTGGTGTACTCAAAGGATAGGAGTTAGGAGTACGTTATAGCTAGAACAAAGATGTGGATTCGAGAATGATAGAAAATGTAGTTTGGAACCTGGATTCTAAGTATCTGGACTTCATCTTTAGGCCATACGTTCTCAGCCTTTTTTCCACCCCAGCATTAGGAAATTTGCTAATCCTTTATGTACCTCCATATGGCAGTAGTTCCCCATGAGTAAGGAGAAGAATTAGATCACCCCTACTTTCCAAGATAATCAGATATATTCCCTTCTGTCCCTGTCAAAACCCATAAACAGACATACACATACACCCTTGTGTGAGAGTCATGGTTGCATTTGGTAAGCCTCAGAGTAATATTTTTTAAAAGCAACACTATAGCATGATCCATGTTTTAGAAAGATAACTGTGGTGTGAATCTGTAGGAACCGGGTGTTTAGTGGTTTTCATATTGGATGTTTGTGAATGTTTGAAGACATTATATATTTTGGAAATAATTTCTTGACCACTTCAGTAACTGGAGGAGAGCTAATGGAAAAAGATGATGAAGAATGCTGAGTGTTTTTGTTTTTACCCTTTTAAAGGGATTGTACAGAGACACAGTGTCATTGATAGTTCTGTAGTGTTTGACAAACTACCTGAATGCCTATTTAATCTTTTTCTAACTTCTTAGGAACGCCTTTTTACCCAAGTCAGCCAGTGTATCAGTCCGCACCTATTATAGTGCCTACGCAGCAACAGCCGCCTCCAGCCAAGAGAGAGAAAAAAACTGTAAGAGATGTTTATTACTTTTTCTTATTTTAAATCTAAAATCTATTTACTTATCAGATAAGTTTACTTAGTCATTATTCATTTCAATTCACAAATTACTGTGCCTTTTTAAATTTATTTTTATTTGTTTATTCTTCCCTTATATTCACACCACTTGACCTGGAGGATTTGTATGGCATGTAATTAGAAGTTGTTTATACCAGTGGCATAATATCATCTTTAATTATTCACTGAGCTAGGTATGCCACATGACAACATGTGCTCCACCTTTAGAACTGGGAGGGTTTAGTGGGCTAAGGTTTTACTCAGTGTGAGGAATTTAAGCTCAGTTCTCACATCTAGACTCTTCTTTAATACCAGTCTTTTTTTTTTTTTTTTTTTTTTTTTTTTGAGACTCAGTCTCACTCTAGCCCAAGCTGGAGTGCAGTGGTGGGATCTCAGCTCAACTGCACCCTCTGCTTCCGAGGCTCAAGCGATTCTCATGCCTCAGCCTCCCGAGTAGTTGGGACTACAGGCACAAGCCACCAGGCCTGGCTAATTTTTTGTATTTTAGTAGAGGTGGAGTTTTGCCATGTTGCCCAGGGTGATCTCAAACTCCTAAGTTCAGGCAGTCTGCCCACCGTGGGCCCCCAAAGTGCTGGGATTATAGGCGTGAGCCACCGTGCCTGGCCAACACCAGTCTTAATCAGTTCTCCATTCAAGTATGAATTGACAGAAGAAAAAAACAGCACAAGAGAAAAAGAACTGAGATATTAAGGATAGCAAGAAAAGTCTTTCCTGTGAAATAGATATCTTTTAAGAAACAAAAAACAGAGTTTAGAAAATATATTCTAATTGGTTTTTATAATTTATAGGGGCTTTGTCTGTGTCTAATGAGGCAGGCCCAAGAGAATTGGAGTGTAGTAATATAAAAGTCAAATGGCAGAAAAATTGTAGAAGAGTGGCTTGCAATTTCTTACCCAACAGAACACACAAAATGGGTGATCTTTATATTCAAGAGAGACTCTCACATTCACAGATAGGTGGGGTGACTTATAGCAATACTCTTGAATTACTCTAACTTAATAAAAATTAATGAGGTTCAGGCCAGGACAGTGGCTCACACCTGTAACCCTAGCACTTTGGAGGCCAAGATGGGTAGATCACTTGAGGAAACGAGTTCGAGAGCAGCCTGGCCAACATGGAGAAAACCCATCTTTACTAAAAATACAAAAATTAGCCGGGTGTGGAGGCTCGCGCCTGTAATTCCAGCTACTCAGGAGGCTGAGGCACGAGAATCACTTGAAACTGGGAGGGAGAGGTTGCAGTGAGATCAGGCCCCTGCACTCCAGCCTGGGCGACAGTGTGAAACTGTATCTCAAGTAAACAAACAAGAAAATAATAATGAGGTTCAAGACTTTGGTTTAAAACTTGTTTTTATTATTAGAAACAAATTACTTGTGCATATATCATAATGAACAGCACATGACAATGTATCATGACACTACAGTCGGGAAACTATATGCTTTGGTAATGTTGAATCAGCATGATAGAAGTTGGACTTGAAGAACACTCTCAGAATGCAGAAAAATGAATAGAAGAAATAATGAAACTGGAAGACAGTAGTTACAGATGTTTCTAAAGAAGAAAGTAGAATAAATGAATTAAAGCTATACTTAAAAGTGTATTAGAAATAATTTTCCATACCCGAACAATAGCTGGCATTAGAAGTCTTAATTGAAGGACTCCCCTAAAAGCTTCCAGATCCAGGTAGTTTCATTAGTGAATTCCTTAAAATTCTCAAGAAGTGTGGACTGCCTTGATTAAGGTATGGTGGTAATGAACAACAGTGGTCCTTTATATCTCAGCATTCTCCCAGAATACAATGCCTAGACGCAGACACTTATCTCCTTTACAGCACCAACTCCACTGATATCTGTAAGCATAGGGTAGCGTTTAAAAAAATTAAAATAAGACCATACACACTTCTGTGCTTATTGCATTTTTTCACCTACCAGCACATCTTAATGATTATTCTGTGTCAGTTCAGTTCATGTAGATCTGCCTCATTCTTTTTTTTTTTTTTTTTTTGAGACAAAGTCTTGCTCTTGTCCTCCAGACTGGAGTGCAGTGGTGCCATCTCAGCTCACTGCAACCTCCGCCTCCCGTGTTCAAGCTATTCTCCTGCCTCAGCCTCCTGAGTAGCTGGGATTATAGGTGCCTACCACTGCACCTGGCTAATTTTTGTATTTTTAGTAGAGACGGAGTTTCACCATGTTGGCCAGGCTGGTCTCAAACTCTTGACCTCAGGTCATCCACCCACCTCGGCCTCCCAAAGTGGTGGGATTACAGGCGTGAGCCCGGCCAGATCTGCCTCATTCTTTTTACTGACTGTTAAGTGTTTAATTCTAAGGACCTAAGATAATTTTTATTTTTTTGAAACAGAGTCTTGCCCTATTGCCCAGGCTGGAGTGCAGTGGCGCGATCTTGGCTTACTGCAACCTCCGCCTCTCGGGTTCAAGTGATTCTCTCGCCTCAGCCTCCTGAGTAGCTGAGACTACAGGCATGTGTCACCATGCCTGGCTAATTTTTTGTATTTTTAGTAGAGACGGGGTTTCACCGTGGTAGCCAGGATGGTCTCGATCCCCTGACCTTGTGATCCGCCCGCCTCAGCCTCCTCAAGTGCTGGGATTACAGGTGTGAACCACTGCGCCTGGCTGACGTAAGATAATTTTTGAGCTATTCTGTTCTCGATCAACGTTTTTCCAGTCTTTGCTGGAAAAGGCATGATTGCAGTCAGCATTATTACATAGTATTTAAGGTTGTTTTCAGGATAAATTATTCCTCACTCGTAGGGTATTTATATTTTTTATTTTGGTAAAGAACTTCAGAGAATCATTTACAGCATTTAAAACTTTATTCTAGGCCAGGTGCTGTGGTTCACGCCTGTAATCCTAGCATGGGAGGCTGAGGCACAAAAATCGCTTGAACCTGGGTGGCGGAGATTGCAGTGAGCTGACTTCGCGCCACTGCACTCCAGCCTGGGTGACAGAGCGAGACTGTCTCAAAAAAAAAAAAAAAGAACTTTTATCTATGTAGTAACTTTCATATATTAAAAGTATTTTATGAAACTTATATGGTAAATAAAATCAGTCCAACAGGTTCTTACAAAACAAGTATAAATATTAATAGTTTGCCTTTTTGACCTAGAAATCCAGCCAATTAGGTTTCATTTTAGCTGTTATTCTAATTAGTTCATGTCAGAGCTAATGGCCTACATTTATATGATGGATCTGTGATTGAAATAAAGTCGAAAGTGGTGATTATCACCTTTGATATTTGACAGGTTTCCCAGTTTGCACCTTTAACTCACTCATATGCCTGTAAATTTGCTACTAAGACACTCATCTGTACATATGCCATTTTATTTAACCTTATAGATAAGAATTCGGGATCCAAACCAGGGAGGTAAAGACATAACAGAGGAGATTATGTCTGGAGGTGGCAGCAGAAATCCTACTCCACCCATAGGAAGACCCACGTCCACACCTACTCCTCCTCAGGTAAGACATAGTGAGTTGTAATGGATGGCACTATTTGTTCACTAACCTCTACTGAATTCTTCTTTCTTCTATAGCCACTTTCTGTACTTTTCATTTCCATCAGTTGTCTCGCAGCCTCGAATATCTAAATGGTATTTAAACAGACATGTTTTTTCTCTTTGCAAATGATAATATTTTTAAATTTTTATTGTTAATATATTTATGTATTGTTTTCACAATCAGAGCACAGGTGAGGTGCTACCACTCTTCTTAATGAACTATTGCATGATACCAAAAGGAGCTGTATTCTTGTGAAAATCTCATCATTAAATGAGTATTTCACATTTCACATGGAACCTTAGGATTTAAGTGCTGCACACTTTGTTAATGCAAACATTAAGGTTGAGAATTTAACATTTTACCAAACAGTGTTGCTTGAGATGATTGCCTGTGTTATTGAGAGCATATTAGGATGTATAACAGGTATACTTCTTACATTTTAGAACTACATAAATGAGCTTCTTGAGTGGAGAGTGTCTTCTTTAATTACAGTCATCTCTTGTTATCCTCAGGGGATTTGTTCAAAGAAGCCCCCTCCCCAGTACCAAAATTCATGGTTGTTCAAGTTCATTATGTAAAATGGCATAGTATTTGCATATAAACAGTGCACATCCTCCCATATACTCAAATAATCTCTAAATTACTTATAATATCTAATACAGTATAAGTGGTTGTCATACTATATTATTTTTAAATTTCTATTATGTTTTTATTTAAAAATGTTTTTTTCCTTTTTATCCACAGTTGGTTGAATCTGTGAATGTGGAACTTATTAATAAATTGTCAGTTAGGCACCTTTTTCTTCCTGGTGAAGAATGTGGTTATCATAATCTCCTAAGATTTTACTTTCTTGTTTTTAGAAATCAAGATATTGTAGAAGGAACTGGAGTTTAGTAAACTATAATAGAGATTAGAATTCTGCAAATCTGACAAGATTTGTATTTCAAGGCTGGGCAGCGCGTGTGTCTCACACCTGTAATCCTGTAATCCCACCACTTTGGGGGGCTGAGGTGGGTCAGATCATCCGAGGTCTGGAGTTCAAGACCAGCCTGGCCAACATGGTGAAACCCTATCTGTACTAAAAATTACAAAAATTAGCTGGGCATGGTGGCATGTGCCTATAATCTCAGCTACTCAGGAAACTGAGGCAGGAGAATTGCTTGAACCCAGGAGGCGGAGGCCGTGGTGAGCCAAGATTGTGCCACTGTACTCCCCAGCCTGGGCAATAGAGAGAGACTTCGTCTTTTAAAAAAAAAAAATTGTATTTCATTCCTATGTCACTTTAAATTTTGATAAATGATTTAGAGACACATGGTTTTCACATCTTAAAAATTGTCTAAAGTGAAGCCAATTGCAGGTACAGTGGTGCATGCCGATAGTCCCAGCTATTTGGGAGGCTTAGCAGGAGGATTCCTTGATTCCAGCTTGGGCAACGTAGGAAGATCCTGTCCCTTTAAAAAAATGGTCTAAAGTGAAATCCTCATGTCTAGAAACAGATAAAAAGAAAGCTATTAAGGAGTAGGGGGCTGCTCTCTCTCTCCTGTTTTATGCTTGGATGGTAAAGGGGTTCCTTGGAGCCCAGTTTACAAACAAGTGATACAGATGATCGTATATAAAGCATTTCAGAATGATAGACTACTGACTTAATTTTAGTAGTACAGACAAAAATAAAAAGTTCATAAAAATGTTCTTAAATACCAAAGTCACAAACAGCTGAGTTTAGAGCCCCTTGGAAATCTGTGAATTTGAGAAAGCCTTAAATTTAGTACTTTGTTGTAACGATGTGTTTTCTCTTGGAAATGATGGTATCTAGCTGACATTTATCTCAGTCTTTCATTATCCAGATGAGTATATATGTGCATCTGGACATGTGAGTTGTAAGTTCATGTTAATAATTCTTCATCATTCCTCATTATTCCCCTAGGAACATTCCAATTTTGGAATGATTAAGAAGGTCTTATATTTAGTCTCTTCCCTGGAAGTAAGCATGGGATAAGCAAAATTTCCAAATTGAAGTAATCTATATATGTGTTCTGTTAGGTGGGAATACACTATAGCAAAACTTTGGGATTAGTTGATCAGTGCAGTCAAATTTTAGTCTGTATTTTCAAACATTAAAATGTTACTACTGTCAAGCCAGATAAAGGATAGACAATCCTTTGTTGATTTCTGTTTAAATTCTCAATCTGGACATATATGTGTCTTTTTGCACTTAAATGCCCTCTGGGATGTGATTGGTTTCCTTTAACCTTCCAAGCTTGGTTCCCACCCTCTTCTGGTATCCCTCTGTGTTTAGCTACAGAAATCTTTTTGCTCTTTGTCTTTCCCCAGAGACTGTGGTTCTGAATATGAGTGTATATTTCTCTGTAATCATAAAGAACATTGAATCTACACTTTGAGCAGATGAAGGCCATCAGTCAATAGTTGTAATGTTGGTAGTTCTTTTTGAGAAGTGTAACATCAGTTATAACGCATAAGTTTATTAGGTGACTTGTATTTAAATCCAAATGCATGAAATTCATAGAATGAACGAATAGCTTTTTAGCAGAGACATGTGTACTAGAGATATTTCATTTTCCTCTTAAAAACAGCAGCACAATCATGATGATGGCAACTGACATTTGACCTCATTTTCTGGAACGTCATAGAAAGTGGTACACAGAGGGCTGGATGCAGCGGCTCACGCCTGTAATCCTAGCACTTTGGGAGGCCGAGGTAGGCAGATCACTTGAGGTCAGAAGTTTGAAACCATGCTAGCCAACATGGTGAAACCCTATCTCTTCTAAAAATACAAAAAAGCTAGCCAGGCGTGATGGCAGGCACCTGTAATCCCAGCTACTCAGGAGGCTGAGGCAGGAGAATCGCTTGAACCTGGGAGGCAGAGGTTGCAGTGAGCCGAGATAGTGCCACTGCACTCCAGCCTGGACAACAGAGAGAGACTCTGTCTCAAAAAAAAAAAAAAAACTGTTGACCCAGTGTTTCAGAAGAAGCTACAAATCTTTAGTTATGTGTAAAAAAGCTGCAAGTTATAAATATTGGCAACTAATTTCATTAACAAAGTAGCACTCTGCCAGTCAAAGAAAACTCACTAGATTTAACTTCAGTTTTACTAGTTTTCAATTTTGACATCAATCTAGATAAATACAGAATCATGTCTGGTTAGAAGACTACAGATGAGACAGCCATCTGCGTAAGAATTTAGGATTAAACAGTAAATACTGTAGTACTGGACTTAGAGTACCTGCTTTGAGTTAGATATAATCACTTATGCTGTGGATAGCCAAGCCTTTCCCTATCACCGAGGGAAGTCCCAGACTCTGTAAAGGGAAACAGAAGACCCGTTACTAAGACCTGACTGGTGCAGAGGTGACCAAGTGGGGCAGAATTGTAGCACAGATATCAGAAACCCATTAATGGTGGTGGTACATGTAAAATAGAACAGGGAGGAGGTTTAAAACTTTGACTTGGAATCAGACATACTGGGTTTCAAGTCTCGGTTCCACTGCTTAGCTTTGTAACTTTAGCCCAATTACTTTATCCCAGGGCATTACCTTCTACATTTAAAAAGTAAAACCTATCAAACAGAGAGTATTAAATGAGACAAAATATTTAAAAATTGTTTAAGTTCACTGTGTGGTGCACAATGAGTATTCAGCAAATATCTGTTATTAGTATTGCAATTATTTCAGGAGGCACAGAGAATGACTGGAAGAATGTGGGAAGGCTTTACCGCAGAGACGCCATTTGATCTAACTTTCATGGGTATTCACAAAATGAAAGGGAAAGGGGTATTTAGACAGAGGAACAGCATGTGCAAAAATGGGAAATTAGATGAAGGGAGGCTATTATTATATTTCAGGTGAGAAATTAGTTGAAGGAGAGGAAACCAGTTGGAGAGATGTTTAGCAATTAATTATTAACTAGATAAGGACTCTAAAAAGGATGACCATATAATTTACCATCTAAATTGGGGCAGTTGTGGAAATGAGTGGCAATGCTATTGTTAATGCCAGCACAGCAGGCATAATCAGTACGGCACATGTAAATGGGGATGTAAGTTTTCTCTAGATGTAAAGGAGAGAGAGAGTCAGGGATGCCTCTTCATGTTTAAAAATACCTCTTTTGTGGTGAAACGTAATATTGAGTATACATGGGGAAGTTTAAAGAGGGAGATAATGAGTTTGATTTTGGCAAGCAGTCAAGCCATTGTGATTTTTATCTAATTTGGTCTTGAGGTCTCTCTGTCAAGAATGGCCATAAACCAGGATGGCCACTCTCTAAGAGAGCCCTGACCAGGTAAAAGTTACATTTGGGTGTGTTTGTCAGATAAGACATAATGAGGAAGTGAAACCAAAATGCATGAAACAGAAAAAAATTTACTACTTCCTAATCCCAGAGAGGTTTACAGTGGTGATGGGAGACTGATAGGGGAGCTCTGAAGACATCAGGGAACTCAGGTGGAGAGAGAGAGAAGGAAGACTTGTGGGACTGACTGTCCCTTTCTTAAGGTCCATGTCCTCCGTTAGGCTTCCTCACTGGAGTTATGCATTTGCTAGTTTGAAGAAAACACTCTCCAAGGGTGAACTTATTTACGTGAGTCTGGTGTTAACCATTAGGTTGTATCATGGTCAGCAGCTATGAGATGTGTTGTGTTCTGGATCAGTGAGATGAGGAACAAACGGCCTCTTTCACAAGCAACTACACAGGAAGGAAACATTTGAACTAGGCCAAAGGAGAAAGGGTACAACTGGGTTTCAAAAACATATGCCAGACCTAAAAGTGGATGCTGAGGGAGCAATTATATTTCATTTGTGACACAAGCTATGAGCTAATTGAGGGAAACTGCATTGGGTTTCTGTGAGGAGAATGGAGAAGAGAAACAAATTTTTGCTGCTGCTGTTTTTACCCTAATAAGAAGTAGACAGAATTTCAAACTGTTCTTCATAAGTCTTAAAATTTTCTGTGGGCTAACTAGTAGAGATATTCTCACATATTTAGGAAATATGCATACGTGTATATACATGTTCCCGTACAGAGAATCACAGTGCATAGATGGAGGTGCATGACTGGTATCATGGAGCACTAGAACACTTGCTGCTGGTTTTCACTCTGTTACTTAGATTTATAACCTTGGGTCAGAACGTTAAGTTCTTAAAACCCCTATTTTTTCATCTGTAAAATGAGGAATTGTACGAAATAATCTGAGAGTTCCCTTTTAGTTCTTACCTATTAAAGTGGGAAAGAAGGAAGAATTTTGTTACTCGCTCAGTATCAAATATCTCAGCTCTTCATGATGACAATAATGCATAAGGAATATCCCTGTATTTAGAAATAAGCTAGCTATTATGCCTGATAGTCTTCGTGGAAACCCTGTAGGGTAAAAATAAATACATGATGCCATGTCAAAATTGTCTACTTCCGAAGGGGATGAGTGGTGGATCAAAAATCACTTTTTTTTTTTTTATTTAAGATGGAGTCTCACTCACTTTGTCACCTGGGTTAGAGTGCAAGTGCAGTGGCACAATCTCGACTCACTGCAACCTCGGCCTCTTAAGTAGCTGGAATTACAGGCACGTGCCACCATGCTGGCTCATTTTTGTATTTTTAGTAGAGACAGGGTTTCATCATGTTGACCCAGACTGGTCTCGAATGCCTGATCTCAAGTGATCTGCTCGCCTCAGCCTCCCAAAGCTCTGAGATTACAGGCATGAGCCACCATGCCCGGCCGAAGATCACTTAATTTTAAAAAATGAATTATGTACCTTTCTTCTTGATATACTCTTTTCCCCCCCGCTTCTAGAATTATTCTTGTAATGAAACACAGTTGTAACATGGGAGAGAGTCCTATGCTATGGGGCTTTGGGGTAGGAAATTATGGATTGATAGCATATCTTAGGCAAGATACAATTTCTCCTACCATTTGGGAAAATTAGTAAAGTCAGCAGGTTATTCAGTCTTTTGTTGAGCTGCTTATGAAGTTGATACCTGCAAACCTTAAATTCCATGACCATTTATTAATTACAATTGACCCTTGAACAAAATGGGTTCATTCATATGATAATTTTTTTTCAGTAAATATATTGGAAAATGTTTTGGACATTGTGATAACTTGAAAACTCCCAGATGACATACTGCCTAAAATTATCAAAAAAAGAAAAATTTAGATATGTCATGGATGCATAAAATATATGTAGTCTATGTTTTCATTTAGTGCCATAAAATATATGCAAATCTATTATAAAAGTTAAAGTTTATCAAAACTTAGGTACACAAATACAGACCATATATGATGCCATTCGCAATTGAGAGAAGTGTCAACAGACATAAATACGCAATCTGGACATGGTGGTGCACGCCTGTAATCCCAGCACTTTGGGAAGTCGAGGTGGGAGGGTTGCTTCAGCCCAGGAGTATGAGACCAGCCTGGGCAACATAGCAAGACCATGTCTCTCAAAAAATAAATGAATAAATAAAAGAGGCAATATTACATCCTAACTTCATAAAATTAACTGTAGTACATACTGTACTAATGTAATTTTATAGCCACCTCCTGTTGCTATTTTAGTGAGCTCAAGTGTTGAGAGTATCTGCTTAAAATACCCTGTGACACTAATCATCTCCAGATGAGCAGCTCACTCTCTTGTAAATTGTGCCTCATAGTAAAAAGTGATCTCTCTTTGTTCTTGCATATTTTTTCATCGTGTTTAGTGCATTGCCATAAACCTTGAATAACACCATGGGACCTATACAGAGTGCCACCAGTGATGCTGGCAGTACTTCCAAGAAGCAGAGAAAAGTGCTAACTTTACAAGAAAAAGTTGAATTGCTTGGTATCTACCATAGATCGAAGTCTGCTGCTGTGGTTGACCATTTTAGACAGATGATTTATTTTATAAACAGATGATGTAAACTTATGGTATTGATGAATACAGTATAGTGTTGTAAATGTATTTTATCTTCCTAATGGTTTTCTTAAACACATTTTCTTCTAGCTTACATTATTGTAAGAATATAGTATATAATAAAACATACATACATACTGAGAAAAAATATGTTTTATCGGTAAGGCTTTCAGTCAACAGTAGGCTGTTACTAGTTAAGTTTTTGGGGAGTCAAAAGTTATACACAGATTTTTAACTGTGTGGGGTCAGTTCCTCTAGCTCCTGAATTGTTCAAGGGCCAACTGTAGTTCATTCCATGGTTTAGCAGTAATAGTTTCCTAGAATTGGGTCTATAGCTTTGGTTATGATATTCATGTTATAAGTTGATATGTGCAGTAAGTAGTTACATTCCTGCATGAAAAATTTGAAGGT
The DNA here is from genome assembly GCF_024542745.1 of Macaca thibetana thibetana. Lineage (NCBI taxonomy): Eukaryota > Metazoa > Chordata > Mammalia > Primates > Cercopithecidae > Macaca > Macaca thibetana. Next base: position 19,914,899 of record NC_065578.1, on the reverse strand, counting down.
GATACCTAGTATATTGTAAACAAACCCAATCTTTCAAAATTTCATTTTGTCATCTCAGTCATAGGCACTGATAAATTAATGGCATTCTGTACCTTAAAGCATACGGGTGTGGTTTTGTTTTAGTGGTGACTACGATAAAAATAGTGGTTACTAAATTATATTGTTCTTTATCTTTAATGAAATAACTTATCATTAGTAACCTCCCTTGACTTAAAAATGGTGCTTTTCAATAATATGTAAAGCCTTGTAGACTTTAAATAGGTATCTAAACTGGGGTGGGTTCTCTCAAAAGTTTTTAAATGGGACATTTGAAAAGTGTCCTATTCTGTTCATCATGATGAACAGAGATCCTTGCTTTGTTATGATGTTTCATAGTTTAAAATGAATTTGTATACAATATATGGTTTGATAGAGGAAATAAGACCTAATGTTTGGTAGATCAGTAGGGTGACTATAGTTTATAATAATCCGTTGTACAGTTTGAAATAGCTAGAAGAGAAGAATTCAAATGCTCCTACCATAAAGAAAAGACAAATATTTATCTTCAAATTATATAAGTACATTAAATTTTTACGTGTACACTAAAGCTGTGTACATCTGTTATGCAGTAATAAAAATTATTATTTTTTTGAGATGGAGTACTTGCCCTGTCACCAGGCTGGAGTGCAGTTGTGCGATCTTGGCTCACTGCAACCTCTGTCTCCCTGGTTCAAGTGTTCTCCTGCCTCAGCCTCCTGAGTAGGGGGGATACAGGCATGCGCCACCATGCCCAGCTAATTTTTATATTTTTAGTAGAGAAGGGATTTCACCATGTTGGCCAGGATGGTCTCAATCTCCTGACCTCGTGATCCACCCGCCTCGGCCTCCCAAAGTGCTGGGATTACAGGCGTGAGCCACCACACCCGGCCAATAAAAACTATTTTGAAAGAATTTGCACACAGACCATCAAAGGTTCCTACTTAGATTTGTAGAGCAAGGTTGTTTATTTCATCAGGTCTGTCTCCAACATGGTTTTTAAAAAATGTGTTATTTTTAAATACATCTGAGATTCTCCAGCTTCAATGCCTGTAGGAATTTCCTAAAGCAAGCAAGAAAAGAATATTTGATTTACAGCTATTTTGAAATACTTAACCTTCTTTGAGAAGCCAGTGGAGCAAGTATGTTTTAAGTTGCTTGGGTATCCCAATAAAAATAAGCCTATGGGACACATTAGTAAAATTAAATTTTGTGTTTTTCTTTTGACCTGTTTTCTCATAATTCTTCATCAATTTATGTGAATGCTTTTGCTTTTATAGTGATTTAATTTTACCTTGAATGCTGTAAACCAGAATCCTAATTATAAAGAAAGTGTGACTTAGATTTTTGTGTGTGTGACAGTTCCTGTTCCTACTGCCTACATTGGACATTGAGCAACGGTATTAGAACTTGTAGCCATCCGACAACTATGATAGTTGTAAGTGATCACAAAAAGTTCTGTGAAAGATCACAAGAAACTATCAGGCTTAGTCTTTTATTTAAAATATATTTTCAAACTTAAAATAACTTTATACAAATGATAGGTCTTCATTGGAAAAGAGTGGTAAAGAAGGAAATCTTAATCCTAACTCTTGTTAGCAAGAATTAACCATTGTTAACTTTTGTTAGAATATCTTTTCAGATATCTTTTAGTGCATGTGCATATATACGTATACATCTCTGTGTGTGTGTGTGTGTGTGTGTGTGTGTATATATATATGAGAGTGTGTGTGTGTGTGTGTGTGTGTGTATATATATATGTTTTTATAATTAGAGACAGAGTCTCACTCTGTTGCCCAGGCTGGAGTGCAGTGGCATGATCATAGCTCAAACATATAATTTAATACTTATGGAAGCCATTTTATAAACTAGCATTTTTTTCAGTGATCACATAGAAATGTTTATGTTTGATTATATTAAAATGTCTATATGACATGCCTTTGTTTTAATGTACCATAGTTTATTTACATGACGGGTATTCATATTGTTTCTTGTTTGTCACTATATTAACAATGCTATGATGAACAACTTTGTTTGCTTATTTTTGGGTTACTGTGTTGTCATTTTCTACCTTCCAGAAATGTACCAGTTAATCTCTTACCCAGCAGTGTAAGAGAATACTCTTTTCCCTATATAATTGCTTATCTGACAGAATAAAAAACAAGATCTTGTTTAATTTTTGTGTATTCTTATGAAGTTAAGAAGTTTTTGATGTTCACCAGTTATTTGTGGGTATATGAATTATGTGTTGTACATATGTCTTTTGAGTGATGATTTTTGTCTGATAGATTTATAAGAGTGATTTACATGTTAAATAAATCCTTTGACAGATGTTGAAATGTTTTTCTTGTTTGATGATTGTGTTTTAGCTTTGTTAATCATGCCTTCTGTTATATGGAATTGTTAAATTTTCTGTTTTATTTATTGTTTTTGAGATGGGGTCTTGTCTGTTGCCCTGGCTAGAGTGCTGTGACACAGTCACAGCTCACTGCAACCTTGACATCCTGGGCTCAAACAATCCTCCCACCTCCTGCCTCAGCCTTCTGAGTAACTGGGACTACATGCACATGCCACCACACCTGGCTAATGTTTTTTATTTTCAGTAAAGATAAGGTCTCGCTGTGTTGCCCAGGCTGGTCTCAAACTCCTGAATTCAAGCGATAATCCTGCCTCAGCCTCCCATATTTCTGCTACGAGCCACTGCACCAGCTGAATTTTTTTTCTTTTTCTTTTTTGAGACAGAGTCTCTGTCGCCCAGGCTGGAGTTCAGTGGCACGATCTTGGCTCACTGCAACCTCCGTCTCCTGGATTCAAGCAGTTCGCCTGTCTCAGCCTCCTGAGTAGCTGGGATTACAGGTGCCTGCCACCATGCCCGGCTAATTTTTGTATTTTTAGTAGAGACAGGGTTTTGGCATGTTGGCCAGGCTGGTCTTGAACTCCTGACCTCAGTTGATCTGCCCACTTCAGCCTCACAAAGTGCTGGGATTACAGGCATGAGCCACCGTGCCCAGCCAGAATTTATTTTTGATATGTACACTTATATATCAAAATGCACTTAGGTTAGTTTCACATCTTTGCAATTGTGAATTGTACTGCTGTAAACGTATGTTTGCAAATCTCTTTTTCATATAATGACTTCGTTTCCTTTGTGTAGATACCCAGTAGTGGGGTTGCTGGATCAAATGGTAGATCTACTTTTAGCTCTTTAAGGAATCTTTGTACTGTTTTCCATAGAGGTTATGCATTCTCACCAGTTTTACATTCCCACCAGCAGTGTATAAGCATTCCCTTTTCCCCACATCCACACCAGCATCTATTGTTTTTTGACTTTTTAATAATGGCCATTCTTGCAGCAGTAAGATGGTATCGCTTTGTGGTTTTAATTTGCATTTCCATGATCATTAGTGATGTTAAGCATTCTTTCATATTGTTTGTAGGCCAATTTATGTATCTTCTTTTGAGAAATGTCTATTCATGTCCTTTGCCCACTTTTTGATGGGATTATTATTATTATTATTGTTGATTTGTTTGAGTTCCTTGTAGATTTCTGGATGCCAGTCCATCAGATGTGTAGTTTGCATCTCTATGGGTTGTCTTTTTACTCTATTGTTTCTTTAGCTGTGCAGGTTTTTAGTTTAATTAGGTTCCATTTATTTATTTGTGTTTTTGTTGCATTTGCTTTGGGGTCTTAGTCATGAATAATTTGCCTGGGCTGATGTCTAGAAGAGTTTTTGCAATGTTATCTTCTAGACTTTTTCCAGTTTCAGGTCTTATATTTAAGTCTTTGATCTATCTTGAGTTGATTTTTGTATAAGGTGAGAAATAGGGATCCAGTTTCAGCCTTTTACATGAGGTTTGCCAGTTTTTCCAGCACTATTTGTTAAATAGGGTGTCTATTCCCCAATTTATGTTTTTGTATGCTTTGTTGAAGATCAGTTGGCTGTACTTTATTGGCTTTATTTCTGGGTTCTTTATTCTGTTCCATTAGTTTATGTGCCTACTTTTATACCAGTACCATGTTGTTTTGTTTACTGTAACCTTGTATAATTTGAAGTAATGTGATGCTCACAGATTTCTCCTTTTTGCCTAGGATTGCTTTGGCTACTTGGGCCCTTTTTTGGTTCCTTATGAATTTTAGGATTGTTTTTTCTGATTCTGTGAAACATATTGGTATTTTGATGAGAATTACATTGAATCTGTAGATTGCTTTTAGTATAGTATGGCCATTTTCACAACATTGATTCTTCCAGTCTATGATTATGGGATGCATTTCCATTTGTTTATGTCATCTGTGATTTCTTTCAGTAATGTTTTGTATTTCTCCTTGTAGAGATCTTTCACCTCCTTGGTTAAGTATATTTCTAGGCATTTCATTTTATTTGTGCAGCTGTCATGAAAGGTATTGAATTCTTGATTTAATTCTCAGCTTGGTCGTTGTTGGTGTATAGCAGTGCTGCTGATTTGTGTCCATTGATTTTGTAACCTGAGACTTTACTGAACTCCTTTATCAAATTTAGGAGTCTTTTGAAGGAGTCTCTAGGGTTTTCTTTTTTTTTTTTTTTTTTTGAGGCGGAGTCTCGCTTTGTCGCCCAGGCTGGATCTCAGCTCACTGCAAGCTCCGCCTCCTGGGTTCACACCATTCTCCTGCCTCAGCCTCTGAGTAGCTGGGACTACAGGCGCATACCACCACACCCAATTAATTTTTTGTATTTTTAGTAGAGACGGGATTTCACCGTGTTAGCCAGGATGGTCTCGATCTCCTGACCTCGTGATCCACCCACCTCGGCCTCCCAAAGTGCTGGGATTACAGGCGTGAACCACCGTGCCTGGCAGGGTTTTCTAGGTATACAATTATATCATCTGCCAACAGCGATAGTTTGACTTCCTCTTTTCCAATTTGGGTGCCCTTTATTTCTTTCTCTTACTTAATTGCTCTAGCTGGAACATCCAAAACTATGTTGAACAGAGGTGGTGAAAGTAGGTATCCCTGTCTTGTTCCTGTTGTCAGGGAGAATACTTTCAACTTTTTCTCATTCAGTGTGATATTGACTGTGGGTCTATCATATATGGATTTTACTATTTTGAGGTAAGTCCCTTTTATGCCCACTTAGTTGAGGATTTTATCATAAATGGATGCTGGATTTTGTTGAATGCTTTTTCAGCATCTGTTGAGATGGTCATATGGTTTTTGTTTATAATTCTTTTTATGTGATGTATCACATTTATTGACTTACATATGTTAAACCATCCCTGCATCCTTGAAATAAAACCCACTTGATCATGATAAATTATCTTTTTGATGTGCTGTTGCATTTGGTTAGCTAGTATTTTGTTGACAGTTTTTACATCTGTGTTCATCATGGAAATTGGTCTGTAGTTTTTGTTTTTTTGTGTGTTCTTTCCTGGCTTAGGTATCAGGGTGATACTGGCTTCATAGAGTGATTTAGGGAGGATTCTCTCTTTCCCAATCACTTGGAATAGTTTCAGTAGGATTGGTATCAATTCTTCTTTGAATGTCTGGTAGAATATAGCCATGAATCCATCTGGTCCCAGGCTTTTTTTGTGTGTTGCAAATTTAAAAATCTGATTCAATCTTGCTGCTTGTCATTGGTCTGTTCAGGGTTTCGCTTTCCTCCTGATTTAATGTAGGAGTGTGGTATGTTTCCAGGAATTTATCCATTTCCTTTAGGTTTTATAGTTTGTATGCATAAAGTTGTTCATAGTAGTCTCAAGTGATCTTTTTTATTTCTCTGGTGTCTGTTGTAGTGTCTCCAGTTCCATTTCTAATTGAGCTTATTTGGATCTTCTCTCTTTTCTTGGTTAATCTAGTGAATGGGCTATCTATTTTTTCAAAGAACCAATGTTTTATTTCATTGATCTTTTGTAATGCTTTTTTTGTTTGAATTTTATTTAGTTTTGCTGCAATTTTTCTTTTTCTTTTTCTTTTTTTTTTGAGACAGAGTCTTGTTTAGTTTGTGCTTGTGCTTGTTTTTCTAATTCCTTGAGGTACACACACATTAGGTTGTCAGTTTGTGCTCTTTCAGACTTTCTGATGTAGGCATTTAGTGCTGCAAACTTTGCTCTTGGCACTTCTTTTGCTGTACTCCAGAGGTTTTGATAATTTGTGTCATTATCATTTGATTCAGATAATTTTTCCATCTTGATTTCATTATTAACCCAGATATCATTTAGAAACAGATTATTTAATTTCCATGTATTTGTATAGTTTTGAGGGTTCCTTTTGCCTCCAAGAACTTTAAAAATCATTTTTCTTAAGCCATCAAGCTTTTATTTTGAGTGTCTGGGTTTCCTCTCATCATTTCTGACCTTGGCAACCTTTCATTGCTTTCAAGGAGTCCATATTCATAGAATTTTTGAAGTGTATATGGGGATTATGGGAACTACAAGATGAGATTTGAGTGGGGACACAGTCAAACCATATTAGTATAGGATTAATTAGTATAGAAAGAACTGATCTATGTGGCTGATGACTGTTGTAGTCCTTATATCCTATAATTCCTGCCTTAGAGTTCAGTGGAATTATTGTTACTATTATATTATTGCTATGGTCATTATTTATTTTTTTATTGCCTTTGTATGAAAGGAGGTGCTTGTTATGGCATGTCATATATTATTATATTATGAGAACACTTCAGAACTTCAGGTTAGATACCTAATTTTTGACTTGATCTCTGTACTCAGGTATTTCACAAGCACTTCAACCTCAAAACTGGAGTTCATGGTTTTCCTCTAACCAAACCTATGATTTCCAAACCTTATGTCTCCTCCAGTGTTCCCTTTCTCAGACTGGCCCCTATCTCAGAAACCAGAAACCTAATGTTTTTCTTTTTACCCCTCTGTCCTCATAGATCCCCTCTCTACCATGTCTCATCAGTTACCTAATCAAGCCCAGTCAGTTTAAGTAAAATTCAGTCACTGCCCCCCATTATTACCACCAAAATTATTGCCCTTGGACTACTGAAGTTACTTTGAAAACTGTTTTCTTGTGACTGCTGATTCCTTGCTCTAGTTCATTCTCCATGCAGTGGTCAGAATTATCTTTATAAAATATCAGCCAGGTGTGATGGCTCATGCCTGTAATCTCCACATTTTAGGAGGCTGAGGTGGGAGGATTACTTGAGCCCAGGAGTTCAAGACCAGCCCAGGCAAAATACTGGGACCCCAACTCTACAAAAAATAGAAAAAAAATCGCTGGGCGTGTTGGTACACACCTGTGGTCCTAGCTGCTTTAGGAGGCTGAGGTGAGAGGAACACTTGAACTCAAGAGGTCGAGGCTGCAGTGAGCTGTGATTGCGCCATTGCACTCCAGCCAGGGTGACAGAGTGAGATTCTGTCTCAAAAAAAAAAAAAAAGAAAAAGAAAAAATACCTACAAAATAAAACACAAATCTGATTATATCACATTGCTGCTTAAAACCTGGCCCTGGCTTCCCATTGCTATGGGGATAAAGACCAAAACCCTTGGTCTGGCCTGTAAGGCCCATCTGCCTGGCTCCTGCCTGCCTCATTTCACACCAGATTCCTCTGTTTTTTCTGCATCCCTCTTACCTTTTACATAAGGTAGGTGATCACGGAATACTTTTCCTTTTAGAGCTTTCATACATGTGTTCTCTCTGCATGAGATGCGTCTACCTGCCCTTCTTCCTACATGCCAACATTCACATTGATTATTTGAAACTCAGCCTGAATGTTGCTTACTCAGAATATCTTCCTCACACACATCACAGTCAGAACCCCAGATTATGGGTCATCTTTGTACTCTTACTTCCCCAGTAAAGCATTTGTACTTATGGTAATTAAATGATTAATTTTGTGGTTTATGCCATATGTTTCCTTTGTTAGAATGTAAGCTCCATGAACCCAGGAATTTTGTCTTAGCCTTGAGTGGGTTCATAGTGTTTTGTGCAAGTTAAACATCAGGAGGAAATACGCATATATTGACACACACATTTCTAATGAGAGAATGGGAGAAATTCCTCCTTAAGAAAGAAGCATGTTTTGGTACTTTTTCCTGGCATTGTTAAATATACTATTGTTTTGCTGCTGCTTTTTTTTTGAGACGGAGTCTCACTCTGTTGCCTAGGCTGGAGTGCAGTGGCACGATCTCGGCTCACTGCATCCTCCGTCCCCTGAGTTCAAACAATTCTTCTGCCTCAGCCTCCCGAGTAGCTGGGATTATAAGTGCCTGCCACCGCGTCCAGCTAATTTTTGTATTTTTAGTAGAGACGGGGTTTCACTGTCTTGGCCAGACTGGTCTTGAAATCTTAACCTCGTGATCCACCCACCTCAGCCTCCCAAAGTGCTGGGATTACAGGCATGAGCCACCGTGCCTGGCCTTTGTTTTGTTTCTTAACCTTCATGGTGTTTCTCAGTGGAGGCTATATTTGTTCATCCACATATTTTATATATGTTAAATACATGAGGTATTTATACAGGATGATGATGATGATTATTATTATTATTATTATTTTGAGACGGAGTCTTGCTCTGTCACCCAGGCTGGAGTGCAGTGGCCAGATCTCAGCTCACTGCAAGCTCCGCCTCCTGGGTTTACGCCATTCTCCTGCCTCAGCCTCCCGAGTAGCTGGGACTACAGGCACCCGCCACCTCGCCCGGCTAGTTTTTTGTATTTTTTAGTAGAGACGGGGTTTCACCGTGTTAGCCAGGATGGTCTCGATCTCCTGACCTCGTGATCCACCCGTCTCGGCCTCCCAAAGTGCTGGGATTACAGGCTTGAGCCACCGCGCCCGGCCTATACAGGATTATTTTAAAGTCATTGAATGGTATTCTTATGATAACAGTAAATCAACTTTTTGCTTATATTTATGTAACTATTTGAAGTCTCTGGCTTTCTCTAAATCAATTATAATAGAGCTCAGCGAATATTTTCTGTAGTGGGCCAGATAGTAAATATTTTAGACTTTGCAACCATATTGTCTCTTTTAGCACTCTTCAATTCTGCCATTGTGGCACAAAAGCAGTTATAGATAATATATAAATGGATGGGTGTGTCTCTTCCAATAACATGTTATTTATGGGCACCAAAATTTGAATTTTGTATAATTTTCATGTGTCAAGAAATACTGTTTATCTCTTGCTTCCCCCGCCAACATTTGAAATTGTAGAAACTTACCTTGTGGGCAGTATAAAATCAGGTATATGGCCCCAGGGGTATAGTTGTTGACCCTTGTCTATAACCACCTCTGTAAGTATTCTATCATTTATGTGATTAAAATAGAAGACAAAATAAGGTGATCCCCTTTCTGGGCAAAACAATGTCCCTTTGTAAAGAAAAATGGGCCGGGCGCGGTGGTTCAAGCCTGTAATTCCAGCACTTTGGGAGGCTGAGAAGGGCGGATCACGAGGTCAGGAGATCGAGACCATCCTGGCTAACACGGTGAAACCCCGGCTCTACTAAAAATACCAAAAACTAGCCGAGCGACGTGGCGAGCGCCTGCTGTCCCAGCTACTCGGGAGGCTGAGGCAGGAGAATGGCGTAAACCCGGGAGACGGAACTTGTAGTGAGCTGAGATCCGGCCACTGCACTCCAGCCTGGGCGGCAGAGCGAGACTCCGTCTCAAAAAAAAAAAAAAAAAGGAAAAATGAATTTTAAATTGTGGAAAGAAATATTTAAGAACAATTTTAGATTCTGTTGCCCGTTTACTTACTAGGTAAACATTACGTTTTTAAAAAACGAATTCCTCCAGTATGTGGGCCTAAGCTTACCATGATCTCTTGAGGTCAGTACTTTACATTTAGTATATAAATCTTTGAGTAGATTCTAAAGGAGAATTTATAAAGAATTTTTCTCAAACACTATCAGGAATCGACTATCTTACCCTCCCTTAAACTCTTTTCATTCCAGTTTATAAGAGAAACATTTTGGCCGGGCGCGGTGGCTCAAGCCTGTAATCCCAGCACTTTGGGAGGCCGAGACGGGCGGATCACGAGGTCAGGAGATCGAGACCATCCTGGCTAACACGGTGAAAACCCATCTCTACTAAAAAATACAAAAAACTAGCCGGGCGTGGTGGCGAGCGCCTGTAGTCCCAGCTACTCGGGAGGCTGAGGCAGGAGAATGGCGTGAACCTGGGAGGCGGAGCTTGCAGTGAGCTGAGATCCGGCCACTGCACTCCAGCCTGGGCGACAGAGCGAGACTCCATCTCAAAATCAAAAAAAAAAAGAGAAACATTTTATTTTTTTCCTTGTACCAATCAGAACCTTGATTTTGAAAAATTTGATGGGGGATTTTACCATTTACATAAATTATAAGCTGTTGCAAAGAGTTGCTAAATGACCCTGACCTTTTAACTCTGACTTCCTTAGCATCTTTATTGAGTTGTTTTATATTTTGATAGCAATTGCCTTTCCAGAATGATTTTATAAGTTTTCATTCCCACCAATAGTGAATGTGACTAAAATACAGTGGCTTTGAAATTCCTTAAATATATTCTTAACCATCTAGCTTAGTTTCTTTATATGTATCAAAATGCACACAGCATTGGATGTGATGTTTTATGTCACAGTACTTGGTATGTTTCCTGATTGTTCTGACTTATTGATTAGTAAAATATTTCATGATTATTTGAGCTTTGGGAAGATAAGAAACTCCTTTGTAATAGACGGGGTTTTTTTGTTTGTTTGTTTGTTTGTTTGTTTGGAGACGGAGCCTTGCTCTTGTCACCTTGACGCAATCTTGGCTCACTGCAACCTCCAACTCCCGGGTTCAAGCAATTCTCCTGCCTCAGCCTCCCGAGTAGCTGGAATTACAGGCACCTGCCACCACTCCCAGCTAATTTTTGTATTTTTGGTAGAGACGGGGTTTCATCATGTTGGCCAGGCTGGTCTCGAACTCCTGACCTCAGGTGATCTGCCTGCCTTGGCCTCCCAGAGTGCTGGGATTACAGGCATGAGCCACAGTGCCTGCCCTGGTTGAATTACTTCTTTAGGAGAGAAGAGATGAAATTAGTGGTTAAAATACAATTTGAGAAGATTATCCTAAATTAAAACTAATTCTGAACAAGATTAAAGTATTGAATTCTGGCCGGGCACAGTGGCTTATGCCTGTATTCCCAGCACTTTGGGATGCCAAGGCAGGCGGATCATGTGGTCAGGAGATAAAGACCACCCTGGCCAACATGGTGAAGTCCTGTCTCTACTAAAATACAAAAAACTAGTTGGGTGTGGTGGCACACACCTGTAGCCCCAGCTACTCAGGAGGCTGAGGCAAGGAAATCACTTGAACCTGGGAGGCGGAGGTTTCAGTGAGCCGAGGTTGTGTCACTGCTCTCCTGCCTGGTGACAGAGCAAGACTCTGTCTAAAAAAAAAAAAAAAAAAAAGTATTGAATTACATGTTAATATGTTATGATTTTATTAGTACTGCTGGAGGCTTATAAAATGATGAAGTTGAAGGAGACTGTAGGATCTTTAGTTCTACATTTCACTGCTGTGAAAACTGAGAAGTACTTTCCGAGCATTTTATGGATATATACTTGTGTACTGGATACTTGGATTTCAAATTGTAACTTAAACATATTATCTCATTCCTTTCTTAAGACTCTTTATACATAGATTCTTTTTAGGACTTTGTTAATTTTAAAATGTCCATCTTTTATATGATTGAAGGTATTTTAGATGGAAAAATCATTGACTCTAGTAGCCTTTTACTGTCTTAAACATCTTACTTTTTCTGTGAATGTCATTTTGTGACCTACTTTTAGCACTTAACCTGCCCCCCCCTTTTTATTTGGTTATTAATTTCCCAGGCGATTGGAGTAGTTAATATTTTTTTCCTTTCAGGTAAATGATACAACTTACAAATCTTTCTTTCCTGAGAAATGTGGATAACTGCTTAATGAATGCTAAATAACATGGAGTGTTTCCTTTGTTCCAGATCTGTTTTCAACCTGTAGAACTGAAAAATTGGTATTTTTATTTTTAGCTATGAACCTTTCTATTGAATTTCAGTAGTGCATTTTTTTTCCCACTGAAACTACGGATCCAGAGTAATTACGGCAGTGCTATTTTCTTTATTTGTCCCTGTGAAAACAGTAACTCTCCATTTTTTTATATATAAATATAATTTTAGTAGTCTTCATTTAGAAGTAATTGTGGAATATGAACATTTTCACGGTCTAATGAATAGGTGAAAGGATAGCATTTTCACTATTTCTGTCTATTATTCCATACAATCCTTATATACTCAAATATAAATTTCATGTTGTACATTCTGAAAAGCATTGTTACTTAAATGATATCTATCATCCTAAATTGTATGTGTCCATTTCATTTTATATTCCCATTTTAAGTGACACCGACTTGAAAATATTTTTTATGAACTCTCACTTTTTAAGTGTCTCTATTTGCCCACACTTACCTACATCTTAATCTCCCCATCCCTATTCCTCAGAAGAAAAAGAAAAATAGAATTGTATAGGAGCTCTACTTTGATAGCACTGATAAAATTCATTGTAGGATATTATAGATACCAAAAATATTGACCTTAGATCTCCGAGGAGAGACACTGCTTTGTTTTGTTGCTTGTGTAACCCTCAAATCCTGAATGAATACCTGCCTGGAATGTGATGTAGAATGAGTGTTCATGTCCTCTCTTGTGTAATTCTGTTCCTCTAAGTTGAGCAATAGCTGTGATTTTTCTCAACCTACCCTGCTTGGATTTTGATGGTCATTTTTCATTCTAATACAATGCCTGAGTGAAAATGAGAGTTTCCTCATATCTCTGAAAAACCCGGTATTTTACTCAAGATTTCTGATTCTGAAAATACCATACTTGACCCAGAACCTATAGACATTTTATGGTGAAATTGCTTTATTATATACTTTCAAAGTATTTCACCTGTATGATTACATGGATGAGTAGCAGGAATCATTTTTCAGTATTGTTTTCTTGAATCTGTAACTGGTTTTCAGTCTCATTACATTTTCTGTTTGTACTGGTTTGCTAGATAATTTATACATGAAGTTGACCAAATCAATTTTGGTCTTTGGGAGAGTGTTAAATTCCCTCTCAGATGTGACATCTATTGTTAGGTTGACAAGTCGGCTTGTCCTTAGAAGGAATACTGGGGAATAAATTGTACTAATGATTGTTGTGCTGTCTTCTCTTGCTGTGGTTAATAGTAATCATTTCTTTTCCTTCCCCTTTTTCTGCTGCCTCTTTCTTTATCTTCCCTGTCTTCCCATGTACTTTTGAATTTATTAAATTGGACTATATATTTTTTCCTTGCTTTCCTTTTTTAATTTTGTGATCTCCCGTGCTCTACTGTCTTCCCTACTCGCTTGGGTTCCATGTTGCTAGTTTTTATGTTCGCACGCTCATTATCACCCTTTTTTGTACTTCAAATCCCAGCAGCTGCCCAGCCAGGTCCCTGAGCACAGCCCTGTGGTTTATGGGACTGTGGAGAGCGCTCATCTTGCTGCCAGCACCCCTGTCACTGCAGCTAGCGACCAGAAGCAAGGTTTGTGTATGACTGTTTTCCTCCCTCTTATCTTCAGTCTCTTTTTTATTAATTTCATTGCCCTCAGCATTCAGGAGTAAGAGTACAGCATCCAAGGATTATTTAGACACCCACCTTTAAACAAAGCTTTGAGGCAGAAAATTAAAGTATTCTGCCTCTAGGAAACTAAAGTAGGGATAATTGGTAAAATTTTTTCATATATTTGTTTAATCTCTCACTGTTAGTATCTGTATATAGGTAAAAGGTTAGCTGCCTTAAACCGCCCTTTAAAACAAGGTGAGAGGTGGAGGGAGAAGTCATAGCATATGTTACTTTACAAGAACAATACAGTTTAGCTTATATATTCAGCATGTCCCTAGGTATCTTGCTATTTAAAAAAAAAAAAAAAGATAAAGCGTTTCTTCTTACAAGACTGGGCTTCTATAGCCACAGTTGGAGATGGATCCAAGTTCAACTCCCGGCTCCATCATGCACTAGTTATTTGATCTATTGAGCCACTGACCTTGTGTGTCTCCGTTTCTTCACTTGTAGAATGGAATAAAGACCTACATGCCTGACAGGATTACTGTGGGAACGTGCCTATCACATGAAAAATGCTTAGTAAATTATAGCCATTAATGCTATATTAAGGAATAGTACACTAAGGTCTCTGCTCCTATTGAACTTGAACATGAAGGTGCCAAATGTTTGTTGAAATAAATACTGTGCCTTTGGGAGTATAATAGAAAATGTAAGGGAAATCTCATACCAGGAAGTGGGATATCATAGTCTTTCTTTCCTGCCTAGTTGGATTTTAACTTGACCTTTGCTAAAATTGAGAGATAATTCTAAACACAGTTCGAGGAAGCAAGTAACTTTGACCTTGCTTTATGTTTCAGATTTCTAAAAATGATTGGATATCATATATGGAAGCCATTTACCTTCTAATTTTCTTGAATTATTCATTCCTCCAAACCATTTGTTTATTCTATAGCTCTATGGTTAGTATATAGATTTTCTAAAACTTATTGTCTTTTTTTTTTTTTTTTTTTTTTGAGACAGAGTCTTGCTCTGTTGCCCAGGCTGGAGTGCAGTGGTGCAGTCTTGACTCACTGCAACCTCCTCCTCCTGGGCTCAACCTATTCTCCTGCCTCAGCCTCCCGAGTAGCTGGAATTACAAGCATGCACCACCATGCGCAGCTAATTTTTGTATTTTTAGTAGAGACGGGGTTTCACCATGTTGGCCAGGCTGGTCTTGAATTCCTGACCTCAAGTGATCCGCCTGCCTCAGCCTCCCAAAGTGCTGGGATTACAGGCCTGAGACACCATGCCCATACTAAAAATTATCCTTCAAAAAATATTTAGGAGTGGCCCATAAAATCGACATATTTAATATTAAAGGTTTTTGGGTAGACTGCAGGTTAATCACATTTATAAACTTTCTGGAAGATGTATTTCTAATGTATGATTTCAATGATTTTTACATGAAATAAAGATTATCATGTGTTTTTAATATAGAAATTTCATTTTCCCCCTGAGTATTGAGAAGCCTGATATTCTTGAACAGACGGGTACTATATTGTATTTGTTATGTAAGATAGTTTTAAACCAAAAGATAGTCAGTGATCCTAATCTGGCATGCTTCAAAAAATTACACTGTCAAGAACTTCTTTCAGCAACATTTTGAGTTAAAAGAGAATTCCTGCATGCTTCAAGCGAATTTTTTAAATAGTAAAACCATTTACCTTGCAAAATTACAGGTTGTAGAGACCA